>NC_048299.1:203299863-203344242 GCF_013100865.1 Trachemys scripta elegans
CGTAGCTGAATTTGCGTATCTTAAATCGACTCCCCGCTGTAGTGTAGATGTACCCTCAGTGATCTGGTTGGTCTGTTCCATCATTAGCTTCTGTGAGCCTAATGCCTTATAAACTATGTACCCTACAACTATGCTTCAGATCATTCCACATCATCAGCATACAAGTTGCACAGAAACGTTTCCTTTTGGTATCTCAGCACTGCCCAACAGATGCCATATTGGTTTATTTAACACTGTTATTAAAGTCTTATGGCATTCAAACAGTGAAGGTGAAAGGTTCAGTCTGAAAATGGTATGGCTCAGCAAGCGTTTAAGACGGGCATTGGTCCAAGGTAAATAAGCATATGTTCAGTTTCCTCATTTTATTATCATGTTCCATTTTATGGACCAGATCCTGAAAGGCTGTATTCACATGGAGCTTTCCTTGATCACACAAGCAATCCCAGTGAAGCTAATACAGCAGTAGGGACAGACTGGCCAGTGGTAATTTGGAGGGGGAGAAGACTGCACTGAGAGGATGATGAGGGAAATCTGCACTGGGAATGAATAATCTCTATTGTGCCCGATGCTTGTAGCACTGGGTTTTGGCCTGTGATCCAGCCAACTGAAGTCCATTTCTTGTTTTGCTGTTCTGAGGTACTTAAGGAAATGGACACCAGGAATATGTATAAAGATAGACTAGGTGTTTGTCTGCATGGGCTCTTGTTTTGATCAGCCAGACACCTCGCCCTTCTCCCCAGAGAAACACTGCTTGTGCACGGCTGACTCTAAGAAAAGCAGAAGAAAATTACACGCATGTATTTCAAAAGTGATGCTTGCTGTGTTGTAGCCACAGTTGGTCCCAGGATATTAGGTGGGTGAGGTAATCTTTTATTGGACCAACTTGTGTTGGTGCAAGAAATGCTTTTGAGCTACACAGAGCTCCTCTTCAGGACATACAAAGCAGGTGGGCTGACCTGTACAGCTTAAAGAAAGAGGAACAAAAATAATGTATTGGTTTTTAACCTTCTTTAGGATCAGGATGAATTTTGGGGTGGGAAATGGCAGCATTCACATTATTTAATTCTTTAAAGTAAAACATGTATTGTTTGCAGCCACTGTGCTTTGTGGGGCTCAAAATCCAAGTGCAGTGCGAGGTGTGAGGATATCCTTTCTCCCTCCATCACCTTCAGTTGATTTTTATTTAGCAGCTCTTTTGACAATAATTCATAGAATTATTTTATTGATGTGACTTCAAGATTATGTTTGAGCAGTGTAATCTAAAGACTAAACGGCTCTTACCTTTCCCCTGCCCCCCAAATGCAAACGAATCATAAATGCTTCAGTAAAACAGCAGAGCAAAGGTGTGTTTGCTGCACAAGGTTGTTCCAATAAAACTGTACTTTGCCCAAGATGGAACAAAATTGTAAGAAAGACCGTCTAAAATTAATGACATTCCTTTTTTATACGGACAAATTATTTATAACCCTAATATGATACTTTATTGTGTTTTTTATTATGAGACCTGTTTTTATTCTGCTGCACAGAAGCTAGCCCTAGCATTTTTGCAGGGGAGAAGTGGGGGTGCTATCCAAAAGTATTTTTAACCTTTATTTCATCATTATTATGAAACCACCTCTTGAAACCTTTGTGGTAACTCTGCTCATAATTACAGCCACATCATCACTCCATCAATTTTGGTGTATTTCTGTCACAAACCAACATTAAAATATGATGTGTAGATTAAAAACATCATACACAGTCACATAACCTTCACATTTATTATAACTTCAGATTGGAAGAAGTGTTTGTAAAATGAAACTTCCCTCCCTTATGTTTTTATTTCCCATTTGTAGCATTTTGTATGGTAAAGCAGCATTGTTTATAGTCTCTCTGAATGATATGGTGCAAAGGAAGTTAATCAGCTCACACAGATTACACCTGTGAAACAATCCACTGGAGCACAAGTGAGTTTGCCTCGGAAAGAGGTGTTATTGAATTGTCCATCTTTTTATAAGCACATAGAATCACATGTGTACAGTATTATTCATTGACAGGCTTCTCTCTAATGTCTTGATAAGGCTCAGAAAAGACAAATGTCACTCCCATCGCATCCCATGTCAACAGAAGCTTTAAGGTTCTATTTGCCAGATTAGTGAAATAATTTTGAAAAACAATTTTTAAACTCAAAATACATGTTACGTTATGAAAATGATCAATAGCTGACTATTAGTCATCAGGAAATAAACTGAAGACAATTCTTCTCTAGATTCTGTATCATTAATAAATGAGATTATGAAGACATGAATTGGTTTATATAATAAGCATTCCTACCATCATAAAATGTTGCTGTCATGAGTTATATTACATCTTGACAATCCCCATGATTGGAGGAAGATCAGTGTCCTGGAAAGATGTTGCTCCATATTGTTAGTTTGTTGATTTATCAATGAGAGGATATGACTCCATGTTATTAATTTAAATTTCTTTGCTGAGCAGCCAAGCATGCAGGCTATCAAACAACCCTAATCCTTCTCCATAAGGCAAACCACAACAAATGTAAGCTCTCCCATTTTTTATGCAGACTTATTTTCAGATGTATGTAAAGATTTGAACATTGTGGAGGGGAGGAATCAGGAAGCAACATAAGAACAGCCATACTGGGTCAGAGCAAAGGTCCATCTAGCCCAGTATTCTGTCTTCCAACAGTGGCCAATGCCAGGTGCCTCATCAGGAATGAACAGAACAGGTAATCCTCAAGTGATCATCTCCTCTCTCCCATTCCCAGCTTCTCACAAACAGAGGCTAGGGACACCATCCCTGCCCATCCTGGCTAATAGCCTTTGATGGACCTATCCTCCATGAACTTATCTAGTTCTTTTTTGAAGCCTGTTATAGTCCTGACCTTCACAACATCCTCTGGTAAAGAGTTCCACAGAGTGACTGTGTGTTGTGTGGAAAAAATACTTCCTTTTGTTTGTTTGTTAAACCTGCTGCCTATTAATTGCATTTGGTGACCCCTAGTTCTTGTGTTATGAGAAGGAGTAAATAAGGAAGTGTTATTTAATATCTCTACACCAGTCATGATTTTATAGACCTCTATCATAACCCTCCTTAGTTGTCTCTTTTCTAAGCTAATAAGACTCAGACTTTTCAATCTCTCATCATATGGAAGCTGTTCCATACCCCTAATCATTTTTGTTGCCCTTTTCTGAACCTTTTCCAATTCCAATATCTTTTTTGAGATGGGGCAACGACATCTGCATGCAGTATTCAAGACATGGGTGTACCACGGATTTATATAGAAGCAATATGATATTTTCTGTCTTCTTATCTATCCCTTTCTTAATGATTCACAACATTCTGGTCACTTTTTTGACTGCCGCTGCACATTGAGTGGATGTTTTCAGAAAACTATCCACAATGACTCCAGGATCTATCTTGAGTGGTAACTGCCAATTTAGACCCCATCATTTTATATGTAAAGTCGGGATTGTTTTCCAAAGTGCATTACTTGCATTTATCAACATTCAATGTAATCTGCCATTTTGTTGCCCAGTCACCTAGTTTTGAGATCCTTTTGTAGCTTTTCTCAGTCTGCCTAGGACTTAACTATCTTGAGTAGTTTTGTATCATCTGCAAATTTTGCCACCTTTTTCCAGATAATTGATGAATATGTTGAATAGGACTGGTCCCACTACAGACCCCTGGGGGACACCACTATTTACCTCTCTCCATTCTGAAAACTGACCATTTATTCCTACCCTTTGTTTCCTATCTTTTAACCAGTTACCAATCCATGAGAGGACCTTCCCTCTTATCCCATGACAGCTTACTTTGCTTAAGAGCCTTTGGTGAGGGACCTTGTCAAAGGCTTTCTGAAAATCTAAGTACACTATATCCACTGGATCCCCCTTGTCAACATGCTTGTTGACCCCCTAGACCATTAGGGGAACCCCAATGCTAGGGGAATCCCCAGCTGCCCCTTTAGGACAGCTTTAAGACATATTTGTTCCACTGGGGTATCAGCCTGGGGTCTATATTACATGCACAGAGTAAAAGTATGATGAGTGTGTGAGATTTACTTGTAAAAGTGGGCAGTGATGCAGACAGAAAATAGGGAATAAGGAGTCTTAATATCTTGGTACAATAGTGCAATTATTCACAACCTGCATAACTCAAGAGTTCAGTCATCATTCTAATAAGAGTTGAGATGGATCTAAGCTGCAAAGAAAGAGTGGCCAGCTTTGAAGTTTGGCTCTGGATCCCCAATGTATCTTTAAGAGTAAATTCAGAATATCTTATTTCAGGGCCTGATCAAAACTTATTGACTTTGGTGTGGATTGGACTGAGTCATAAACCAACTTCCCTCAGATCAAAACATGTCTGTCTCCAAAAGGCTGCAGGAGGAATTCCTGAACAAGAGGTGTATGTATCTAACAGGTGGTCTCCCAAATGACCAAGATGTCCATTTTACATCTCACTAATCTACATTCTGGAAACTGGGTGAAATCCTGACTACTGGAAGTCATGATAAAAGTTAAAGGAGACAGATTTTCATCCTGTGTTTTGGTGAAAGGGTTCTTAATTGTTTCTGCATTTGTATAACCCACTTCTTCCTAATTCTCAGTAGTGAGTTGTTGGTTCAAGTTCTGTTAATTGTACAATGTCTGAAAATAATCCAGTAGCTTTAGGTTGTGACCTGTGACTTGGAACCATGCCTCCTTTGGTTTGTAAAATGTAGATAGAACATTGGGACTTCTAGGGAGACTGATGCTTTCCTTCAGAAAAACAGGGTCAGCATCTCTTAAATTAATGACTGTTAGGTTTGTGCTATGCAAACCATATTTGATATGGGCAAGCTCACCAATTATCTTTATTTTTATGGTAAATTTTTTAGGAAAGTTTTGTGGCAGTTCTGGCAGAGTCCTGATTTCTCGGACAGTTCTCATTCTGGTTTTAGACCTGGGTAGGCCAAGGAGTATGGGTATGGTATGGCTGATTGTAATGGTCTATGGTCTCATTTTAGTGATGGATAAAGGTGATGTGTCCACACTAATCCTCTTAGATCTGTCAATCCTCTTTACTTCTGTCAACCGTGAGGTATTGTTGATCTGTTAATGTTAACAAAGTAAAACTCTATACTTGGTTATCTTTTCCTTGAAAAAGATCTGGAAGGTAGCACTGGGTGACAGGTCTCATGACAGAAAATCTGTGTTCTGGAAGAATCTATTCTGCCACCTGCCCTGTCTAATATGTATATGAAGTCATAAAGGGAGACAGAACAGTTTTTGTTGCAGTGCCATAATCACACTGATGCTTGGCTTCACATTTGTTTCTCCAACTCAGGTACCAAGTTCAGGTTTTCCAGTTTACCTGAAATTACAGTTTAGATGATAGCCATCTGCTTACAACTAATTTCTGATAAGATTGAAGAAATTCTGACTGATGTTCTTTCCAGAGGAAATTTCCAGAAGAAATTGTGAATTTGATATCTACCTCTTCAATTGAGGGTACATGGCCGTTTTTGGATAGTAATGTTTGCAATCTAGGAGCCCTCTTGGATCCTTGCTATCTGAATATCTAGAAGAAGTCAGCAATGGCCAAGACTGCTTTTTTCATCTTCTCTGAGTAACTTTTCCTATCAGGTGCAGGCCTTAGGTTGCCTCCATTACCTACTTATGGTGATCTCCATATTGGATTGTGGCAATGTGATCTTCTTGATGCTACTCTTAGGGCTTGTCTACACTGGCAAGTTTTGTCGCCAAAAACTGCCTTAACGAAAACAGCAATAACATACATACTGCAATGTGACTCCTCCTCCCCACCCCCCCAAAAAAGCCTAGTTTTGGTGACAAACTTCCACCCCTTCAAGAGACTTTTTCCCCCCTCCCTTTATTGTCGACAAACTGCCAGTATAGACACTGTGACATTATTGATATAATCTGGGACCATATAGAACATGGTTGCAACCAAAGTCCTGTAGTGGCACCAAATCTTGTAAAAAGGGGGTCAAATGAGGTGTCTAAGACAAGGTTATGGTTTGCTGGTTATGATTATGCTGTCTATATGTGTGTATCAGTTTTGTAGTTGAAGTTGTGAATTTTGGCTCTATACTGTCTGTATTTCAAACTTATGCTATGCTTCTGGGAGACATCCCAGACAAGTTGGTGTTAGCTCTGCCTAGCCTGCTTGATGGCCCATTAAGGACCATCAGCTATACAATTGACCCATGGAGAGAAGGCAGATACGCCTTGTAACTCAGCAAAGTATGCAGGAACTTGCCCATGTGACTCCAGACTCCATTTTGCTGTAATTTTCCACAGTAAGAACAAACAGGTGTTCTTACACCTGGAAAAGACTATATAAGGCTGACGCCTCATCTCCATCTTGTCTTCAATCCTGCTTCTTACCTCTGGAGGGACTTTGCTACAAATTGAAGCTTTGAACAAAGGATTGAGGACCCATCCCAGCTGGGGAGGTACTCCAGAGACTTGATTTGAACCTGCAGTTTATTTCACCACTGCTACAAGCCTAAACCAGTAACTTTGCCATTACTGTATGTAATTGATTCCATCTAACCAATTATAGCTCTCATCTCTATCTTTTTCCTTTTATGACTAAACCTTTAGATTTTAAATTCTTAAGGATTGGCAACAGCGTGATTTGTGGGTAAGATCTAATTTGTATATTGACCTGGGTCTGGGGCTTGGTCCTGTGGGATCAGGAGAACCTTTTTTCTTTTACTGGGGTATTGGTTTTCATAACCATTTGTCCTCATGATGAGTGGCACTGGTGGTGATACTGGGAAACTGGAGTGTCTAAGGAAATTGCTTGTGTGACTTGTGGTTAGCCACTGGGGTGAGACCAAAGTCCTCTTTGTCTGGCTGGTTTGGTTTGCCTTAGAGATGGAAAAACCCCAGCCTTTGGCTGTAACTGCCCTGTTGGAGCAATTTGTCCTAAATTGGCACTCTCAGTTGGGTCCCTCCAGAACTGCATCGTTACAGACACCACAGGTTTTTGTGTTTTTTTTAAAAAATTTTTTATTGGCCTCCAGAAAGTGTCCCACAATTCCTATGCTGCTGCTCTGGTCAGTAGTTTGAACTCTGCTGCCCTGCAGCCAATCCACCCCTCCCCCTTGCAAGCCCTGGGAATTTTAAATCTCATTTCCTGCTTGCTGGCTTCCCAGAGGAGCTTCCCAGGTAAGCATAACTGGTTATTGCACAAACCCCCTCCCGCTTGGACCACTACTGAGTTGTTGGATCTAATCAGTATATGGGGAGAAGTCTGTTCAGTCGCAGCTGCGAGTTACCCATAGGAATCAGGACACATATGGGCAAATTTCTCAAGGCTTGTGCGAAAAGGGCTATGATCAGGACATGCAGCAATGCAGAGTGAAGATAAAGGAGCTGAGGCAGGTGTACCATAAGGTGCGGGAGGCGAACCATCGCTTCGGTGGTGCACCTAAGACCTGCCACTTCCATAAGGAGCTAAATGCTATCCTTGGTGGTGACCCCACCTCCATCACCGATAGCCCCATGGATACTTCGCAGGCAGCAGAAAGAGGGGGTAACCGGAGGCTGAAATTCTGGATGAAGAAGTTGAGCTAGAAGAGGAGGTGGCGCTCTCAGTGGGCAGGCAGCCAGGAACTTTTCTCCACTCCAGAAGTGCTCAGCGGGGAGCAGGAAGCAGATGAGACACCAGGTAAGTTGCTATGGCTTGTGTAAGGAATCAAAGTGGGAGGCAGGTAATTGCCCTGTGTAGTTAATCTGCCTGGCCAAGCAGGGTGTCGATGGACATTGAGACCTGCAGGGAATCCTCCAGAGGCTCTGGAAAGTTTCCAAGAGGTACTTGTTAATCCTCTGCTGCAGATTCCAAGGGATTGCAGCCTTCTTAGTTTCCCCATTGTAGGAAACTGTACCGTGCCATTTAGTAATCACTGGAGCTGGGACCAAAGCAGCACATAGCTGAGCAGGGTGAAAGCCGCAAGCATGCAGCAGTTGTGCCCTGGTTTCTCTGGTCACCCGCAGCAGTGAGATGTCAGCCAGCAGGTTGACTGCTTGTGAAAAAGTGTGTGATCATTTTAGAATGAGTTCCCTGCGAAGCTGCCCTGTAAGCCATGACCTTTGTCCAGATGCACAACTGCCTCCCCCCCAACTCCCAACACTCACCATAACTGGGATGCTCGCGGAGCTGTGTGGCTGCCTAGAGTCTCAGAGAGAAAGTATCAGAGGGGTAGCCGTGTTAGTCTGGATCTTGTAAAAAGCAACAAAGAGTCCTGTGGCACCTTAAAGACTAACCAATGTTTTGGAGCATAAGCTTTCGTGGGTGAATGCCCACTTCATCAGGCGCATGCAGAGAAAGTGATTGCTACTAGCAAAAGGCCCTTGTTACTAAAATGTTTCAATTATTTGCTGGAATGCAACAATCCCGCTTCTGTTCAGCACAGACCTCGACGAACACCCCATGCATCCCCGCAGACCGGCTTCGGCAGATAAGGGAGAACCCTCGTCACAGCAAAGAAGACCTGTTCCAGGAGGTGCTGCAGCGCAATGAGAGACAGACCAGGGAACGCAAAGAGTGCTGGGAAGCCAATGCTGCATTTGCTAGGCAAGTGACAGAGCGGATGATAAGTTATGGAGGATCAGACAGAGATGCTCAAGTCTTTTGATACAGCTGCAGACGGAGCAGATCCCTGGTCGACCTCCACTGCAACACATGCAGATGCACAATTCTTTGCCAACCCCACCCCCCTCTATGCCCACACATTCCTTTTCACTTCACAGCACTCCTGAGTTTCCCCATCACAGTACCCCCTCCCACAGCTTGCACAATGATAGCTGGAGCTCCACACAGTTGTGAGGTTTTATCCTTTTTAACAAAAATAAATGCTAAGGTATTTAATGATACAGCGTTTTTATTCTGTGTTCTACAAAAGCATATAGCAATCAATTCACTCTCAGGAACAGGTTTCTAAAGCATTTTGTTGCATGGATCTTGGGCCCAAAATTGTACATGGATGCACCAACTCCAAAGCAGATGTGTTACTGCCCCTCATTGTCAAAGTGGTTCCTCAAAGCCTCTCTGATATTAATAGCAGCCCTCTGGGCTCCTCTGACAGCCTTAACATCTGGCTGTTCAAACTGTGGAGACAAGCACTCTGCCTCAGTGTGCCACACCTGAGCAAACATTTCACCCTTAGATTCACACAGATTATGCAAAGTGCAGCACGTGGCTATGACAATAGGAATATTATCCTCGGTAAGGTCTAGCCCGCCATTGAGACACCTCCAGCGATCTTTCCAACAGCCAAAGGACACTCAACTACCATGCGGCACCTGCTCAGCCTGTTGTTAAAACGCTCCTTGCTGCTGTCCAGGTGCCCTATGTAAGGTTTCATGAGCCAGGGCTGTAAGGGGTACAGCCAGGATTACAATGGGCATTTCCACTTCCCCCACTGTGGTCTGATGATCTGGAAAGAAAGTCCCTGCCTGCAGCTTTCTGTATAGGCCACTGTTCCTGAAGATGCGTGCATTATGCACCTTTTCAGACTAGCCTGCACGGTTGTCCGTGAACGCCCCTGGTGATCCACAAGCACCTGCAACACCATGGAGAAATATCCCTTCCTATTGGTATATTCAGAAGCAAGGTGGTCTGGCACTAAAATTGGAATATGTGTGCTCAGTGGCGTAACCAGCTTCTAAGAGGAGGGGAAGCAAACATAAAAAAGGCACCCCCCTGGGCTCCTCCTCTGGCCATGCCCCCCCCCTCCTCCGGCCGCCCCCGCCGCCCCCCCATGGCTGCGCCAGCCTGCGCCCACCAGCCTGTGCCCCCCTCGCTCCTCCAGCTGCTTTTGGAAAGGTCCCGCTTATGGAACATGTGCTGAGGGGAAGTGGCTGCTTCCCCTGCACCCCACTAGCTATGCTACTGTGTGTGCTACCAATCGCCCCGCCACAGTTAGGGAAACCCATCTCTGCAAAGCCATCCACTATTTCATGCACGTTTCCCAGAGTCATGGGCCTCTGCAGCAGGATGCAATTTATTGCCCTGCACACTTGGAGTAATACAACCCCAACAGTGGACTTTCCTACTCCAAATTGATTTGCAACTGACCGGTAGCAGTCTGGATTCACCAGCGTCCACACAGCAATTGCAACACCCTTCTCTACTGAAAGGGCAGCTCTCAATCTGGTGTCCTTGTGCCACAGGTCGGGGGACAGCTTAGCACATAGCTCCATGAAGGTTGCTTTATGGATCCTAAAGTTCTGTACCCACTGGTCGTCATTCCACACCTGCGTGACAATGCGATCGCACCAATCAGTGCTTGTTTCCCTAGCCCAAAAGCGACAGTCTACCCTATGCAGCTGCTCTGTGAATGCACAAAGAACTGATAAGTTGCTTCTGTCCATATCACACTCAGGTGCCTGCGATTCATCCTCTGTTAACTTTGCAAACAACTCTTGTGAGTAATTGTGCTGCCATGCGCAATGTCCTCATGACAGCTAACAGCGCATAAGCAAGAAGTGCAGGATCCATCCTCTCACTGCAGATGCTGGCATGCACTACAAAAGAATGACAGTTGGAAAAACGGCGCAAAAGGAAACCAGAAACCATTGGAGGGCTGGGCACAAAGCAGTGCATGACGGTACATTTTGCATGTCCCAGAATGTGCTGTGCGCCCGTTTCTGCAATCCCACAGCACATAGCAATGGATGGTGTCACCAGACACTGTGGGATACATACTCACAGTTCATTGTTCTCGCAGTTGACAAAGGTGCCCCAAATGTGGACGCAATCTGTGAATAGAGGGAGAAACTGTGGACACACTTTGGAGACTTTTCTTTTGTTGTGGTTCCCCCGTCCCCCCCCCCCGTCAACATTAGTTTCATGGACAAAACTTGCCAGCGTAGACAAACCCTTAGTCTACTCAAACTTCATCTGGTGCAATTAAATAGCAGTGTGTCATACAACTAATACTGCTTCTGTGCTCCAGAGACAAGTTGTCTTACCACTCATTTGCAAGTGCAAGTCAGTTTGGCTCTGCATAACAGTTATGGTTAGGGTCCTGAGTATTTTACAGATTACTTCTTATTAGAGTTTAACCCAAGAAGCTGAATTCAGAAGCCAGATGCTTAAACTGACAGCCCATAGTTCTATTCTTCTGGGGGCAGGGCATTCTCAGTGGAGGGCCCTTGACTCACATTCACACTCCTTCCCACCCCACCCTTGGTCAAACTGGCCTTGCAATATGCCAGGAAAGTCAAAAACGTGGGCTCTATCTATTTATTCAGGCTTTCTGAGTAGGCTGACCTTAAATGTCTTTATAGATCTTAAATGTCTTTTGGTTTCCTTTTTTAGAAGTATGTATATTGGTTTTAATGCTTAAATATTTATTGTTCATGTACTACAGAGAAATGTGTTCTCTGTAGTACATGAACAATAAATATTCTGGTGGGTATGCTTATATGCTGAAAAATACATCAACAAATTGTTTTCTACACAGTCCACTGCATTAATTCTTTAGTAACAGAGAGGAAACCAGACTTCCTCCTCCTTCCCAGCTATGTCAGACAGAGGTTCTCACATGCTCAGCTATGTCCTCCGTGGTGCTGTTAGAGGAAATATCTCTCCTCCTTAGATAAGGATGTGGCTATATGAGGATGAGCAGGAAGATGAATGTGTCAGGGCACAACTTCACCGGGAACAACTAATTTGCCCACTTTGGAGGCAAAAGGGGATGCACTGTTAGCATTGTTCCCTGCAGACTGCAGCAGATTATAAACTAGTGTAGGGCTGTTGCTCACCTTGGTGAGAGGAGGGAGATTTTTGGAAAGTTGATAGCTGAATCAAATACTGTATTTTACTAAATAGATTTACAACTTTAATTTTGGGTTTTGCCAGATTCCAGATGAAATACTGGGATATTAATCGGGGGGGCGGGGGGGGGAGGAGAGGAGAGGAGAGGGATGGATTAGATCTCCTAAGGGCCCTTCCAGCCCTACATTTCTGTGATTCTGCATGCCCAAATTCACTATTTTTATTGCCAAATGTATGGCTAATAGGCCAAAGTTAGTCTCGTATGAGCAGGTGCAGCTCTGCTGGCTTGAATGGAATTACACCCACTTACAACAGGGCTAAATTTGTCCTTTGTTTCAGATCCCAGCTGAGAACCATATAAATGAAGAAAAGCTATTCAGTTCCTTCCATCTCCCTCAAACCAAATTACCGCTTGGGGATGGCATCCAAAAGCTGTTCTAGCCATTTCTACCCACTGCTCTGATTCTCCCTCATCTTTACCTTGAAAACAGTTAAAATGGTACAGCTTTTATTATACTCAAAGCCTCAGGGTAAATGATCTAAAGGCAGTGGAGGCCTGGATTTACTTCAGGTCAAGGATGCAGAAACTATCAGAAGCCTGCATCCCAAGAAAGGGGAAAAAACTCATGCTGGTGAGTCTTGCCCACATGCTCAGGGTTTAGCTGATCACCATATTTGGGGTCGGGAAGGAATTTTCCTCCAGGGCAGATTGGCAGAGGCCCTGGGGGGTTTTCGCCTTCCTCTGCAGCATGGGGCATGGGTCACTTGCTGGAGGATTCTCTGCACCTTGAAGTCTTTAAACCACAAGTTGAGGACTTCAATAGCTCAGACATAGGTCAGGGGTTTGTTACAGAAGTGGGTGGGTGAGATTCTGTGGCCTGCATTGTGCAGGAGGTCAGACTAGTAGATCATAATGGGCCCTTCTGACCTTAAAGTCTATGAGTCTCTGAGAATCTGGCCCAGTGAATTCAATGGGACCAGGACTTGAGCCATTTCCTTTTGATTTCAGTGGAATTTCTTAATATTTTGTGCTGATGAAACTTATATTGGACTCATGCCTAGTGACAAACTGGTGTAAATCATACACTATCAGATTTGGCCCATTGTCCTTTTTTAAAACTTTATTTTTTATATTTGAATTTACACAATGTTTTTAAACATTCTAGAATTGGAAGTCTAATAGTTGGGAACTGGTCCTGCTTTGAGCAGAGGGTTGGACTAGATGACCTCCTGAGGTCCTTTCCGACCCTGATATTCTATGATAACTTTCCACCAAAACTGTGGTATGTATTTTCATGCTTCTGTAGGACACTGATACTACGGCTCCACGAAGAAGCTACTGCTTATGCATGTAGCACCGCATATGATCCAGTGTACCAACAACCTTGTTGGTTCTCATTTTACTGTACCTATGTGACCCCATGTTAAACCATGGATAGAGAGAAAAGGGGTACTAGCTGGTAAGCATAGGGTGACCAGACAGCAAGTGAGAAATTGGGACATTTCCCCCTCTCCCCCCCAAGGGTGTGGGGGAGCAGTATCGTGGGGTGTGTGTGTATGTGTGTATATATATAATATATGGCCCTAATATCAGGACATCTGGTCACCCTAGGGAAGTAGGAGTGATTGTCCAGGAAAAATCTTGCCAATTAATAAACATCCTTTTGGGGTTTCTCCTTTATCCCTTGCTTTTTATTTTTAATCCATTACAGCACCATGTCTGAAGAGTCCAACTCTCCTGTGGGAACATATGACAGAGCATAGTTAGCATGGAGCATAATCATCACATGTGGACTATTGCCCTAAACTGAACTAATTTTATTTTCTGTACATCAAGAAATGGTGCTGCTTGCTTGGGCAGAGATAATTGGGCCATACAGACCACCTGAGAGAGACTCCAACAGAATCAGCTAGGATGCTCTCTTTGGATCCTCCATATTAGTTAGTTCTTATGTGGCATTTATTTTTCAATATGTTAATGGTTCAAAGCTATTAACTCTTCCTACCCTCCCATGGATGCATATGGGCAGAAAATTTGCTACCCTTTTCCTTCCTTCATCACTCCCCACTGTGACCTTGGCCTGATTGAGGGTCTCAACACCCTCATTGTACACACAAGTGAGTTCAGCTTAAGACAGGAAGGAAGTTACTAACCTAGCTAATTGGCCTCCAACCTCCTTCTGACTTAATTCAAAACTAAAACTGAACAATCAATTATTTTCTTTGGGGGAGTGTGGGCGATATGGAGTAAGGAAAACATGGTGCATCTGATTAGTGATCTATTATGAATGCTGTATTCTTCTGGCTGAATAGCTAGAGGCCACTTGCATGAGTCATAACTTTATTACTTTAGGTAAGTCCATGAACTTACATGGAAATCCTCAATATTTCAATCAGAATCCAATGCATTATATTCTTGCTTGCTTTGTGGTCAATTAAACCGATGGGGCCAAACTGATTTGTGATGTGACATTACACCAGGGATGTCTTTGGCTCAGTGTCTTATATGAGGTCTTCTATAGTTTGAGAATCCTGATGAGGGAATAGCCTTACATAAGCCAAATTTCTAACTCTCCCTGGGGAGCATAAAGATACAGTTGCATACCAGGGGTAAAAATGTCAGCCCACAGCTTTTCCTCTGCTCAGTCTTATTAGGCTGAGATACTCAGTTAGGCACCTAAGTGGCACTAAAAGTCAACGGGAGTGGGGCACTTAACCCTTTAGATTCCTTTGAACATGCTAATGTATTTTTGTTGTTGTGATGTGTGTTTGTTTTTTATTTTGTTTTCGTTGTTGTTTTTAAGGGCCTGATCCTATGAACTGATAACACTTTTAGGGCCTGTTTAAATGTGATTTGAGGATGTTCAGCACCTCGAAGGACTGTCCCTGAATGCCTGGAGAAACATGGAGGGGTAAGCCTGTCTGATGCAAAAATATCATCTACTGATTGTCAAGACAGCCAGACACTCTTTTAGCATATGCTGCTCAGCTAAACTACTGTCATTTGTTTCTGGGCAATACTCAGGGTCTGATCATGCAGTCCCCACAAAGATAAAATTCCCATTGATGACAATGGGAGTTTTGCCTGCATCAGCACTTCAAGTTTAAACCCTTAGGATATTAAACATTATCTTATAGTTCCCATTCAGCCATCCCTGTCATTGCTTGTATTAATATCCCTGGCTTTAAGAAAACATGCTGGGGCCAGAAGAACAAATTATTGAACAATCTTATGCCTTAACCCCATCCTTCAAAATTCTTTTCTTGAATTGGGGGCAAAAATTGCATACATTGAGCACAGACCCTTGAGAAAGTGGATTTTTCTCCCACACAAATACAAGTGATGGTAAAGTATTTGCTCCAGGAGCTTAATGATATAAGGGAACTATTATGCTCATTTATTTTGATCCCTTATGGGAGAAACAAAACTGGCAGTGTTACTATTCCAAACATTGCCACTAAAAAAGCCCTACCTACTTCAGATGCCAAAATGACACTGATCACAGAAAACTGTGCAGATGTGCAAAATATGCTCATGCATGTTCTGCAGGATTCATTGGACTAACGTGGGGAGGGAAAAGATGCAAGAAGCCTCCTAAGAATACCCCAGAATCATTTTTACATCTACTGAACTTAACTTTTTTTTTGGGGGTCCCATTCATAAGCATACTTTAAAGCCAGAGCTCTTGTCCACCTCTGATTTGGTATTTAATCCTCTCTAAGCTTTAGTCCAGTCAAAGACAACAACATTCACTTTGTAAAAGTTCTCAGGGTTAAGAACACGGACAAAACTAAAAGTGGCTGAAGCCAGGAACATATCCTAGACAAAGTACTTGCAACAGCATGTGGGGATGTGTATGGACAAGGTGACAAAATTCACATGTGCTTCAAGAACAAGACAAACACACTGAAATCACTGTGTCCCTGTAACACATAGCAGAATTTGGGCCATTGTGTTCAAATATTAATCTGTGTATTTTAGATATTTACACTTCATTGATACTAGACTTCAAGCAGGTTCATCTTGCTTCTTGGATATGACTGACTTTATCGGAGTCAGCTGGGTGCAATAGAAAGACATCTATCGTCGTTGAACGTGCCAGCTGGCAGAAATCTATGACAAGGTGTCCAAAGCCTACAATTGAACTTGATGGAAGTATTGGGAGAGGATGTTATTACTCGATAATCATCAGAGCACAATCTTCTGATGGTTGAACAATTTTTGCATGGTCCTGGGCTACCTGTAACTCCTACTGACTCCAATGTCCATGCCACTGAAGTCTGGGGGAGCAGAGCACACTCATGGTGGGTAAACCATCCAAGCATGTGAGTCCTCTTACTTGAGTGGGTTGGGATTATGCAGCTGAGATGGTTATGACAAATGAAAAAATTAAAATAGCAATCTAGTTTAGGTATAGCTTTATTTAGGTAGGCTTATTATGCTGGGAACAGGAGAACAATGTTTTCAGACCTCCTTCAAGACTACTGACCATTACATTGGCATATTTTAAATATATTTCCACAACCTTGTTTACATGTATGTACCATATTTATTCTCCGTTGCTGATAGCCAAAACTCCTGACTGACTTCTTGCTGTAGACTATTCCTATTAGCTTGCAGCAGTTGAGCCAGTGGGTGATGTCACAAACAAGTGATTGTGATACCACAATTATCTATTATGAATCTCAGGATTCTGAGAAGGCTGATTATATTTGACAGGAAAAGCTGTGTCAAAACACATTTCTTTTCCAGTTAATGTAGTAGGAAAAGGAAATATAGATGAAACCCAGGATTGGTTATTGGGGTAGTCTAGTATAGTCTTATGCCATGAGAGGAAAGATAGTCCAGTGGTTAAGGTGCTAGTCTGAAACATAGCAGACCTGTGTTCAATTTGCTGCTCCGTTAGACTTCCTGTGTGATTGTGGATGTTACTTAGGGTATGTCTACTCTACGAAATTAGGTCGAATTTATAGAAGCCGGTTTTATAGAAATTGGTTGTATACAGCCGATTGTGTGTGTCCCCACATAAAATGCTCTAAGTGCATTAAGTTGGCGGACCGCATCCACAGTACCAAGGCTAGCGTCGACTTCCAGAGCGTTGCACTGTGGGTAGCTATCCCACAGTTCCCGCAGTCTCTGCCGCCCATTGGAATTCTGGGTTGAGATCCCAATGCCTGATGATGCAAAAACAGTGTCGTGGGGGGTTCTGGGTACATGTCATCAGGCCCCTCCCCCTCCGTCAGAGCAATTGCAGACAATTGATTTGCGCCTTTTTACCTGGGTTACCTGTGCAGACAACATACCATGGCAAGCATGGAGCCCGCTCAGCTCAGCTCAGTTCACCGTCACCATATGTCATCTGGGTCCGGCAGACGTGGTACTGCATTGCTACACAGCAGCAGTTAATTGCCTTTTGGCAGTAGACGGTGCAGTATGACTGGTAGCCGTCATCGGCTATCTAGGTGCTGGCAGACATGAGGCTGCATTGCTATACAGCAGCAGCTCCTTGCCTTTTGGCAGTAGATGGTGTATTACGACTGGTATCCATCGTTGTTGTATTCCTCAGTGAGTTGGGTCAGAGGCACCTGGGCAGACATGTTTTGTCTCCTGGAGACTCAGTCCTGCCGGCAGTCCTATTGAACCGTTTTGGTGATGGCTAGCAGTCGTAGTACAACATCTTCTGCCAAGCACCCAGAAGATGCCGATGGCTATCAGTCATGCTGCACCGTCGTCTGCCAGCTTAAGATGTAAAAAATAGATTTGTTCTGTATTCATTTACTTCCCCCTCCTTCCGTGAAATCAACGGCCTGCTAAACCCAGGGTTTTGAGTTCAATCTTTGGGGGGGCCATTCTGTGTGACATTTGTTTATGTTTCTCCCTGGGGCCACCTTTGTTGATTTTAATTCCCTGTACCTGTACACCATGTCGTCACTCGCCCCTCCCGCCCTCCCTCCATCCGTCAGATACTAGTTTCGTGCCTTTTTTCAGACCAGGCACCATAGCACTGGGATCATGGAGCCCGCTCAGATCACAGCAGCAATTATGAGCACTATGAACACCACGCGCATTGTCCTGGAGTATATGCAGAGCCAGGACATGCCAAAGCAAAACCAGGACCAGCTGAGGAGGCAATTGCAGCACGGCGATGAGAGTGATGAGGAAATTGACATGGACATAGACTTCTCATAAGGCACAGGCCCCAGCAATGTGCAAATCATGGTGTTAGTGGGGCAGGTTCATGCCGTGGAATGCCGATTCTGGGCCCGGGAAACAAGCACAGACTGGTGGGACCGCATCATGTTGCAGGTGTGGGACAATTCCCAGTGGCTGCGAAACTTTCGCATGCGTAAGGGCACTTTCATAGAACTTTGTGACTTGCTTTCCCCTGCCCTGAAGCGCCAGAATACCAGGATGAGAGCAGCCCTCACAGTTGAGAAGCGAGTGGCGATAGCCCTGTGGAAGCTTGCAACACCAGACAGCTACCGATCAGTCAGGAATCAATTTGGAGTGGGCAAATCTTCTGTGGGGACTGCTGTGATCCAAGTTGCCAGGGCAATCAAAAACCTGCTGATATCAAGGGTAGTGACTCTGGGAAACGTGCAGGCCATAGTGGATGGCTTTGCTGCAATGGGATTCCCAAACTGTGGTGGGGTGATAGACGGAACCCATATCCCTATCTTGTCACCGGAGCACCAAGCCACCGAGTACATAAACCGCAAGGGGTACTTTTCAATGCTGCTGCAAGCCCTGGTGGATCACAAGGGATGTTTTACCAACATCAACATGGGATGGCCGGGAAAGGTACATGATGCTCGCATCTTCAGGCACTCTGGTCTGTTTCGAAAGCTGGAGGAAGGGACTTTCTTCCCGGACCAGAAAATAACCGTTGGGGATGTTGAAATGCCTATCATTATCCTTGGGGACCCAGCCTACCCCTTAATGCCATGGCTCATGAAGCAGTACACAGGCAGCCTGGACAGTAGTCAGGACCTGTTCAACTATAGGCTGAGCAAGTGCCGAATGGTGGTGGAATGTACATTTGGACGTTTAAAAGCGCGCTGGCGCAGCTTACTGACTCACTCAGACCTCAGCGAAAAGAATATCCCCATTGTTATTGCTGCTTGCTGTGCACTCCACAATATCTGTGAGAGTAAGGGGGAGACATTTATGGCGGGGTGGGAGGTTGAGGCAAATCGCCTGGCCGCTGATTATGTGCAGCCAGACACCAGGCTGGTTAGAAGAGCACAGCAGGGCGCGGTGCACATCAGAGAAGTTTTGAAAATGAGTTTTGTGACTGGCCAGGCTACGGTGTGAAACTTCTGTTTGTTTCTCCTTGATGAACCCTCCGCCCCCCCCACCCGGTTCACTCTACTTCCCTGTAAACCAACCACCCCACCCTCCTCTCCCCCACTCAAGCACCGCTTGCAGAGGCAATAAAGTCATTGTTACTTCACATTCATGCATTCTTTATTAATTCATCACACAACTAGGGGGATAATTGCCAAGGTAGCCCAGGATGGGTGGGGGAGGAGGGAAGGAAAAGGACACTGCAGTTTAAAACTTTAACTCTTATTGAAAGCCAGCCTTCTGATGCTCAGGCAATCATCTGGGGTGGAGTGACTGGGTGGCCAGAGGCCCCCGCACCGTGTTCTTGGGCGTCTGGGTGAAGAGGCTATGGAATTTGGGGAGAAGGGCTGTTGGTTACACAGGGGCTGTAGCGGCGGTCTCTGCTCCTGCTGCCTTTCCTGCAGCTCAACCATACGCTGGAGCATATCAGTTTGATGCTTCAGCAGCTGGAGCATTGACTCTTGCCTTCTGTCTGCAAGCTGACGCCACCTATCATCTTCAGCCCACCACTTGCTATGTTCATCCCGCGATTCAACCTGCCACCTCTCCTCTTGTTCATATTGTGCTTTTCTGTAGTCTGACATTGACTGCCTGCATGCATTCTATTGTGCTCTGTCAGCATGGGAGGACATCTGGAGCTCCGAGAACATATCATCCCGTGTCCGCCGTTTTCTCCTTCTAATCTTCGCTAGCCTCTGTGAAGGAGAAACATTTGCAGCTGGTGGAGGAGAAGGGAGAGGTGGTTAAAAAAGACACATTTTAGAGAACAATGGGTACACTCTTTCATGTTAAATTTTGCTGTTCACATTACACAGCACATATGCTTTCGTTACAAGGTCGCATTTTTCCTCTTATATTGAGGGCCTGCCGGTTTGGTGTGAGAGATCACTCACGCAGTGCCAGGCAACAGATTTCGGCTTGCAGGCAGCCATGGTAAGCCACAGTCTTTTGGCTTTTTTAACCTTCTTAACATGTGGGGATGGTTTCAAACAGTAGCACCCTCATTTCCCATACCAAGCACCCATTGGGTTGGCCATTTAAAATGGGTTTGCAATGTAAAAGGAGGGGCTGCGGTTTCCGGGTTAACATGCAGCACAAACCCAACTAACCCCCCTCCCCCTCCACACCCAATTCTCAGGGATGATCACTTCACCCCTCCCCCCCACCGCATGGCTAACAGCGGGGAACATTTCTGTTCAGCCGAGCAGGAACGGGCACCTCTGAATGTCTCCTTAATAATATCGCCCCATTTCAACCAGGTGACCGTGAATGATATCACTCTCCTGAGGATAACAAAGAGCGATAAGGAATGGATGTTGTCTGCATGCCAGCAAACACCAGGACCATATGCTGCCATGCTTTGTTATGCAATGATTCCAGACTACGTGCTAGTGGCCTGGCATGGTAAAGTGTCCTACCTTGGCGGACGGGATAAGGCAGCCCTCCTCAGAAGCCTTTTGCAAAGGCTTTGGGAGTACATGAAAAAGAGTTTTCTGGAGATGTCCCTGGAGGATTTCTGCTCCATCCCCATACACGTTGGCAGACTTTTCCAGTAGCTGTACTGGCCGCAATTGCCAGGGCAAATTAATCATTAATCATTAAACACGCTTGCTTTTAAACCATGTGTAATATTTACAAAGGTACACTCACCAGAGGTCCCCTGTGTGCCCTCAGGGTCTGGGAGCACGCCTTGGGTGAGTTCGGGAGTTACTGGTTCCAAGTCCAGGGTGATAAACATATCCTGGCTGTTGGAGAAACCGGTTTCTCCGCTTCCTTGCTGCTGTGAGCTATCTACATTATCTTCATCCTCATCTTCCTCGTACCCCGAACTCGCTTCCCTGTGTGTTTATCCATTGAAGGAGTCAAAGCACACGGTTGGGGTAGTGGTGGCTGCACCCCCTAGAATGGCATGCAGCTCCGCATAGAAGCGGCATGTCTGCGGCTCTGCCCCGTACCTTCCGTTTGCCTCTCTGGCTTTGTGGTAGACTTGCCTTAGCTCCTTAATTTTCAAGCGGCACTGCTGTGCGTCCCTGTTATGGCCTCTGTCCTTCATGGCTTTGGAGACCTTTTCTAATATTTTGCCATTTCGTTTACTGCTACAGAGTTCAGCTAGCACTGATTCATCTCCCCATATGGTGAGCAGATCCCGTACCTCCCGTTCGGTCCATGCTGGAGCTCTTTTGCGATCCTGGGACTCCATCACGGTTACCTGTGCTGATGAGCTCTGCGTGGTCACCTGTGCTCTCCACGCTGGGCAAACAGGAAATGAAATTCAAACATTCGCGGGGCTTTTCCTGTCTACCTGGTCAGTGCATCTGATTTAAGAGTGCTGTCCAGAGCGGTCACAATGAAGCACTGTGGGATAGCTCCCGGAGGCCAATAACGTCAAATTCCATTCACACTACCCCAATTCCGACCCGCTAAGGCCGATTTATCTCTAATCCCCTCGTCGGAGGTGGAGTAAAGAAACCGGTTTAAAGGGCCCTTTAAGTCGAAAAAAGGGACTTAGCCATGTGAACGTGTCCAGGCTTAATTCGATTTAACGCTGCTAAATTCGACCTAAACTCATAGTGTAGACCAGGCCTTAGTCTCTATGCCTCAATTCCCTATCTGCAAACTGAGAATAAAAGGGCAATACTATCTCATAGAAGATAAATACATCAAGGATTGTGAGGCTCTCAGATACTGTGGTGATGGGTGGGGGCCATATAAGTCTCTAATTTAGCTCTCTATTAAGTTTTGTTTAGGCTCATCAGTTTGAAGCAATTTTTTTCTTTTAAAGAATTTGATATTATTGCTAAATTGACAGTGTCAGTTAAGTAGAGTTAGAGGAAGCTAATTCTTTTAGTCAAACAGTATACCATGGACAATAAAATTTTCAAGCAAGGGACTTGTTTTAAAAGTCCATGACCTTGCTTAAATTGCTTAAGTGTCAATAAATATCTTTCAAAACAGGTGGAACAATATTTGCATATGGTTATGGACAGAGCTATATAGTACACCTTGCTCAAGACACTTAAAGTCTCATGCCTGCAATTAAATGCTAATTGTCATCAAAAGGGAACCTTTAAAACCATACCATCTCAGATTTTAGGAAGTTTTTGGCTGCAGGACTCTCACTTTCTAAATGAAAGGTCACAAAAGCAGGGGAAAAGGCAACTTAAAAATAATAGAAAATTGTCATTAAGACACAGCTTCCCTCATTCTTTTCTACTTTCATTGAAATACACTCTTTAAATCATCATACTTTGTTTTGTTTTTCATTGTAAAGCTAATTATGTAGTTGTCTATGAAATAGTGTTCATAGGGAACAAAGGTGGGTCTTTTTAACCCAATGTCACATGTACTCTTGGGTTTTTGGTGCATCATCATATTTAAACTTAATATTTTTTTTGGCAGGACATATCAGTTTCTTGGAAATTGCATCTATGGCAGCAAATTACTACCTGACCACTGGAAAAGCGACAGCAAAATAAGATAGATGAGAGAGGCTTCTTCTGAAGAATTTTCCAGCCATGTGTTGCATTTGTGGGGAGGGGAGGATTGAATAATCCATTAATCTATAAAATCTCAGTGAACATAATAGAGGCAAATCCTGAATTCTCTCACCATTCTGTATGCAATGTCAAAGCAAAATAGAGTGACTTTCATATGATTCATCCCCTCCGCATTCATGGTTTCATAGCACCTTTTTAAAAAAATACCAGGAAATGTGTTGCTAAATTACTTAAGTATTCTGAAAAATCCCCTTGCCGAGTCCATTGTCCACTTTATGTTCTGTGAGCCATAGCTTACAGAACATAGAAGAATCATTTTACAACACTTGTCTGCTGTTTAGTACCTTGACCTTAAGATTCATGGGCACGATCCTCCATCGACTTTCAACTTTAATCATTTTTCACCTGGGCACAGCAGGCTGGAACCTCACATCCTTTGTGCTGCTGAGCCAGAAAGCTGTGCTAGAGAAGTCCCTGGAGATTCCCCTGGTGTAAGGGAACCCTCTTGGGCAGTGGAGGGGCAGAAAGCTAGCATCATTGGCTCCATGTTCCTGACTGTCCCATTTCTTGGAAGGCGTCTTGCAGGCTGGGCCGGTGCACACAATGCTCTGGCTGATCTTCAGCTAGTGACTGTCTCTAGGAGAGCACTGCAGCTGGTGTAATTTAGGCTCCATCATTAGGGGAGCCATCTTTCCCCAATCCTGTTCCCCAGCTGCTCTGAGTGTAAAGATTGTACAGGTTTGCTTTCCACCTCCTCTTTTTTCTAAATTTGTGGGAGGTAGTTTGGGGCTTATAAATATGTAGGGCTAATGGCACTGGGTTAATGTCACTATGCAAGTGTTCTCCCTCAGCTCTGTCAATACGCTACAGTCCTAACCTGCAATATGCTCCTTGAGCAATTCCAGTACTGGGCGTCTCTTAAGCAAATAGAGCTAATGACCTCAACAGCTTGCCACCTTCTATAAATTGCTTCTCATGGCAAATAAGTGTGGGCAATGTTGCCACAGAAGAAAACTGTATCATTATGTAGTGAGGCATGAAGCCAACCAAGAGCAAAGAATCAAGATTTTTATGGAGTTTCCCCCACGACCCATAGTAACATAGGGATTTTATTTGATGTATTTATTTAATTTTATATGTGCATCCAGCAAACTAGCATTGAAAGATACAGAACAGAAACATGAATATTCATAGATAGTAGGGACCTTGAGAGGTCATCTAGTCCATCCTTCCCACCCTCATTCTCTCTGCACTGAGGATGGATCAAGTAAACCTAGGTCATTCCTGACAGGGGTTTGTCCAACTTGTTCTTAAAACCTCCAGTGGCTGGGGTTATACAATCTTTCTTGGTAACTTATTCTGGTACTTAACTACCATTACAATTAGAAAGTTTTTCTTAATATCTAACCTAAATCTCCCTTGCTGCAGATTAAGCCCATTACTTCTTCTCCTACTTTCAGTGGACATGGAGAACAACTGATCACTGTCCTCTTTATAACAGCCCTTGACAGTCTTCAGATATGTTAGGTCCCCCTGCTGTTGTCGGATTTTTTTCTCTCCCCAAAGACTAAACATGCCCAGTTCTTCTAACCTTTCCATATAGGTCAGGTTTTCTAAACCTTTTATCACTTTTGTTGCTCTGCTCTGGACTCTACAATTTGTCCACATCTTTCTTAAAAATGTGGGAACCAGAATTGGACACAGTACTCCAGCGGAGGCCACACTAGTACTGAGTGGAGTGGAACAATTACCTCCCATATCTATCTTACGCTACTCCTGTTAATTCAGCCTAGAATGATAGTAGCCTTTTTTCCCCCCCAACTGCGTCACATCGTTGTCTCTCATTCAATTTGTGGGCCTGATTACATAATTAAACCTATTAAACAACTCAGGTGGCTCTCCAATTTTTACTAGCAGCTTCATGCCAAATAGTGTGTGGCATTTTGAATTGGTGAAATGGAGATTAGAGGCTAGTCATGTCACTTCATGCATCAGTGGAAGCTGCTTAGATGTCACGGTGATGGGAGACATAAGAACCTAAGAAGAAGGAAATAGATTAGACCAACAAATTCACTTTCTCTTGGGACCCAAGCCAGGATTTCAACTGCCTGACCTCTAGGGTTTCTCTTTATGCTTTCCATTGTTCATATCATCCTCTCAGATTTGGCAATAGCACTTATTTCCTATCAATTTTGTTCCTTTCCACCTGACAAACCCTGAATAACTTCCTCACCTGGGCTTTGCTTTGGGGAATACAAGTCAACATGGCTTTTCCTTTGACTTCCCTGCATAAGGCTAATCTTCGGTGTCAGACTAAGCACAGTTCTGGGAATAGCGCTTATTGTTAACAGGAGCTCCATCTGCTGGCTCAGTGGTTGTCATTGTGGTGCCCAAAAACCTAATGGAGTCATGCACTAACAGACTCCTGTTTTTTTGTTTTGTTTGCATTAACAAAGCCATTTGAGTAAATTAGCTAAACTACAGTAGTGAACTAGCTCGTCTGAGATGCCACCTCAAAGCAATGTCTACACAACTACTTGTAGAGCACTAGCATGAACCCCACTAATAAGTCTTTGGACCTTGGATGGGAGGCTCCCTCCCAGATGCAGTGTAGACATCCCTTAAGGCAGTGGTCCCCAAACTTTTTTGGTGGTGCTCCCCCGACCCTTACCTAGTCTACGCTCCGCCCAGGAGCCACAGTCAGGAACCAGGGCCAGAAGCAGGGCAAGAGTCATGGTTGGAGGCCATGGTTGGGACTGGGGGCCACGGTTGGGGCTGGGAGTAGGTCAGGGCTGGGGCAGGGAGCGGGGCTGGGAGTGGAGTGGCGGGTGCGGTGGGGTTATGGGTGAGGCTGGAGCGGAGCTGGGGGCAGAGCGGGGCTGGATGGCGCTCCCTCCCCACCTCCTGTGGGGACTGGCCTGGGCCTCACTGCACCCCCTGAACATTCCTCCACATCCCCTTATGGGGTGTAGTATGCCCCACAGTTTTGGGACCATTGCCCTTTGGTATCCCTTACAGTTAGTAGTACTTACACATGCACGTTAGCACTACGAAAGCTAATGATACATTTTGCATTCAACACTACTCAACGCAGAGTTGCAGATTTGGGCCTATGCTAATTGGATCCAAAGGTGGGGGGTGGGAAAACAGCTCAGTCACTTTTAAATTATGTGATTTGCAAGGATGGAAAGTAGGGATATAAATATAATTTTAAAAAGTACCTGCATAGCAAATTGCATAGCATTACTGAAGGCAGAAAAACTCTGCAATTGGAACTGTCCTAGATTCTCAAAGGTATTAAGGCTCCTAATGTCTGTTGAAATCAATGGACAGTGATCTTTGAGCATCTGGGCTTTCACTAATAAATCTGATATTCAAAGCGGAACAGCCATGTGATCCAAGCCATTAGCATGCCAAGGAGAAGATTTGCAGTTGCATGTAGGGCTTGATTTTGCCACCCTTACTAAAGATGTATAGTACTTTCACTTTGCAAGGAGTCCCATTGATTTCAATAGGTGATTAAAATGGGCAGAACTGGATTCCAATTAAACCAGCAATGGCTCCTAGGAGGTATTATGCTTGGAAATCTGCATGAACCCAATGGGAACTGCACCCCAGCTTCTCCTGCTCCCTGACTATCATCTAATGCCTGTACCATCCAGAGAGGAAAATCCACTGCTTTGCCCCCTTTCATTCAACAGCTTGATATGCTCCATAATGTGCTGCAGAAGCCCATTGAGCATGTCTCCCATGTGGGATTTCACCCTAGAAGACTTAGCTGCAATAATATATTGTTCCAGTGCAGTATTAATGAGTATAAGACAAATTTTACCAAGTTTTTCTTCTCTATCTTGTAAATACGATAGTGAACTTTTCTCCCCCAGAAATGATGCTTTTTTAAATTTGGTATATAGACCCTATGGTGATGGGCATTACAGAAATGTGGGAAGAGATATTTGTGAGACAAGGTGGGTGCGGTAATATCTTTTATTGCACCAACTTCTGTTGATGAGAGAGACAAGGTTTAGAGCTCAATGTAGTTCTTCAAATCTAATGGCCTACTAGAAAGACACTGTCTTTATTAGCCAGTGGATCCAACTGGCATATTTTAAAAGCTAGGCTGAGATTTGTGCAAAGATAAGAGTTTCAGACACCAATTTCCCATAGAATTAATCCCATGAATGACTCTACCCTGCTGTGCAGTATGAATAGACATTAATGAGGTGAGACTTGGAAGACCAGGTATAAAAAGTTATGTGCTAGCTAGCCGTCTGGTCCCAAACTAGAGTAAGAGAAAACATTGATTTGAATGGGAATTGGATGCCTAAACTAGGTAGGCAGCTTTGAAAAATCTCAACCCTAAACTCTTAAATTCTAGAAACCTGTTCAAAGCACTCTGTGTAATTTGTTGACATTGAAGTAAAACTAAGCTTTGCTTGCCTTGTATCTAGAACATTCCAGTCGAAACAGTGTTGAATAAAGTAGCCCTGAGAAGAATTCCTGACAACTGTCCTCAAGAGCCACTTCAGTTCCTAGCTCTCCTACAGTTCAGGTTGAATATGACAGCTCTGAGTTAAGTGCATAATTATGTTGTAAAAAAAAGGGACCTGCTCATATTGCCAGGTATGAAGGTTACCTTGTTGTCTGAAACAGTAGCGCGATATTATTGCTAGGTCATATCCTTCTCCCACAGAGTGCAAAATCCTCTTCCAGTAGATGCAGTTGATTCTTCAAAGAAACAAAATGCTTCCCAGGACTAGAAGCCAGGTGTTTGCTTTCTATTTTCTCTAATCAGATATCAGGCTGTTGGCTAGCACATAATAGGCTCTTTTAAAATTTGTTCTTATGTGTCTCACCATAATAGTGTTGGGGTTCTTTTGAGTTCTGCATCTTGGGATGGAGTCATTTGTGTGATTGTTCCTGAAGGCTTTCTGTCTCTCATGATTATATTTAACCCTATGATTATTGATATTATTATGCTGTTATAGGGCCAGTCCCAATGCCGCAAACAATTAAGCAAGTGGGTCTCCTCATGTGGGTAACTTCATTGGGACTCCTCATGTAAGTAAAGCTATTCACTTGCTTAAGTATTTGTAAGACTGGGCTATCATAGGGCAAGCTGATTCCTTAAGAGGGATTCAGAGTCCAACTCTGTGATTTGTTATCCAGATTGACCATGGAGCTGTAGGCTGGGCAGCAAGGTATGCTGGGAAAGGAGTGAGTTTCCTTTTCACCAGTTAGAAAGACCTGGGAAGAGTAAAGACCTTTTGTGGGGACATACATACCCTTTCCTTAAGTAATCCTGTGTGCTCTTCCTCCTGTGCAGCAACAAGCTCTGTCTCTCCAGACAAAAAGCCCGAGAGGACAATGAAGAAGCAGGAAAATTGAAGGGTAAGAAGCAATCCAGGGAGAGGTGTGGCCTAGAGAGGGACTGGACAGTGAATAGCATGATGGAAGCCATGTTTGTCTTTAGAAGTTCATTGGGCTTCTGCTTACCCCAGAGGGGTTGGGTTTTGTTTTGTTTTTTGTTTAGCCAGATGGTTAAACTACTCAACCAACAAGGGGAAAATTTGACAGTGGCTGCACCCAGTGATGGAAAGGGCCCATAGTCTAAGGCTAGGTCTACACCAGGGGGGGGGGGTCGACCTAAGATATGCAACTAACTACGTGAATAGCATAGCTGAAGTGGTGTATTTTAGGTTGACTTACCTGGCTGTGAGGACGGCGGCGAGTCGACCGCTGCCGCGCTGCCGTCGACTCCGCTTCCGCCTCTTGCCGCGGTGGATTTCCGGAGTCGACGGAAGAGCCATCGGGGATCAATTTTATCGCGTCTTCACTAGACGCGATAAGTCGATCCCCAATAGATCAATTGCTACCCGCCGATTCGGCGGGTAGTGAAGACATGCCCTTATTGTGTTATCTGCATTGTCTCTCAATCAGAGATGACTACTGCTTGTCATAACATTATTATTTGACCACAAGTGCTTCTAAAACTTGTAATATTAAGGTGCTAGAATTAAGCTTTTAACTCAGAAAAAAGAAACTTGTGCTAAACTACATGGAAATGTGGTAGGGTTATAATACGGGCAAGTCTTGCTACTAACCGATATCATTGTGATGACTTTTATTTGCCACAAATATCTACTTGCCTTTTTAAATGACTTTATTTGACTGTGCTCACTTTCTCCAAATGGCAGGAATGTTCACCAACGCAACAAAATTTAAGCAAATATTGCAGCTTATTTCCATGCTATTCCAATGGGTCCTTCAGGGGAAAAATTTCTGCTAGTGTAGGGTGGAAGCAAACTGTTCTTTGCTGTGATGCACTGCAACCTTCATCTAGGGTGAGACAGATAGCAGAAAAGTGACTTAGCTGCAAAAGCTTCCCTTTACTTATTGGCAAGACCCTAGTATCAAAGGGGCAGAGAACTCTTTGTGGGTGGAAGGGTGCCTTCTAACTACCACAAAATAGATTTCATTTGAGAACCAAAAATGGAAATGGACTGATGGCTACACTTCTTATTTCCAGACTATGCTATAATTAAAGGTGTAGATTCTCTCCCTTTCTTCTGCTTCACTTTATCCCACCCCCAGCTTACCAAAGAATTAATGCACATATAATACCTATTTCCACTTAACCTATGCTACAGACAGTCATCAATTAAACCCATTAATACTTATTATTATGCCGTGACAGATAGCTTACTTAACTTTCCCAGACCTGTTAATACAGTATCTTTTACAAGTCACTTTAAAGATTAGAAGTGACAAATGTAATGTCTATTACTGTATGCAGTGTTGTAGCTGTGTCGGTCCCAGGATATTAGAGATAAAGGTGGGTGAGGTAAATCTTTTATTGGACCAGCTTCTGTTGGAGACAGAGAAAAGTTTGAGTTTACACAGACCTGTTCTTAGGGTCAGGTTGAAGAAGGGCTCTGCATGAGCTCAAACATTTGTCTATTGGGCCAACTTCCATTGAAGAGAGAATGTATCACCTCACCCACCTTGGTTAAAATGATAGTAGTAGACAGACAAAGAGAAGGTGTCTAATTCTGTGTTAATAGTTGTGGTGTGTGTATATATATAATGTTTTGGGCCAGATCCTCAACTAGTGTACATTGGCATAGCTCCATTGAAGTCAATTCATGCCCCCTGGGGATCTGGCCCTGTATTTGGATACGAGTCTGCATAAATGCTATTTATTTGTATGCATTAGATCGTGCTGCGCTACAATGTTCTTTAGCTAATGCCCCTGGGAAAAATGAGACTAATCTAATTTAGAAAAGTTTAAAATATTTTACTCTTTTGAGACTGATCTTGCATCAGTATAAATCGTGAGTTGCTGAAATGAAGGTAACAGGATTACATCAGTGTAAGTGAGATCAGATTTAGACCCATTGGCTTCAATTGTGTTAATCCTGACTTTTATGTTGGTCTAACAGAGAATAGAATGAGGCCCTCAGTGTTTTCAAAAGACCATAATACATGTAATTTACTCTCTTCAGTCAAGACGCTTCTATGTTTTCCTCAGACCTCTTCTTTTACATTCTCCAACCCATTAAAAAGACCCTTCCTACTCCAGTATATAGCAACATTAATAAGTGGAATTATTTCTTGCTGAAAAATATAGTTGGGTTCTAAAAACCTTTATAGTACATCCATGCTACATAGTTATGATCTCTACTATATTGATATGTTACAAATATTACATTTGCAATATAAAGTATATGGAAAACTATAATACCAAGACTTTCTTAGACAGCTTTTTTGGGTTCAAAAAGATGTAGCAATAGCTATGTATGTAATATAGTTTAACAATCTTAACTATTCCAGACAGGAAAAGTTTTTTGTCAAAGTCTGACAGTTTAAACTCTAAAGCTTCAGCAAAACTTTTAAACTTTTAAACTTTGAACCTGTTTGAACTTCATTTGATTTATGAATTATTAAAATGTACCATTGAAATTCACCGTCTTTATTTTCATCTAGTAAAGATTTTTGTTTAAAAGCTGCAGATGAAGAGTGAGGTCCAGGCAAATGCAGCCTGAGGAGATTATAGTGGCTGTTTTTATCAAAGCAGCATTCCTCTCAGCTGTATAAAACAAAACCCTAGTAAAATATTTAGAAATGGAAGAGATAAAGGACAAAAAGTGGTGTATACAATATGTGGGGACATGAATGTTAAACTGGAAAGCTGGATTAGAGAAGACTTTCAAAATTATAAATTAATTGCTTAACTCTTTCTTGATATTTTGCTGTGTTTCTGCATGTAAGGATTAAGAGGGGCATCCCCAGGTTAACAGTGCCTTTAAAATTAAGTGGAGGCAGTGGAGTGGAGGAAGGCATTACTTCAGCAAGTTTCTCTGAGAGGAAACAAATCTATGGAAAAGGAAATGCCTTGAATGGCTCCCAGAATCTGAGCTCTTATGCCAGATATAATTAATTATATCTCCCAGGTTACCAAGGCCCTACTTAAATCAAAGCATTAAAACTATATAGGTATAGAGCACTATAAAGTATGAGCGTTGTTGATTAGTGTCTGCAGTATAGGAGTATTCAGAACAATACTGATTAAATTCCTGAAGTTCTCTCCCAGAATACAGAGGGCTCAGTGCAAAGCTGGAGATGGAATCTGTTGAGGAACAAGAATCCAGAGGCAGAATTTCCAAAAGACTAAAATAACTCTTTGAAAGAGTCTGCCATACAATAGAGTATATGTAGAGCATAGTGTGCCTGAGTACAGTATGTGTGTATTCATAACCTATGTTTGAATGAGTCTTTACACATTTGCTATTTATCTGTGTATTTAGATCATGACTGTATATTGACAATTCCTTGTCAGTGGGATAAAGGAGAAATAAACAGAAGAAAAAGGATTTTGAACCCGTTTAGTGAGATGGGATATCAGTTTCACCATGATACCTTGTAAGTTCTTTGTGGAGATTCCTGGGGCTAGTCCAGGTGAAGGTATCAGTGTCACTGGTGAGGAGAATAGCTGATCCGGGAGTGTGCGGGTAGGAGTAGGATGGTAACATGAGGTTCTTCACTCTCCTGTTGAGCTATGGGATCGTTCAGAAGTAAGCATTCAGCAGCTGTTCCAGCCCTCCTGTACATATTCCAGCAAATGCTGTCACAAGGCAATCACATTAATAAGACCAAAGGTAGAAAGGATAAAGCACACGGGGGAAACTGAATGAAACAAGAGCTGTATGAACACTGAAATACCAAAACTTGGCAAATGTATAATGTCAACAACATTAGTTACAACTGAGTTTCTGAACTTGTAGTGAGAGGAAGAGAAAATAAAGGTAATAATGAGGAAAAATTGGGGGGGAAGGGAGGTCAAAAATAATGTACTCCTCAACCTGAGCATGCAGCCATCATAATACCCCATGCAGTATGCAGCTTCTTAACAAGGTTTTAGGATGAGGAGAAATGAAATGCTTGAGTCTTTCTCTAATAAGGTGTTTTTGGTCTGGTGTCTGTGCCTTGTTTAATTCCTTGTCCAGGATGAATTTGCCTTGCAACATAGGAAAAAGGCACAGAGATTTTATCAAGTTTGATAGATGTGAGAAAATCAAGGCTATTCATTTATAGCCTGTATGGGATTGCAATGGGACTAATCATATAAGTAAATGTTATACAATATGAGTAAGGATTGAAGAACTGGGACCTTTACTGATATATTTTTAAGTCCTTGTACAGAGTACTTCAACTTAGCTGAATGTCAGCTAGTTTATGAGTGGCTGTTTTCAGAATAGGGTTATTTGACACTTGAGCGATACCTGTACAACTGTGAAATGTCAGAATATTTTATAGGTTTTTTATCAATATAAGTTTAGGGCCTAAACTCCAGAACATGAAGTCATGCCAAGTAGTGCTGGCACTAGTAGTCCACTGAGTTCAGTGGACTACAACTCATGTGAATAATGGTTGAGCACTCAGTACAGAATCCTGCTCAGTCTATGGGCACTGAAGTGAAATTACTGTAGCTCTGTGGTACAGGACAATGATTCCAAAGTGGTGGTTCTACCTCAGCTGCCACGGAGCATTGCAATCTCCACAAAGGCACACAGGTGGCAGTGGCGTAGCCAGGTTCTAACAGCAGGGAGAGCAAACACATAAAGAAAGGTGCAAAAGAAAAACCCAAGTCTTGCCGCCAAAGACTGAAGAACCTGCCGCCGAAGACCCGGAGCGACTGAAGGACCCGCCGCCGAAGTGCCACCGAAGACCTGGACGTGCTGCCCCTGCTGGGAAGCACCCCCGAGTGAGTGTAAAAATTAAAAAGGTGCCACTTTTGGGGAATGTGCTCAGTGGCAGTGGACGCTCCCCCTGCTCCCCCCCAGCTACGCTACTGACAGGTGGCAGTCTACATGCATGATGCTACATAAATCTCATGGCCATACACTCAGTTTGGTTGAGATTCAGTGGCTTGTGACTGCTATAATACTTCAAGCTATGGGTTCTAGCAGTGGCTTTGTGGGAGCACAGTCTTTAACTACAGTATTTTAATTGTCCTTCCATATGATTCAAGACATCCACTATCTCTTTTGGACACAGAACAATAAAAGCCTGCAGGGAATAATTTTTGCCTCCCCCCTTTTTAATTTTGTAAAGAAACTAAACAATATAGTGTTGCTCTGCAGACTGGAGAACCCCCAGTTTCAGAACAGCTGGTCTGGGGAAACTATGAGCATCACAGCAACAATATACAGAGCAACCTGGGATTAGTGCTGCCTATGAAATGTGCTTTCTTATGCCAGCTATAGGATCTCAAATGATCAGATGCATTAGGGCAATGGTAACTAAAGTACAAACTGATGTGCCCTTTGTTTTAAACAAAAGCAGAAGGAAAGATAAACATTAAATAACGTTTACACCATCTCAGGCGCATGGAAACCATTCCACTCTTTAACACTTGCATGTAAAAGAATGGAAAAAGCAGAAGACTTCTACCCTTTGAATCAAAGTCCTTATAGTAGGAATGTTGTTACAATACATTTTGAAGGCAGCTCCATTCTAATCTGACACATGGTAACTAATAAACAGGAGTAAAAAAGGGTCCCTGGGTGCCAGTGTCACAATTTTCTGTGTATTTGTCCAATGCTCCCCTGCCCCCACACAAAAAAGCTCTCATATTAATGCCTTTCATAAAAGGATTGGTGTGCCACTCACACAGGGTGAAACTTATGGATGTCAGCTTAATGGAGACTGCCAAGTTTGCAGTGGCTTGACTGGCTTACAGAATAAAGACTATCTGCTTATGGCAGGAAGAAGTCCTCCATCTTCTGTGCAATCATAACATTTGGGAGCTGTCTACAGAGATTGGAATGAACACAAATCTGAATTTAACACATTTTTATTGGGAGGAGGGGAAGAAAATAATTGGCACACAGGTCTCCATTCATCTTTTCAATTTCAGGCACAGAATGAAATTTCTTCTGGTGCATTGACCCTGTTCGAGGACTTTGAATAGAAATGTAGAAAGTGGCCCAAGTGAAGAGTGTGTATTTGTTGATTAAAAGCTACCCCCTAAGCAGGAAAGGCCCAGACATAGAAAAATGGAGTTTTGCAGGATGATTCTCCATTAAATCCACAAAAATATTCAGAGATCAGAGTTGGCAAATATCCCGAGATACTCATAGTGCTATGTTGTGGCTGAATTCAAAGATACAGGAAACAAAGGAATCCATATCTCATGAGTGACATGATCATCATCCCTGACTATAAGGGTTGAGGATAAAAGTGTCACTAGTGTACCGTAGGTACCATTGTAATCGGGCACTTTAAATTCTGATACCAAAAGTAGTTCTATGAGCAGGGGTTAGAAAACATTGTAAGCACATTGAATAAGCTACATTATTGGTTTTAAAGATGAAAACTTGCCTGACAAGTGGGCTTTTCAAAGCTCTCGCAGACATAGGGTGACCAGATGTCCTGATTTTACAGGGACAGTCCCGATTTTTGGGTCTTTTTCTTATATAGGCTCCTATTACCTCCCATCCCCTGTCCCGATTTTTCACACTTGCTGTCTGGTCACCCTACGCAGACATCAGTATCTTTTTCTTTATATTCTCCTTGCAATCTATTTTGGGTCTCAAGAATCTCATCACTGGATGTGATCTAATCAGTCCTCACACATTAAGGAGGGGTGGGCCTCATCAGTAGCTGAATAGGAGATCTTCATGTCTCAAGTCTTCAGAATGGTCATCATGAAAGGAGGAGGAGAAAGGAAACATGGGTAGGCTTAAAAATATCAGTTGACTGAAAAATGACCATTGCCATAAATTACAACATGATGCAAACGTTTATACTTCAAATGAAGCAGGGTCACAAATTCCTCATGAGTTCTAGGCCTTCTTTGCTTGACAGAAGAACAAACCATGTTGCAGGCTGTCGTGTTCCTTTGCTTGCTCTGTAACTGTGTTGTCTGCAAGCTCTTTGGAGTGGGGACTGTCACTTACTGTATCTTTGTACAACGCAGTGGGTCCCCAACCCAGTGGGCATATAGGCACTACCACAATAAAAGTGTTTTTTCAGTATCATTCACACCTCCAACAACAAGATAGCCTAGTCAAACTTAGGTGCCTAATGTCAGGTACTTAAATCTGTAGCTAATGTTAGGCACCCAGCTTGGAAAATGTTGGCCTCTTTGTGGCCCAAGTCTAAGAAACAATCTCTGTTCTGTATGTCTACAGCACCCAGCACAATGGTCCATGCATAGGTGCTGGAACTAAGGGTGTGGGGGGTGCTGCAGCACCCCCTGGCTTGAAGTGGATTCCATCATAGACAGGGTTTACTGTTTGGTTCAATGGCTCTCAGCACCCCCACTATACACATTGTTCCAGCACCCCTGAGTCCATGACTCGGGCTCCTAGCTGCTGCAGTAATGCAAATGTCTAATAATAGAAGACAATATCAATGGCCGGACTTCCAGAGGTTGCCGAACATCTACAATTCCTATTTTCTTCAGTGAGCTGGGAAGGCTCAGGGCCTATGAAAAATAAGGCCAGGGGCTTAAACAGGCATTTGAGTGCCTAACCATATACATCTAGGCTTGACATTTTTTGGCCAAACATCCTCCAGTTCCTCTTTGCTTCTCCCCCTTTCCCCCCCTGCCCCAGGCATTCAAAATATTCACACTGAAGTGGACCAGCTTCTCCTAACACTTGTAGCATTTGGCAAACAGCAGCAGCACAGTACATCCTGTCCAATTGTTTCCAAGAGCAAGGGAAAATTCACTGAAGTTGCAATACAGAAGGTGGGTATTTCTCCTCCCCCCGCTCCCCCAAAGTATGCAGTGGGTGTGTGTTTTCAAGAAGTGTGTGTTTTGGATGAGGCAGAGCATCAGCTGCCTGGTATCAGTGTTCTGGCTCCGGCTGGGCGGGATGGAGGCTGAGCAGAGCCAGGCTCGGGAGGGTCAAGTACAGGTTGCTGAGCAGGAAAGAGGCGGGGGAGGGGAGGATTGGGTCACTCCTCTTACTCTTTTTTTCTACACTGTGTAGGGAATGTTGGGACTATTCCATCAGTGTGGTATGTCTGTATAAACATCATTAGCCTCTATGAGCTGACACACTATAGATTTTCATTTCTTCTTACAAATCGCTCCTCTCCACAATAAAAATACCATGGATATTAGACAGAATGTTAGAAGAAAAGATGGAGATGTTTATTCTCATTCCCTTTGATCTCTAGTAGAGCAAGGAATGGACGCCACATAGTAATACCGCAAGAGACAAAGGAGAGCAAGCAAGTCAATATTGGCTGGTGGGAGGTGGGGGGGGTGTCATATTGCTTCACTCAACTGTTGGTTGTGTTGTTAATACTGGTTGGGAGGCATGGTCACTTGACTCATGGTAGAGTCCTAGGAATGATGTAATAAACTATTCCAGGGAGAAGTGAATCAGGTCGTGTAAAGCAGGACTGGCAATAATTTACCTAGGGCATTAACCTGTCCTTATATAAGTATGTCAGGGTAGTATGCATGAGCAGGGATTGTTTGCAGCTAGCATGTAGAGTTTAGAATTTTAGGAAAAAATCTCTTAATTCCCCAAACGCCTGCGTTTCCCTGTCTTTACACTGCACACTCACTTTTGCCCATACAGTTTGTTCAACTGCCTGTGGGCCCAGAGTAGTTTTCTCCCTGCCTCTCTTCCTTAGAAGCAGTTATGTAGATTTTCAGGGAGACCCACTGGGAAACTTCCCTCACTCATTTTCACATCCCTTCTGTCCTGACAGCAAAACAATATCTTGAAACGACTCTGCAATTAACAGTTTTATTTTTTAGTTTGACCTCTTCGATGGCTCTCTATTACTCCCTTCCCCTGGTTTATTTTTTATTTTGATGTTCAACTCTGACTTTTTTTGTTTAAGTGAACAGGACTTGACTCAGCGCCATGGAAATCAATGAGACTCTTGCTAGTGGTTGCAATGACATCAGATTCAGAAGGCCCTCTTCTAATTTAAGCAAAGTATTGTTTTAGCATGATATACACCACTTTAAAAATAAAACTACCCTTTCTTTTGTACTGTTAATCACTATCAAGCTTATGCTTGCTTACCTCTATCTCTCTTCAAGGGAGAAATTGCTCGCAGCACATGGCCCAATGCTCTGCTTAAATCCTTACCACAAGACTTAAGTAATGGATACACCCTCCATTTTGGGGACAGTTTTGCCTCGGGAGCCTACCTATGCCAAAAACTTCCCAATGGCTTTCTGTATTTTTATTTATTTTACTGGCTTGATGAGCCCAATACATGGAGTCAGCATAACCTTAGAAACTATTTCAGCCTTTATGAGCTTCAGGGCCAAGTAGCTGGAGACCCTGGCTCAGTTTCTTATTTTGAAAAAACTCAAAAGGGGTCACAGAAACTTCTGCCCAGCATAGGCTGGCAACCACTGAAGTAAATTCAGGCCCTTTAGGCCTCTTACACATGCACACCTGACTAAGGAGGAGCCATTTCAAACCTTTACCAAGAAAACTTTCCAAATTGCCGATTACCAGTGACTAGAGCTGCATAGGGTACCCTGGAAGCCATGAGTCAGATTCTGTTGGGTAATCTTTCATTTTTTTGGCAACACTTTTCTTCACAGAAACATTTCCCCTGTTTTCAAACTCCCTTTTCTTAAACTCCAGAAGAAGATCATAGTACACCATGCCCCTCCTTACAGGTAACCCTGTTCATTTATTCACCAGGTGAGTAGCACCAGATCATGTCAGAACACCCAACTCATTCCTCCCACACGCAGTAATGAATCATCTGACGCGCAATCATGGGTCTTTATTCGGCTTTTTATGCTGTTCTTACTCATGCAAACTGAAGTCATTACTAGTCTGATTGCAGGAAGACTGAGTCAGAAATGAAGACTTGCTCTTATATAGGGATATATATATATATATATATATTGCTGTGCAGTGGCAGGGCCACGCCAAACAAATAATAGGCCCTTACCCCCAAAGGAATGCAGACACAGAAGTTAGACAAAACAGAAACAAGAAGATAAAATGTACATAGTGGAGCACGGCCAATAGAGTTAGAGCATTTAGAGAAAAACTGGGGTTTATATATAAGGTGGGGGGTGTACACAAAAGACAAAATTGGGCTAGATTCTGCTCTCTTTGTAAATCTGGAGTTACTTCATGGACTTTAATGGAATGACACCAGGGTAATTGATTTATACTCAGGTAACTGAGGACAGACTTTTGCCTATATGGAATGGATGATGGGAAATTCAGTGCTAGAGTGGAGCTGCACCACTTTGCAACCATTGAGGCTTTGACCCTCACTCTTTAAAATGCTTAGGATGAGATTCTGCTTTGTGCTTCTTATGGTGTGTATACCATGCAGCTGGGAGGTGTAATTCCCAGCATGAGTAGAAGTATGTGCGCTAGCATGCTAAAAATAGCCATGTGGCTGCAGTGGCTCAGGCTAACCACATGAGTATGTACCTACAGTCTCAGATGGGGTTGTACTCGGGTAGCCAGCCTGAGCCACCACCCATGATGCTCTGCTCACATGCTACTTTTCACAAGCTAACTTGAGCAGAACGAGTGCATGCACATATACCTGAGCTGGGAATTATCTTTCAGCTGCAGTATAGACATGGCCTTAGAGGACAGCACAGAATGTGCAGTCCAGTGGGAAGGGGGTCAGAAGTGGTTGTAAGCCACCTTTGCACCCTCGTTTCTACACTGTTCCATGGGCCAGAGCAGCCTCTCTGGTAATTTAGACATTCTTGGGGGAGGGTTTTTATTTTATAGCTGCCTCTTTGGGCTGCCAGTGGACAGCAGCACTGGCAGAATTTCTGCAGTGTTACATGCTGATCCCAGCACACTCCCTGCACCAGCGCTTGCAAGGAATTTTTGGAGGATAGCCCATGGTTGTCACCCTCAGTTTCTACACCTGTGCATTTCTCCCCTAGCTGATTCTGGGGCTTTTAGATCCCTTTTACCTGGTGTACAGGGGCTGGATCAGAAGTGAAAATCTCACCCTGGGTACTTTATGCTGCTCTGCTGGCAAATTGTGGCCTTAAAACCAGTGTAGCTGATCCTGAGAGGTTTGCCCTAGTCCTCCAGTGGTGTAATGCTGTTGCAGCTCCTAACTCATCTCAGTGCAGGGAGTACGGATGAGCTGTCCCTATGTCCCATTGAGCTCTGGTTGCCCTTGAGCCCAGCCTGGAGCAGGTTCAGGAAGGAGGAAGCGCAGTATGCGCTTCTTGGTTATACTTGATACTCTGGGTCTTGTTCTTTCACTTCTAAGGTAAAAACTCTGACACATTATGTAATAACAAAGCATGGGGTCTTGAGGCTCTTAGTTTTTAACTGACAGGACTAACTTTTGAGGTTGGGACTCAGGCCTTATTCAGGCAAAACTCCTCCTTTTTGCTGCAACTGATGGAGCCTCCATCTCCTGTCTATGATGAATTTTTCTTGTCTTGCTCAAACTGAGAGTGACTCCAAATTTGGGACACTCTCAGTGAGAGGATTAATAGGTGAAAAAAAATCAGTTTTTTAAAAATGGGACTAATAAATGACACATTAAAGAAACATATCCATTCATAAGTTGGGATGCTGGAGCTGTCTTCTCCTCTAACAGTGCCAGTAGCTTCATTGAAGCTATAAGCAGCATTAAATGTGCCACAGTCAACAGATACAACCAATTTGAAGATTCTTAGGATTTGATATGGTGCCAAATGTCCAAAACCTGCCAGCAGTGAGTGAATGCTGTCTTTCTGGGGCAGCTTATCCTCACTATTGTCACTAAAGTTGACTAAATACCTCAAGAAATAAACTTTTGCCTGTGTTTACCTCCCCCCTTCCTTTTTGCATTCATGCCATTGAATGGTCTAGTGAATGAGTTTACAGATGGGGATAGTAAATGTTTCTGGGTATATATAACTGGAAAGCAAATTTTGAATTCATTCTGGTCAGCATTCACACTAGAAATATGCTTATAAAGGTTACACTCATCCAAGTCATGCACTGTTGTTTCTGTTCTGTCTGTGTCTAGTTAAAAATAAACAGCTCAAATTTTGAATATCCCATATCGAATACATACAATAAACTGTGTGACCATTCTATAGACCAACATTTGTTTAAAGAAAAATTCAGGGAATAATTTTGAACAATAAAGCCATCTGAGAAAATAACTTGTTTTCTGACAGTTCATGAACAGAAAATAGGCAAGTCCATGAGATACATGCGCTATGAATTCTTTGCTTAACTCTCTAATCCTTATCTTCATTAAGCAACACTTCTTGAGGGGAAATGAGCACTCACTGATGATGACTTTGGCTTTCAGCGAATGATATTTTTGTACACATTTCTTATACTGGTGTAAGTTCCAATACAGGAAAACACACCAATGCTATAAATCATGACTTCAGTGGGGGTTCCTCATGTAGAGCATCTACTACAGATTTAGGCCCTAAATGAGGAAGTGCTAGCTGAGCCTCCTGAAAGGGTCACAAATGAGAACTGGGCTGCCAAAACTCTTCTAGACAGACTTATTGTGGTGATTACTAAATTAATTGTAAATAACTGAAAAGGCCTTTCCCTAGTCTACTTATCATCCCAGCTAAACATAATTTTAAAAATTATTAAATACGATGATGGTAAGAAAAGAGAAACTCTCAGTGGATACAGTCCTGCACATTACTATTAACTCTAGATAATGATAGTATCAGCTTCACTGATCGCAAACTACACAATATTTGACACATTACCAGATATTTTTACTTAGTCACTTTAATGTTTTATATATTTGTCTGTTTCCTGATTATGAATTTATAAACTAATATTTGGCTGCTACTTCCTGATGCTTTTTCTCTTGTTTTGTTTCAATTGTTCAAGTTGTTTTGCAAAAGGAAGCACCAGTCTTGCCTGTGCGTAACTTTATTCCCACAAGTACTCCCATTGACTTCACTAAAGTGAAATCCTCCCCAGTGCCTTTGTAACTTCCATGCCTGAAATGTTATTCTATGTTGTACTTTTGTACTGTATTTGCCTGAGTTAGAGCCCAATCCTGCCAACACTTACTACTGGACAGAAGCCTCATCTGCACTAGTCAGTTGTACGGCTTCAACTATACTGGGATAGTTAAAGTGATATAAATCCCCTAGTGTGGATGCATTTATATCGCTATAAAAGTTCTTCAAATTGGTATAGCCATTCCTGTATGGTCATCTTTATATTGGTGTAACAGCATCCATGGCTTATTTGGATTTCTTTAGCTGTGTACAGAAATAAGTTGTAACCAAGCACATTTAAAAATACAACTTGTTTTTAAAGAAGGTTGTGTGGAACAGCTCTTACTTTGTTCAATAGAATTTAAGTGAAGGGCTGGCTCCTGCAAAACATTACCCATATAAGTAGTCCTTACTCATGCACAGAGTCCCATGAAATTAATAGGAGTTGAGGGTCCCCATCACCACAGAAAGCGAGTTGCGGCCCATGTGAGCAATAGGGCTTTGATTAATGTACAGTAATAGGTGCGGACTTCTGCATATGCAGGTCTTAATCCTGAAAAACTTTACAATATAATTTGAAAATCTGAATTTTACATGTCAAGCTGTACACTTGGTTGGCATTCAATTGTAAGTGTGAAAAGTCTCTATTTCCTGTTGCACTCTTTACCTAAAATTGTGCTTCAAAAATGTTTCAGTGCACTTGTGCCTGCAACTAAGAGATGCTGTATATTTAGATGGAATCTTTTAAAACCTTAGTCCACAGTGTTGTGTATCCTGCAGCTGCAGAACCAGCAGAGGGAGCACAGGTTAACTCTCAAACTGTACTCTCACAGCTGAACTGACATCATGGACAGAAATAAAGAAGTAAATACTGATGCCTTGTTAAGTATAAGTTCCATTAAGAACAAAAGGAATGGGGGCAAAAATCAGTGTCTGCTGTACAGAAATGGACAAAACGACTTAGGAAATATATTCTCTTTTAGAATCCAGGAAGAGATGAATACTACTAACAAGGGAGAGGACAAAAAATTCAAACTATTCATAGAACTTAAGGCCAGAAGAGCCCATTATGATCATCTAGTCTGACTTCCTGTATAACACAGGTCATAAACTTCATTAGCTACAACAAAATCATTTGATAATGCCCTTGTATACTGCTGAAACAACTTACGTTCATCTCCGTTTATATCAAATGCAGACCATAGGAATACATTAGTCAGCACACTTCATTCACAAGTGAAATTATTTTTTTATAAGAAAAAAATTGGAAAAGAGAAATTACACCTCTAAAAGTAAATATGTACCAAGCCACACCATACAGTGGCATTGGATCTACAGAAATTATTTCCCATCCCAACTATAGGTCAATAGTGAAAGTATGTGATACCAATGTATGCTGTTTGCAGTTGGTGACTTCTAAAATAACTTATATTTATATTCTCTCTCCCACCCACCCACCCAATACTTTCTGCAGCTGGCACACCTCCAATTAACAGACTTTTGGCTGGAAGATGCTGTTATGATTTTTTCTTTCTTCTCAGCTTGCAGACATGAGGAGCGGTACATTGTTGCTATTAATTCCTGTCCATGGCTTTGTTCCTCCATGAAAACTAGCCTGGTCATGTCCCTGTGTATGATGTCCTGCATCTAGTTGGTGGCTGGCCTCTGTCTGACTGATCCTGACTACTTTGTATTAATTTCTTTAGCATCCTATCATCTGTTTGTCTTCTATGGTGGCCCCACCACTGTAATCTTTATGGTTGTGGCCAGTCCCATATCCGACTGTCATCCTACTCTCCTCCTCTTCTTTGTTTGTCTTGGAATAATTTCTCTTATGACAAATGACATAAATGAACCACTATCAAGGTTAAGGTATTAAATTCTGCTACATTTTTTTTCTTAGTAGCAAGCATAGAACTTACTCTCATCAGTTTTGTCTTGCCTCCTCAGAGATGGCCTAATCCTTCCTGCACTGAAGTTCAAACAAAGCAGGCGCAGCATAAAAAGCATTATAAAAAAGCAGATATAATTTTTGCTAGTGGTAAAACTCCCATTGACGTCACAAGATTTTCTCAAGCCTGGACCTCACGAATGGGCTTACTGTTATTTTTAGAAGTAACACTAATTGTAGCAATAGCAACCACTTTATTGAGGTTTGGGGGGGTGTGATTTCTCATTTTATTTCACTGCCAGATTCAGTGGGTTAATAACAGACATTGTTCCCATCAAGTTTCCTGTCTGAGACATTGTCTGGGCTGCTGGCTGCAACCTGCTTGAACAATTCAGGAGTTGGCACTGCTGTGGAGAATGGCTGAGTAATTATTTATTTCGTAGAGCAGCAAACAGTCCTATTTTTTTAAATTTTCTTTTAGAATCAATATTTCAATCCTCTCTAGTGCTGCTTTGTCCCTTCTCTTGTTAAACATTGTCACTCTGCTTCTGTTGTTAGCAGATATGTGCCCACCTACTCTACTTGCACTCAAAGGTAACCTCTCTCCTCATCTTGTGCTTTCCTCAAATGTCAAGCAAGCAGTGCTCAGGCAAGAGAATAAGCATACAACCACACGGGGAAGGAAATTGCACAAGAATTGGCTCTTGCCCTGTTTCCTACCAAGCTGAAATCAGAAAATGTCAGAGGGTGAAAAGGAAGGAATAGCTTGTCATACTGAACCAAGTGTTAAAGGCATACCTCTCAATGTTCCAATTATTCAGTGTGTGACAATAGCCATAAAAAATGTGTGATTATATGACCAAAATGTGGAATACGTGTGTAGACTGATCAATCATTGTAAGTGCCTGTACCAAAATTAGTAGTAGTATTTAGCACAGGTTCTTGTTGGAGATTGATGGAATACATGCTAGAGATTGATACAAGCTTTAATTACACACCAAATAAGTCTACTTATTTATATAACCAGGCAACCTACAGAAAGAAAAGCAGTGCTAGCTCTCAGAACTCTAGGCATACTTACGTCCCCCTAAGATAGGGTTACCATATCTAATAAATAAAAAAAGAGGACCCTCCATGGGCCCTGGCCCCGCCCATTTCCCCACCCCCGGCCCGCCCAACTCCGCCCCTTCCCCACCCTGACTCCGCCCCTCCTCCCTCCCACTCCCAGCCACGCGGAAAGGGCTGCCTGAGTGCTACCGGCTTCACGGTTTGCCGGGCAGCCCCCAGACCCTGCGCCCCCGGCCGGCGCTTCCCCAGTGCAGCTGGAGCCTGGGAGGGGAAGCGCCCAGCCGGGGGCGCAGGGTCTGGAGGCGGAGTTGGG
>NC_048299.1:203344355-203623389 GCF_013100865.1 Trachemys scripta elegans
GGCAGCCTCCAGACCCTGCGCCCCCAGCCGGCGCTTCCCCAGCGCAGCTGGAGCCTGGGAGGGGAAGCGCCCAGCCGGGGGCACAGGGTCTGGAGGCTGCCCGGCAAACCGTGAAGCCGGTAGCACTTGGGCTTCGGGCAGCCCCCTTGCCTCCGGACCCTGCGCCCCCAGCCGGGCACTTCCCCTCCCGGGCTCCGGCGGTGCAGGGTCCGGAGGCGTGGGGGCTACCCAAAGCCGGTAGCGCTCGGACAGCCCGGCTCTTAAACAGAGCCGAAGAGTCGGGGAGGAGCAGAGCCGCCATTTTCCCGGACATGTTCGGCTTTTTGGCAATTCCCCCCGGATGGGGGTTTGAGTGCCGAAAAGCCGGACATGTCCAGGAAAAAGAGGACGTATGGTAACCCTACCTAAGAGTTGTGGAAAACAAAGATAAACAATGGAGTTTGGCAGAAAGCAGGTCACAAACCAGTAGAGGCTGTTTCAGGACTCTGACGAACCCAATATTTGGGGAACTAGGTTATATCTATTATACCTCTCCTTTAACTATTCAGATGCATAACCATATTAGCACATGTTCTGTGGCCATAATAAGGTTTATACCTGCCCATGATCTATATGTGGCATTCTGGCTGTCCATAATCTTACTCCTGATCACTGACTTAAGCACTTGTGTCAATCAATTTTTTAATAGATGCATTGATGTGTATGATTTAACTGGCTAGCAACTAAATTACCAAATAGTGCAAAAGCCTCCAAACTGGCCCCCTGTTTCACGATAACTTTTGCAAGCTTGCAGCGTACCTGTCTCTCTGTGGTCAATTGTTTGTTATATAGAATGAGAAGGCAAAATTCCTGACCTAAGGGTAGGCCCTTGGGCCCTGTTTGATTCACTTAAGCTTATGCTAAGGAGTCATTTTATCACACTAGGTCTCCCACAAATAAAACAGGCCTTTTGTCATAGCAAATCCTACCAACATTTCAGTCTCTGCATTTTAATAAAGTAGCTATGCTGTGTGTGTAAAAATATATAATATATTCCCCCTTAAAACATTCATTCATATATTTTGCCCTTGGGATGAAAAGTTGGTAAACTATTAGTTTTTTTTTAAAGGTGAAACTCTCTGAATAATTAATTAAAATAAGTAGAAATAAAATGAAGCTATTGAAATCAATCAATATAATTATAAACCATTAATATTTCTCCATCCCTTCCCTCCATCCCCACTCCCCTCACTTGTGCTTACCCTCTGTTAATTACAAAACCAACTTTTCCTTTCTTATCTCTGCTCTTCCATGAGGGAAATATTAAGGGGGAATAAAACCTAAATGTTATCAGCTGATGCACAAGTGCCTCAGTTCCACAAAGTACTTATGCATGTGCTTAACTTTGAGCATGCGAGCAGCCCCTTTAGGACTGCTCAGATGCTTACAGTTAAACATATGTTTACGTGCTTCCCTAGACTGGGGCCAAAGCTGTTAGTTTTATCCAGTCAATTTCCTCAGCTAAACTCAGATAAGAGAAGCCAAAAAAGGAAAATTGAGGGTGGGTGAGGAAAAGAACAGAACAAAGCATTCTTCTCAGGTAGTAGCTGGGTGGTGCTGATTGCTATCAGCTTAGGCTGCAGTGGTAGCGCCATTCTTGAACATTCCTTGTCTGAGGAAGGTTGGATCAGGAGATGACAACAGGGCAATGAAGGTTCCCTTGGGCTCTCTCCCAGCCTACATGCACCTCTCAAGTAATGACTGGGATCCAGGACTTTCTACAGTTACATGGAGAAATCTGTAGCTTGGTTGAAGCTATAACTTGGAACAAAAAATAAAAGCAAAGGGAAGAGACAGACTTCTTAATGCAAAACCAACAAAAAAGAAGCTGCCCGTGTGTTTACACTGGGGTTTAGGCTTGGTCAGGCTTAGGCTAATACCCAGGCTGTATGACAGTCCCCATTCCAAAGTTTTTCTGAATTTCCCCCAAACAATATTAACTCAAACACAACACAACCTTGAAAGCAGTCTTGGAACTTATCTGAATGTCCAGTTCTCAAAACAAGATTTCAATATGCGTCATGTCCCTCCTTGGGTTACTTTGACTAAGGGTGACCACCTCCCCCGGAATTCCAGGTTACAGTTCATTAGTCCATAACAGCTTGCGTCTTTAACAGCCTCTCTTCCACAGGTAGGCCAGGTCTGTCAGGTCCTTTGTTATGACCATGTGCAACTGATGTCATTTAGGTGTATGCTAAGACACATTTATTTTGATACAATTTTTGTGTTTCGAGGCAGAAGTGGAATAAACTAGACTTCATCTCTAGGCACAATCAGAAAGCTGAATGTCATCAACTTTCAGCTTATAATTACAGACACAAAATTGTGCCCACAGCTATTTTCAACCACAAAACTTCAGGGACAAAGAGGAAAACCAGTTTGAGGTCTTATCAAAATAGGATCCTAAAGATGCAGGTTCAGGCAAAGGGTTGGTTGGTTCTTATCCAAACTGCTTCATTCATCCCTAGTTTGGCTTGGTTTTGTTTTTGTACTAGAATAGAGCAGGTAGGATGATATCAGAAAACGTATACTCTAGGAGCACCCAGATAGAGTGATCCAAAATTTTAACAGTAAAGACGCGGGTGGCGTGTGAGCTGCTGGCTGGGGGAGGCTAGCCCCCTGCCCCGCTCCTTCTGCCTGAGGCCCCCTCTTCTGCACCCCCCACCGGAGCCCAGAGGCCCCCCTCGCCAACCTCCACCCCAGCTTAGCCCCCCACCCCCAGCCCCGGAGCACCGTGAGGGCAAGTGGCACTGTGGCCCCAACCCCGGAGGGTGGGAAGACAGTGGCCTGGCCCCAGCCTGAGCCGGGGCCATTGCACAGGGGGAGCTGCAGAGTTGGAAGCAGGACGGGGTCTGGGGGCAGAGTGTGGGTGGGGCCACACCTGGCTGTTTGGGAGGCACAGCCTCCTCCAGCCTACAATACCCACCTCCCATGAGTGAAGGGGAGTAAACACTGGAAGAAACTACCAAGGGAAGTGATGGGTGTCTTCAAATCCAGACTGAAAGGTATGCTTTAGCCAAACACAAGTTATTGGGCTCAATTCAGGGGTAACTGGGTGAAATATAATGGCCTGTGATATACAGAAGGTTAGACTATGGTCTAATGGTCTCTTCTGGCCTTAACATCTCAGCATCTAAGACTACTGGCCTATCAGAAATAAAGAATAATTTCTCTGACTGAATGAGATCCAAAAGTGCAGTAATACTATCTAAAAATGGCTAAGTGGGGTTCCCTGTTTATTTTCTCAGTAGCTTCCCTATCTAATATGCTCAGTACAGTAGTCGAAGGTTGGCTTTTCTAAATGTGAGGCCTATAAACTGAACCCAGGTTCTGAAAATCAAGCTGTGTATCTTTATTACTAGTGAAAATGTAATAGAATTTTAATTGTCTTCTATAAGAAATTAGTTGACAGTTATGCTGATGTTGTGTGCGCCAGAATAGCATTTGTCTCACTCTTCCAGCACTATATTGGCTCTGCAGAGCTGTCAGCAGTAAAAGCTTGTTTACAGTCAATAAAATATGACTTGAAGACATGCAAGGAGCAAATAGTTTGAGTACGAATTTTTATATAGTCAGTATTCAGACCATTTACTGCATTTTAGGTGATCCACGTTTTTTGTCAAACTTTTTCTTAAAAAAGTGAATGTTTTTTATTCTGCCAAACTTTATTATTTTAAATACATTTCCCCCTCCTTTTTTACACTTTATTAATATATTTTTCCCTTGTGAAAAATAATTAAGGGGGAGCAGGAAACAAGGAAAAGGAACAACCTCCTTCATTTCTCCTTCCACAGAGAAAAGAAGTAAGGAAAGGGAGTAAAGTGTATGGGAAACTTGAAAAAAACGAAATGAACAAAAAAAAATATTTTTTTCCATTTTGATTCAAATATTTTATTTATTAAAAATCCTGAAACTCTGAATGAAACAAAAATGTTTTGCTTTCCTCCCCCCAACATTTCTTGTGAAAATACTTTTAAAAACAATTTCAGCCTGCTCTAGTGACAAGTTTCAAATTATTTCCTCTGTGTGAAATTCACCCCTGTTAAGAGAATGAGCACAAGGGCTGTGCACCACTTAAGCCCCATTCTGAAAACATAAGTGGGACTTAGATATTGCATGGACCTTGTGCTAGTCCTCAACAAAGGGTGAATTTCACTCTTTAAACTGAGCATTAGTAGTATTACTCAACCAGTAGATGGCCTTATCTGAGGAGAAGGATCATATATAGAGCCAGTCGTTCTTGTGCAGTGGTTCTTAACCTGGGGTGCACGCACCCCCTGGGGGTAGGAGATGCCCTTTTTGGGGGTGCAAGACATGCCAGATTTTTTTAGAAGGTAAATCATCGAAAACACATATTAAGCACAGGCACGTAAGTACAACTACTTTGTTTCATCAAACCTTTGTATTTATTAACATTGTACATTTAACGATTACTGTCATATACAAACAATATAATAATACAAACAAAAAATTTATTTTCAAGTTTTTAAGCTAATTGTAGGGGTGCGAAAACGTATTTTAAGCTAATTGTGGGGGTGCGAGAACATATTTTGAGAACCAAAGAGGTGCAGGCTGCAGTAAAGGTTAAGAACCATTATTCTAGTGCAGGGATCAGCAACCTTTGGCAGTGGCGCGGGCCGAGGGATGTGCTGGCCGCCGCTTCCTGCTGCCCCTATTGGCCTGGAGCGGTGAACAGCGGCCAGTGTGAGCTGTGATCTGCCGAACCTGCAGACGCGGCAGGTAAACAAACTGGCCCAGCCCGCCAGGGTACTTACCCTGGCGAGAGGCATGCCAAAGGTTGCCGATCCCCGTTCTAGTGCCTTGTTAGGAGCAAGACTGTTATGGTTGAGGAGGCACTTTCATTCTCAGTTCCTATTTTTGGGTATTTATTATTTATTTGTATTGGGGTAGCATGTTGGGCCGCAGTTTGGGATGAGAGCTCATTGTGTTGGGCCTGGTGCAAACACATAACAGAAAGACAGTCTCTGGCCCAAAGAACTTTACTTCTTGTTGTTGTTGTTTTTAATGACCTTTATTCTCATTGCAAAGGTTGGATGTAGAAAGTCTGATAGAATTACATCTGGCAGTTTGTTTGTGTACTTCTGTACTTTACAGTATTTTCTCGCAATGATCTAAAGCCCTACAGTTTATAAAGCCCCACCATTTTCTGGACAGTTAGTGTTGTTGTAGTGTAGTACTATAACTCAAGCCTTATTTAAAAGGTTCAAAAATTCCTGTAGACTTAGCCCTCAGCAAAAACAAGTGCCTATGACAGGCTGTAGAAGATTTGGTTTAGAAATACGTACTTATAACTGGCGCTCCAAGCATTTAAATAAACACACAGGGCTTGATTCTCAATTGCCCTGTCCTTTGTGCAATCATTTATACCAATGCAAAGTATGAGTAAAATACTCTCATTATAATTTGGTAGTACTTTACACAGCTTTGTACTCCCTTTGCACTGGTGTAAATGGCTACACAACTGCAGGGCAACAGATAATGAAGCCAACAGAGAAGTAAATTCTTGAACTAATGCACAGCCCAAGTAGGTGGTCTGTGTACTGAGAGGCTTCCTGGTAGCTGAGGGTGTAAGAAGTCCTCACCTCCAGACATGTCATACTAGGCTAGGAGTAATGGCAGGTGGATCCATTTAGCAGTAGATTAAACAGCCTCATTCCCATCCCTCCTCTAGTGTTCTACAGCACACAGTGGAGTTCCACAGAGTTGTCCTCCATGCTATTTGAGTTGTATGCATTTCCCTTATGGTGTCCACTAATTTTGTCCTCATCCCTGCCCAGCAGGGATACCATTTCTGTGTCTGGGGACATCCATGCCTCTGGGCAAATCCTGTCCCTTCTCCTACAATCTGGCAGTTATTTGAACATGTGAACATGCACGAGTGTACGTTCCGTGCATTTATTTGAATCTCATTGTACACTCTCAAACTCTCTTGCACTTATTTGATTGGTTTTAATTTATGTATATATGTGTGTGTATATAGATAAATAAATTAAAACAAAGAAAATTCAATGGCAGAGGGAAGCCATGTTAATGAATATTATGGTTGATATTTTATATGTCTGGAGTCAGAAGATTCAAAATCTGATTCCCTTAATCATAACTCAGCCTATGGAAAATATTTATATATAAAAGAATAAAAGTTAATACCATAGAACAACTTGCAGAATTGGGCTAACAGAAAGCTGATGTGTGTGTATTGTTATGGCAACACATTTTACAACACTTTCATGACTGTAACCATGCTTTAAAGTAAGATGGAAATTGATTAACTGCTTCTAACACTGATTCCCATAATTCTGTCCTCAGATATGTGCATGCAAATCCCATTGAGTTCAATAGAAGTTACATATGCGTATCCAAGGGTAGACTCTGGCCTAGTGCCGGAGTCACAAACGAAACAACTTTTCAGAATGCTGTGCTGAGCAAAACAGGGTGCAGCTTGGCGTTAGCACTCTGCTAAACTCATTTTTCTCTTTACATTTTTTTAGTATTTCCCCTCCCACACCTCCGCCCCATTTGCCTTTTTGAACTTTAACAGATATTTAAACATTGGCTTTGGTACTGAAATCAGGTCCTTAGCCTAGGTGAAAAACAAGGGAAACCTTCTGAAGGAATAACCTTAGTATAACACCAGATAAATTAAAAGTACTCTGTGCTGTCATTCAGCAAAGCCATGTGCAGACAGAGGAGTTTCACAGCTATTAAAAAAAAAAGTGTTATTCAGTGCAAACTTGCCATCTGGCTCCAACTGCTGGATTCCACAACAGTGTTCTTCTTGAGATTACGCTCATCAGCCAGCCTCCCCCTCTTCTCTCAAGGCACTTTGGGAGACTCTTCTGGGAATAGTGAGTGAATTATTTTATCCCAATCACCATGTAACTAACTATACATGGTAATTAAAGACTATCCATTTCTGCCCTTGGAAGCAAAGGTTCTCTCACTAGTCGTAAATAATGAATACTATTCAGGCAGATGAAAAGAATATTTTACAGAATAAAGGGGTATATCATTATCACACTCCTGGTCAAGCAAATAGGCATACATTAAAAATAAAAACAAGGGAAGGAAATTTAACACTGAGGCTCCCCCTCCAGCTTTAACAAATGCTGTTGTTCTTAAATATTGCAAGCATCTCTAAACATATGGGGCCAAGTTTATCCTTGGTTTAAAGAGCCATAGAAGTACTGTGGTTACTCCATGGATCAGTTTGGTCTGTTGGGTGATCCTGGATACCTTTTCACTGCGTGTTTAGCCCACAATTCTGTGGGGATCTACATCTGCATTTAACTTTACTCACATGGGTAGTCCCATTGACATCAATGAGTGATGTCATGTGAGGAAGTGTTTGAATTGTGGCCTTAGTTATCAACAGGATAAAAGTGCTTTTTATGTGTAACTTCCATTCTTGTTTTTAGTTTTAATATGCTACAGCCAAAAAAAAAAAAAAAAGGCAGAAAAAAATAACAAAGAGCTGACTTGTACCAAGCACCACTGAGTCTAACTCAGAGACCTGCAAAATATCCTCAATATTTGTTCGGTGCCTTCCTCTGCCTGAAACCCCAGATGATTCACACTTGCTCTGTTATTGAGCCAGAAATTCCCTGAAGATTCCCACTTACTCTGCTGAGTTTGAACCTTTCCAGTAACATAAGCTGGTGCTGCAATTCCACTCCTGGGCTTAATGTTCTCTGCTGATTCAAACTCAGCTGCTCCTCGTCTGGGCCTGAAACTCCCTGAGGATTCAAGTTCACCCTGCCGTTCTCCTCTCCTCCTGAATTTGAAAGGCCTTAATGGGTTCCACTTGTTCTGCAATTCCCTCCTTGAACTCAGTAGTGCCAACCCTAAGCATTCAAAAGTCATGAGACTGGCCCCCCAAAACTGTAATACTGGTTAAAAACCTGAGATTTAGGGGGGGAAACCCTTAGAGACCCTTTTTTATTTGTTGTCTGGCTTTTGAACTTTAGGATGCACTCAGGTCACATTTTCAAGTCCTTTGCCAGAACCATGAGGATTAGAAACTTACTTTTTTTTTTTTTTTTTTTTTTTTTAATTTAAAGCTATTCCCCTCATCTCATCACAGTACTCCAGGACTGAACACACCAACTAGTGTGAGACTTGTGATAAAAATCACCAGTGCTAGTGAAGTTCCCAAATGATTTGGCTGCTTCTTTTCCAGGCTTAACAATCCATGTTGATGCTTAACTGACACCCAATTAAGCACCAGAAGGTCTCTCGTGCTAGAGCAGGGGTTCTCAAATTGGAGGTCGGGAGCCCTCAGGGGGTCGTGAGATTATTACATGGGGGGTCAAGAGCTGTTAGCCTCCACCCCAAACCCTGTTTTGCCTCCAGCATTTATAATGGTGTTAAATATATTAAAATGCTTTTAATTTATAAGGGGGGGTTGCACTCAGAGGCTTGCTATGTGAAAGGGGTCACCAGTAAAAAAAGTTTGAGAACCACTGTGCTAGAGGCAGGGGCGGTAGCAAGATGACTTAGTCCTGGGCATCCTGAGAACCATCACAGCTTGCTTCCAACCTGAGTCCAAAATCTGATGGTTCTCACTTGCTTTGTCATTATCCTTCTAAGCCTAAAACTTTCTGGGGCTGAAATTTCCCAGGGGTTCCCACTGGTTGTGCACCTGGGCCTGAAACCCACCTGTAGGCCCCAATTAATGCTGCTACTTCCCTTCTGGGTTTACAAATTCCCCTACCCCAGCCTTGAAAGTCTTTGATGGATCTTGCTTACTGTTGGTCTCCTTCTCCAAACCTGAAACTCTCAAATGGCTGCTACTCTCCTCTTTGGCCTGCCACTGAGTATATAACGTTATTTATGACCCATTAAATGTATTTCTAATAAGCAAAATCCTTTCACCTTACAAAGATGTGCCCTGTAATGTAACACTTGGGATTCAAAGGCTCTTTGCTAGCAAAAGACTTGTGTATTAGCCACAATGCTGTGTACATACTAATACATTGAACATATCACAGAACATCATGCATATTTAAACTAGGAATGAATTCAATTTACTTTAAATTGCCACTGTCATGTTGAAGAGGCCATTTTAAATATGCCCTGACTCCTTCCTACTTCCTTCTGCCACCCATTTCCAGAGATCTCCCCACCATTTCCTCCAACTGGCTGTTTGTTCCCCCTGGTTGTGTTGATCTTTCAGATAGCAAAAGGAGAGACAGAAATATCTTCTTTAAATAGGAGAATGTGGTTGTAAAATTGGCACAAGCATTCACGGGCAGGTGAAGGGTCTGAAAACACTTAATTCTCCCTTGTAATTGGCTGATTTCATGCTGGCAGTGCCCCTAAAAGCAAGAAATCAAACCTTTCAGTTAAACAGGTCTCACTACCTTGCAGTGGCGGATTAATAATTTTGCCGCCCCTAGGCCGGGAAATAATTGCCGCCCTGGCCCCGCCCCGACTCCGCCCCTTTCCCGCCCCCATTCCAACCCCCTCCCCAAAGTCCCCGCCCCAACTCCGCCCCATCCCTTCCCCTATTGGATCCCTTCCTCAAATCCCCGGCCCCGCCTCTTCCCCCAGCGAGTGACGTTCCCCTCCGCCCCCCCTCCCTCCAGGCCCCGCGAAACAGCTGTTTCGCGGCGCAAGCGCTGGGAGGCGAGAGAAACAGGACGCGGAGGTGAGCTGGAGCAGGGGGGCGGGGCGCAGAGGGGAGCTTCCACCCCTGAAAATTTGCCGGCCTAAGCCTTGCCAGCCTAGGCAATAATACGGCACTGCTACCTTGGAATTACTGATGTCATGAACAAGTTTTCCAGTCATCAGAAGTCTTCAATTAGACAAGACCTCAGTGTCTAATGTAAAAAAAAACCAAGCTGAAACTCCCCCTTCCTCCCACCTTCTTGCTTGAAAAAAATAAATCCAGGCCTTCTTTGTACAGACTAAGAACATGCCATTTTTTTTTTCTTTTCAGGTCACCCTTACCTCTCTCCTTATGAATTATGGGACAGGTTCTGTACATTCAGCATCAGTACTTTAGTTTTGACTTGCAGCATCCCAGCTGTCCCAATCCAAGACCTCTGTTGGGCAGAGGTTGTTTATTCTAGGTTCTGATTCAAAGCCCAGTGAAGCCAGTGGAAGTTTTACATTGACATCAATGGACTTTGGATCAGGCCCATTTTGGATTGTGCCAAACTATATAAAGGTTTGATGTGAATAAAGGTTTGATGTGAAGATGAGGGCAGCAGACTTGCTGTCATTTGTGATCTCTCTGAAACTCAGATTTTCCAAAAGCTGTGAGTGTACCACTTGGTCCCCAAAATATTTTCTTTCTCTTTAAAAAACAAATCATGTGATAAAATAATCTATATGCTAAATTTCCACCTGATGCAACTTTATAGATTATACTATCATTTTGTTACCCCCTAAAATCTGGGAGATGGAGCTATGCTAATTTATACCAGCTGAGGATCTGGCCCTAGATAACAGAAACTCTGATCCATACTCAGCTGTTCCTTAGCTAGCTAACTAAGCCATAGTATTCAATAATACCTATATCCCTATTGTAGTGCTATAACAGACATGGTGACAGCTGCCACCATGATTACAGCAAACTGGTCTACTGTATGCCAGGTTGAAGATCTTATCTGTTTTATCCAATCCTATGCAAATACTGCCAATTAATGTGCTCCATGCAATCATGGATAAAGATTTGCTCATGGATAAATAATAGAAAGTAAAATATTTTGCTGTCAATATATTGATAGTGAAATGGATCGTGGGGCAAATCCTGCACTCTCTTCTGCAGGACCAGAGAGCCATCATCTCAGTGAAACTGGTGTGGCTGGATGCCAAGACACAACAGGAGCTATGTATTCATCCTGCACCTCCAATGTATTGTGCTGCTGTCAATTGCTAATTATTTAATGTAAGGGTGCAGTCCTATAGGTACTGCTGCAGGGGCTGCAGTGGATCAGGGAGGTGGAGGAGAGGGGAACTGCAAACAGACAAGATGCTGGGAAAGAGATTCCAAACAGCCCCAGCTCCTTTCCATAGGCCCCAGTAGTAGCAGGAGCTTCCTACAGTAGGTCAGAGATTTGAAAGCTTTGCCCCATCCTGGTTCTCCCATCTAGTGGCCCCTGTTGCTTCTCTCCTCTCCTCCTCACAGGACAGTCAAAACAGAAAGGACATAGCCTGATTCTTGCACCTTGCAGCAGCTCCTGCAATGACCTCTGGGCTCCATCCCAAGCACTATTGAGGCAGGATTTACTGCCCTAAGAACTCGAGAGGTACTCAGTCTAAGGTGTTTTAGGGAAATGCAATAATACAAATCAGCTTTCCGTTTTTGAGACTACAACTGAACAGTTAAAAGTTGCTGGATTTAAAAATTACCCATCAGTACAATACAGTACAGTACAATACACCATGTGCCCTTTGTGGGAGCAAAAAAGCATCTGCTGCTGTTCTCCTGTTTCTCATAGGCAGGTCTGTAAGCTGTGGAGAATTCTACTTATATGTCTTCCCCCTTACAATGCTCAGATGTTTAATAACACTGTACTTCCACCTCTCAGTGCAGTCTCTTGTGCATGGGATAGTGGACTTAGTGAGGTACAGTGGCAGTTTGGTCTCAGGGCACCATATGTTAGTTAAGTTATTTTCCACTAGCAGCACTACACACTCAATATTTCCAAGCAGACTTTGTATATCAGAGGCTGAATCACATAAAGATGCTGTCTTTGATTATTTCCCCCCCCTTTGCCTTCTCCAGTATTAACATTTTTTTGTGGTACTATTCAGCCAATCTACATCTGGTGACTTTGGCATTTCCCTGTTATGATCCCATGCTGAATGGGAGCAACTCAAAGTGGAATACACTGTAGCCTTCTCCAGACTCGACTCTACTGAAATGCTTAGCTACTGAGGTTAAACTCTTGTCTTTTTCACGGCTCAGTACCTTGGTTTGTTGCTTCACTGCAGTGAAGGAGTGTCAGAACCCCAAAAGGATTACCATTAGCAGAAATATTGGCAAATCTGTTCCCTGCCTTATAGGTTGTCTCCTTAAAGGGCTCTGGAATTTGGATCACAGTCTCTTCCAGGCTTCACTCGGATACAAAGCAGCCAACTCACATTGCAGATAAGAAGACATGGCCTCTGCCTCAAAGTGCTCCCAGTTTAGCCTCCATCATGATGCAATGAAAGGAGCGACGAGTAAGGAGGTTGGAAAGGGGGAACATCAGTGAGATTACAATGTTACAATTCATTGTGAGATTGGCTATTTCTTGTAGGCATAATGGTAGAAGTCGAGCTTAAGGAAGGATTTCAGTGACAAGTAAGTAGTGACTTTGTACTACGGGGTCCCGTCTGTGTCCTGTGGCTTTAGTAAAGAATTCTCTTTATACGTGTAACCTTTCTGCTAGGTGTTGTCAGCACCAACAAGAACTGGGTTCAAATAGCTTAGGGCCCCTCTTAAAACTAACCAACCATCAGCTTGAGCCCCCCCCCCCCATCTAGAATTTCTGTGATCACTATACTTTCCCTAGTGCCCTTAATTGGCAATACTTCCCCACTCACCAGCTCTGAGCCTGTGCGTGAAACAAGGAAAATATTGTTGGGGGTGGGGGACAGCATCGACTTGGGAAAACACAGCAATAAATATATGTAAATGAATAAGTAACAGAGTAACTTTGACACTAGTCAATTAACTTAATTCCCTACCCACTGGTGTGAATGGTCAATAGGCATATGACCCTTTACCACATCACTTTCCCTGCTCCATCTACTAAATCCCATTCATAGCTTGGTGTTGAGGGATAGCGTAGTCCCCGAGTCCCAAACTGAACTTTGGCAGGCCTGTCTCCAGTCCCTGGGGAGGTACCTGCTCTTGTCTTGAGGCACCTATGTCCAACATGTAGGCACCACTGGCATTCACAAAACCCCTGCTCAGTTGCTGCCTAAAGTCCCATAGGTGCCTAAGTTTCTGCTGGTGGGCATGTGCAAAATCGCCTAAAGGTATGTCTACATTTGAGCAGGGAGGTGTGATTCCTAGCTCACGCAGAAGTACCCACACTAGCTGTGCTCCACCTAGCACCTAAAAATAGCAGTGTGTCCACAGCAGACTGGGCAGCAGCTCCGGCTAGTCACCTCAAGTACAGACCTCTTGGCTACGTATTCAGGCAGCTCGCCTAAGCTGCTGCCTGTGCTGCTGCTGACACTGCTATTTTTAGGTGCCAGCTTGAGCATGGCTAGCACAAGTACATGTACGTGAGCTGGGAATCCCACCTCCCAGCTCAGATATAGACCCACCCTTAGTCTTGATAGCCCCGAGCTGCTTGGCATGTAAGCCCTGGAGGGATTCTCAGACTAGGGATTCCCTATCTTGCCTGTGCATCCTGATCCAGTAGGTGTGTTCCTAGCACAGCTACACTCCCTCTCCCATCTCCCCCACACACCCCACAAAAGATAGCCAGGAAGGAGACTTTTTCAGACTGGCTGACTGTCTATACTACCACAGCCAATGGCCCAGTGGTTAGGGCACTCCCCTGAGATGTTTTCAAATCCCAGCTGTGCCTGACTTGGAGCAGGGACCTGAACCTGACTCCCCCACACATACCAGGGGAATGTCCTAACCAATTGGCTATAATGAGGTGTGTCTGTCTGTCTCTATCTCTCTCTCATATATATTTGAGAGAAAGTGCTGACCTGGCTTAGGCCCCTAACTCCAAGAGGGGATTCACAGAGGGAATCCAGAGAGGAGTTAGGCAGCTAAGTACCTTTCGGGGTGGGGATCTGGCTCTACCTTTCTCATTGGCATGTCCTACTGGTTAGCTTAGGCAGCTTCCCACTTAGCATGCTGGCTTTTTTGAATCCCTTTCTTAGGTACCTAACTCTCCCCATACAATATATGGGGCACCTGGGTGCCTAACTCAGGGTTATGAATTCCACCAGGTGGCAGGATGCGTAGGAGATAGGTATTACAATGCTGAATGTTGAATGACTAAGTCCCCTTTGTAAATCTAGCCCAAAGCTCCTTCTCCTTTAGAGCTTCTGTTCATGTGGTGTCCTGGGTAGTTTTATGCAGATGATGCAGCTCTGTATGCATTCTTCCCCGGTGACCAACAGAGATCAGAGAGCTCCTTACCCTCTAAAGCTTCAGGCCACAGGGCTTACATCTTCTTTTATACAGGGGATTCTTTATTGAAGCCACTAGACAAGGACAAAACTGTGTAGATTTCTGACTCTAGTTCCCAGTTGTGATCCACCTAGTGGCACACAGGATCTCCCTAAAGCCTGGTCTGGACTTAGAAGTCACAGAAGAGTTTGCTGATCACACTACAGGCACATCACTGGGATAGTTGAGATCGACACGGTGGGTAAAGTAATATCTGTTATTGGACCATCTTCTGTTGGTGAGAGGGTCAATGCTTTCAAGATTATGCAGAGCTCTTCTCCAGGAGCTAACCCAGAAACGTATAAGAAGACAATGCTTAAATTTAAAGCCTTAACTGGGAATTTCCTGGCTTCATAGGGCCCTGTCTCCAGTCCCTGGGGAGGTACCTGCTCAAACAATCAAGCTCAAAGATGTTCTCTCTCTAAGGTGACCAGACAGCAAGTGTGAAAAATCAGGATGGGGGTGGGGGGTAATAGGAGTCTATATAAGAAAAAGACCCCAAAATTTGGACTGTCCCTATAAAATCGGGACATCTGGTCACCCTATCTCTGTCACCAACAGAAAGAAGCTGGTCCAATACAAGATATTACTTCACTCCCCTTGTTTCTCTTGATATCCTGGGACAACGTGGCTACAACAACAGTGCTTAAGGGGATAGCTATAATTCCTCATGTAAATAACTTACGCAAATCCAATGGCACATCCAAAATCATTTTTAAAAAAATCCACAGTTTGAATATCTCTTCAGGAGTTAGCAAGGCAGCTGGTTGCCCATTCGGCAAACCAGTATTATATCAGTTTGTCAGGCATGCTGCCAGTTGTATTCTAGTACTAACCATCCAATACACAGAGCATGGTAATGCATCATGATACAAAACCTTTATTTTCCTTAATGAGACATTGCCTGCATGTGGACTTTACTGATCATCATTGTAATAGCACCTAACAGTGACAGCTCATTTCATCTTCCAAGCAACTTACAAACATTAATTACATGAGACTGAAACATGAATGATACGCTGTATTTACAAGACAAAGTGAAGGATCCATCCAAAATCACCCATACTATCAGAAATAGATTACTAAGGCCATGTCTACACTACCACTCATGTTGCTCAGGGGTGTGTGTCATGGGGGACCCTGCGTGTCGAGAGGCGCTGCCCCTATTGGCCCAGTGCGGGATTTGTACACCCCATCACACAGTCATTGGAACTCCCTGTGGGATCAGGTAATTGCAACAAGGAAGGCTCAGGTCCCCTGGTGGGGCCGAGCAAACAAACAGCCTCTGGCCCTTGAGCCTCCTGGCTGGTGCAAGCACTAGCAGTTGGGGGTTCTGATTCTCTGGGCATGGCAGAACAAACAATCAGTCTGTAGCCCCCTAGCAGGGCAGAGCAAAGCAAACAGTAACCACACCTAGTGACAAGGGGGAGGGGAGGGGAACGCAGGCCCACGCTACTCTACTGGGTTCTGATTCAGGGCCCTATGAAGCCAGGAAATTCCCAGTTAAGGCTTTAAATTTAAGCATTGTCTTCTTATACGTTTCTGGGTTACTTCCTACTGCAAGGCTCATCTCAGGCATCTCCAGGCATCTCCTGGGCTGGCAGCAGCTCAGCATCCCAGTCAGTCTTTGCACTCAGCTGATTGTCTGAAGCGTAGTCCACGTCCACGGTTCCAGACTGAGCTGGGCTGCCTCCTTTTATTTGTCCCTTCCAGCTAGAGCATGTGGAGCAGAGTCAAAGGGGCATGGTCTCCTAGGCCCACAGTGATTGGTCAGGCCCTGTTGGCCCGGTGTGGGGTTGGTTCACCTTGTCACAGTGTGAAACACCTTGTTAAGTGACATAAGTTTTGCTGGCATAAGTGGTAGTATGCACAGCGCTATGTGAGCAGGAGAGCTTCTCCCACCGACGTAGCTATCGCCCCTCCTGGAGGTGATTTTATTATGTCAATGGGAGAGCTCTCTCCCGTCAGCACAGAGTGGATCATGAGCGATCTTACAGTGGCGCAGCTGCATTGATACAGCTGTGCCGCTGTAAGCTCACTACTGTAGACATGGCTTTAGAAAGCAGCAGCAGAGTGGAATAGGATGAGTGCTTTTGACCGAAATGCAATCACTGACAATCACTGTCATAGAAAGTAATGGAGTAAGGCTGGACATCTGTTTAATTACAGTTGAGAAGTGTCTTTCCAGTAATACTGGGAAAACCCTAATTTTAGAGAGAGAAAAAACACACAAGCACCTTACCGGAATATTTTTGACCTTAGCATGGACCATACTGGGAATTCATTCCCATGGCTGCTTTGATGTGGGGATAGACAAGTGAAAAGATTTTCATAGCTCATATCCTCATCTGTGAGAGATGGCAACCCAAATTTATCTGTGGAATATGTTAACTTCTGTAATGGAAAATTGTACTTGTCTAAAACAACCCTAAATTATGGGCCAGATTTTCAAAATTAGGCATGTGCAACAACTTTGTTTGCACCTGATTTAGGCATCCCAATACCCAATATGCATGTGGAAATCAGGGATTTTTGCTCACAAATGGCCAGTTATTAACCTGACTCACCATCTGCATCTGCAATACCAGACAAACCTGATGACTCAAACAAAGTAAAGCCAGTTTGCCGGATCTTTTTGGGAATAAAAGACACATACATGATGCAAATACATACAAATGTTGTTCTTGTGAATCAGCAGGGAATGATAGTTTGTGAGAAACCAGCAGGGTTATGAAAAGGAATTTCATATTATGAACACACACACATTCATGTAACATATATCAGCAGCTCATGTGCTGGGATTTTAACACTATTGAAGTCTGTGTTTCAGAGACTCTCTCTTTATTTTCACATTCACTGACGCACAATTTTATTTATTTATTTAGTAAAGAGCTTGCAGCTGTTTGGGCCTTTTATATCACACTTGGCCTTTTAAGTGACAGTTCATCCCTGCAAAAAGCACAACAGTCCTCCATACTAATGATCCCAAGCACTATTCTTTACAATCACATTACAGGAATTATTGGACCATCACTGAATGCTGTAGTGTACGGCAATTTTTAATTCTGCTTTTTTACCATTAATGAGCTTTGAGCATTCAATAAGGACAAATGCAAAGTACTCCACTTAGGAAGGAACAATCAGTTGCATGTCTTCAGAATGGGAAATGACTGCCTAGGAAGGACTGCTGTGGAAAGCCATCTGGGGGTTATAGTGGATCACAAGCTAAATATGAGTCAATAGTGTAACACTGTTGAAAAAAAAAACCCCAAACATCATTCTGGGAAGTATTCGCAGGAGCACTGTAAGCAAGACATGAGAAGTAATTCTTTCGCTCTACTCCGTGCTGATTAGGCCTCAACTGGAGTATTGTGTCCAGTTCTGGGCACCACATTTTGGGAAAGATGCAGACAAATTGGAGAAAGTCGAGTGGAGAACAACAAAAATGATTAAAGGTCTAGAAAACATGACCTATGAGGGAAGATTGAAAAAACTGGGTTTGTTTAGTCTGGAGAAGAGAAGACTGAGGGGGAACATAACAGTTTTCAAGTACATAAAAGGCTGTTACAAGAAGAAGGGAGAAAAATTGTTCTCCTTAACCTCTGAGGATAGAACAAGAAGCAATGGGCTTAAATTGCAGCAAAGATGTTTTCATTTGGACATTAGGAAAAAATTCCTACCTGTCAGGATAGTTAAGTACTGGAATAAATTGCCTAGGAAAGTTTTGGAATCTCCGTTACTGGAGGTTTTTAAGAGCAGGTTAGACAATCAGCTGTCAGGGATGGTCTAGATTATACTTAGTCCTGCCTTGAGTGCAGGGAACTGGACTACAAGACCTCCCGAGGTCCCTTCCAGTCGTATGATTCTATGATTATTTCTGATTATCCAAGGCACTCAATCAAGACAGACTTCAAGCTTCAGGACAGAACATTGAATAAACAGTAAATTATTATCCAACTGTGTCTGGATAGAAGAAGTTGTAGATCCAGAAGCTTGCTAGATCCCACCTCCAACAGCTGCCTTGCCTGCTTTTTAAGGCAAACCTTCCATCCTTCCAAAAGCCAGTTCCTTCACTAACATATTTTGTCTGATGACTTTATATGGTACATCACAAATAATGATTTCAGATTCCTAGCTCTTAATGTACTAGCAAAAATTAACTCAGCCTCCCAAACTTTGGTCCCAGGCCTACTGATGGTCCACAGATGACTTGCTGGTGGTCTGTGGAGAGCTGGCTGATCAAGTGGGGCTATCTGCTCCTTATGGGACAGATTGTGGACCCCTGACTCTCATCAGTGAGCAATGAGGATACTCATGTGAGTAAGCACACATGGGGATGCATATAGACCTTGTGTAGCCCGTAATTGTAAGTTTCCAGCTAGACAGACCAGAAGAAACAAAGCACTTTGCTCCAGTTTCTCTCCCAAATTTTCTATTGTAGTTAATAAATAGTTAAAAATAAAAGAAGAATAAATACAAAGCTTGAATAGTTGTAGAAATACGTTTTCTAGTTGTAGATTTCGCCTCTTTTGCTCATGCCAGGTCTAGTTTGCTGATTTCTAAGTTCCTGGTGAAAACCTTTCGTGCACACATACAGGAAGTGAGGGCATGCTTGTTTTGGCAGTTTCAGCTGCATTTATTACAGATAGCAGCTGAATTTTATCAGTTGGTTTAGCCTCTGGTCTTCAAAAGACCAACTATTATTTCACTCCTCTTTAAAAATAATAATAAAGATTATTTTAGAAAAAAAATGTGCTTTGCGACTGGATAAAAGGAAAGGACAAAAGCCATGCCTTCCAAAGTCTTTTGGCCCCTATTCTGCTCATTATCCTGTACACCATGTAACTCATATTTTCTTGAAATCTAAATGATGTCTTGTCTGAACTCCCTCTTGTGTTCCCTAGCTTGTATTGCATTTACTCACTTGCGCTCTACTCAAGCGGCATTAGATACAACACTTGGACCCCCCCCCCCTTTGTTTTAATTTTCAGGTGACTATCCAGTTCCTGGTTCCAGCTTGAGAAAGAAATGCCAGGAAATTTGCAAGGAAGCCTGCTTCAGTGAGATTTCTAGCCCAATTTATGTCAGACTCAAGGAGGTTCTGATATGATTTGGGAAAGCATTCTCCAAACCAGTTCTCCACATTGGATTAGGTATGCCCATTGCTATTTACTAATGGAACGATTCTGATCCCCTCCCCTTACTTACAGTGGGGCTGATCCAGTGCCCACTGGAGCCAGTGGAAAGGCTCCTGCTCTCTTCCGTGGGATTTGATCGTATTGGAATCAGTGGAGTCACTCATGTAATAAGGTGCTTCTCAATATGAGTAAGGGTATAAGAATCAGGCCTTGTACTATCTCCTGTGACTGACATTAGTCTCTGTCTGTGAAGGGGGGAAAACATTATAAATTAATCCAACACCCTCAGTGCATCTCGATTAAGTAAGCAAAAGAAGTGGAGAGAGAGAGAGAGAGAGAGAGCGGGAGAGACCTGAACTTTGAATGTTAGAGGGAGTTTAGACAAGATGAGGGTGAGTTTTTTTGTAAAATAATTTGGTTTAAATGGGATTAAATTTAAGACAATGTAAACTGTAGGATCCAATGTACTTGGTCTCATTGAAGGCAATGGGACTACATGCAGAAGTAAGGATTATTCTTGGGAGTAAGGTGTGCAGGATACATTTATGTCCATAGCTAGACTTGAAGGATTAGAGAATCCCTCAGAACAGTTTTTTCCAGTTCAGAAGAAACCTTTAAATATACTTTTCTAGTATGGAAAAGAAAACAAATTTTTTATGCTAGTAGTAATTTTATCACTAATTTTGCAGCAAGACAAACATAAAAATTAGACATGGACGATAACTAACAAACAATGCCCAGCTTGGAAACTTTCTGCAGATCACTTCGGCCCCTGGTACAGTTCCCCTTGACTCTGTCAAAGGAGTGTTATCTTGAGATTGTCAATGCATGCCCCAGGGCAGGAGCGACTTGGGTCTCTGGGGACAAGGGAAACGTAACAAGTGACATCAGTCATATTTCAGGGACTGTAGAGCCCAGTGTCACTAAATGTCAGCTAAATCTCTATACATGGCTTGCTTCAAATAGTCATTCCTGAAGTGATGAAAGGTGAGGGGGTGGGGTGGTAATTGAACCAATTAAAGAAACATTTGCTATGGGGGAGGGAGGGTCCATAGAGTGGTGTGTAACATTCTATTTTGTTTTCCTTCAGATTCCATCAAGGTCTAAGTGGGTGGGAAATAAACCCACCACTATCTACCAAATGCCAGAGTTAGGACATTAGCTGACGAAAGGCAGGAGGTGTAGAGTAAGTCACTGACCATTTCTACCCCCTCCCCCCCATGCTGATATTCTGTCTGCTCTACCTTAAGCATTTTTTGAGAATCCAGAAACAATTAGCCCGTCTACCCAAGCAAAAAAGGCAACTACATAAATTGAACACCAGACATGTCACTTTTGGAAAAGCTAAGTTACACAGGAAAGAGAAATTATAACTGAAATTTAAAGGAAGGCTAGTAATAACATCATCAGGCTTGATTCTGATCTCACCGACAATGGGATAAATAAAAAGGAACTCCACAGATGTCAGCAAAGGTTGCACCTGTGCAAAATTGGTGTAAGTTGTCTCTTTATCAGGCCCTTCGTTTGTAAACTGTAGTTATAAAACAATTAAATGAGGAAAAATGTAATGCTATAAAAATTATATTTTCCTGGTGAAACCAACTTTCTTACTCTTGGAGAAACTGATTCTGTTTGAGAATATTCACCAAGGAATTAGGTGAATATAGTTAGGGATACTGTTCTGTCCTCAATGTGTGTGTGTTCACTCTGTTGCTCATGTAAATTAGAGATGGAGTCAAATTCTGCTCTCAGTTACATTGATATAAATCTGAAGTATAGATTTATCCACAAAGTTCAGATCCGTGTTGAGGTGACCAGATAGCAAGTGTGAAAAATCGGGACTGGGGGTGGGAGGTAATAGGCGCCTATATAAGACAAAGCCCCAAATATCGGACTGACCCTATAAAAGCAGGGACTTCTGGTCACCTTATTTGAGATTCACACTTCCTTGAAGTTTGAGGATGTTCATAGCTTGGATTTTGGTTCCGCCAATTATGGAGTTAAGCACCAGCTGTTGCCTCTAATGGATAGTTTCTATTGTAAGTAGGGGTGGGTGAACCTTGCAGGGTTTGATTTGTGTTGGCCACAAAGTGTGAGGTTAGGCAGGTATGGGTTCAGGTTCCACAGACACTGAGGTTCAGGTTCTCTAACCCTCCCGCCCCTGGTCCCACTTTAAGCAACCTATGTCCACACTCCTGTCCCTCCAACACACCCATGTCTTCAGGGTTCTAGCAAAACTTTTGCGTACTCCAAATATAAGTCCTAACACAGCTACAGCTACAGGAGCTCAAGTGGCAGAAGCCTGAGGGTCCTGGCATCTATCCTTTCTGTCATGTCTGTGTAGTTTTGCTGGCAACTGTGGTATTCATTATTTACTGCCTCAGATTAGTTACACAGTTTTAATGGGTACAGGCTTCACATCCTGGCATTGCTGACAACTGTGATCCAAAGAAAGTAGCAAAATTAAGTCCGCTCCTGTTTATTGCTTAAATTCAATTTCAGTGTTTATAAAATACAGTAGACTATTTCTATGGAGAAAGAATTTAATTTAGCAATACATATGAATAATGCTTGAAAGACAAAGACTGTTTGGGTTAGTTAATACATTGTTAATTAAATGCTCTATGATTATGGATAGACATTTTGGAAAAGACTGCAGTCACCATAACAACCTGCTAACATTTAATCACATCATTTCTGAATGCGATTACCCTTCAGAACTTTGCCTTTTATGAAAATACAGGGCAGTTTTCAAATTTGTGCTTTGTTCTTAATGTGACCTGTTTGATTCCATTCTCTGCAAAGCCCTGTAACACAATAAGAAAATGTCAGGAAGAAAACAAAACAAAGAGATAGCATGCCATACATGCTCCTCAAGGAGAGAGAGATACCTTGTGTTAAAATTGCCACCTGAGATTTGGAAAAATCTTACTATCATACACCATCAAAAATGTGCCGTGAGAGTGATGCATATATATCACTGTAATTGGATACAAGGGGTCAGTTCTTTAGTTGGTGTAGAGCGGCATAGCGCCATTTACTTAAGTAAATGGACTTCAATGAAATTACATTAATTTGGACTTTAGATTAAGACTGAAGATCTGGCCCATGACGCACCCATGGCCAGATTGCCTTTTTGTGGCCTCCAGGTCCATGGTGACCCAGGGTAGAAGGAATAAATTTTCAGAACAAGCCTCTCTTTTTTGTGTGTGATTGGCTGCACCAGAAAAATGAGCGTGGACCTGATTTGTATGAACAAGTTATGCTTCCCGTCTACCTAACCTGCTTGTGCAAAATGCAGTCAGCACAAAAGCAGGAACGCAAAATCAGAGGCTGGTTTGAGGCTGGATGAAAATGTCGCCCTTTTGACCACTTTGCTCCGCAGAGATGGTAAGAGTTAACCGTATACCCAACAAGGGATCTCTGCGGATGAAAAAGACAAAAATCTCTACTACTGAGTAAGACTGGGGTGGTGCCAGAGGCTGACGTGGGAATCAGAGTTCAGGCAACAGTCATGGTCAATAGACTAGTAGGGGGCTGGGAAGCAAGGTCCTTAGGGGCTGAGTGTAGAATAGAGGGTGTAAACCAAGGATTTTAGAGAGTTTAACACTGTTTAATCCCAACATGCTGAAATGACATAGCAGAAGAATCAGTTTGTAGTGTTAATCGGCAGGTAGTTTATGTGCATTATTGAGGTCAGAACTGTCCTGCCATCCATACCAATTTTCTCAGAACTGTACTGTTCACAGGACATTACATGAGTATAGGACCCACGGTCATGATATAGTGGCAAGAAAATTAGGCCAGTGGTTCTCAACCTCTCCAGACCTACTGTGCTCCTTTCAGGAGTCTGATTTGTCTTACATAACCCCAAGTTTTACCTCGCTTAAAAACTACTTGCTTACAAAATCAGACATAAAAATACAGAATTGTCACAGCCACACTATTAGTGACAAATTGCTGACTTTCTCATTTTTGTCATATAATTATAAAATAAATTGATTGGAATATAAATGTACTTCTATTTCATTGTGATACTTACCGTATAATAGTATATAGAACAGTATAAACAAATCATTGTCTGTATGAAATTTTAGTTTGTACTAATTTGGCTAGTGCTTTTTATGTAGCCTGTTGTAAAACTAGGCAAATATCTAGGGCCTTGGCTACACTTACCCGCTAGTTCGACAGCTGGAAATCGAACTTCTGGGTTCGACTTATCGCGTCTAGTCTGGACGCGATAAGTCGAACCCGGAAGTGCTCGCCGTCGACTGCGGTACTCCAGCTCGCCGAGAGGAGTACCGCGGAGTCGACGGGGGAGCCTGCCTGCCGCGTGTGGACCAAGGTAAGTTCGAACTAATTCGAACTAAGGTACTTCGAACTTCAGCTACGTTATTCACGTAGCTGAAGTTGCGTACCTTAGTTCGAATTAGGGGGGTAGTGTAGACCTGGCCTAAATGAGTTGATGTCCCCCCTGGAAAACCTCTGCGTACCCCGAGGGTACATGTATCCCTGGCTGAGAACCACTGAATTAGGCTACTCTAGAAAAAGGAAGGGGGGGTTACAATCCTAACCTTAGTTGCACAATTTTTTTTCCATTTTTGCAATAAATTAAAAGAATCCAAACTCTGTGTGTCTCTCTTTGGGGGGGGTGGCAGGGGGGGCTGTCTATCCCTCTGTCTATTAGAGAGGTGGGTATGTGGTTCACAACTCTTATTTTGAGCAGAGTGGGGGGTATTAGATACAGGAGTAATGATAGCTGTATATCTGTTTTGGGTGCAGAAAAACTCTTGTACACCTCACACTTCATTTTCTTTCTTCTGCGGTACTCATGAAAAGTGCAGAATAGCTTTAAGTGGAGCAAGACATGACGGGTATAAATCCCCACCATGTGGAGGGCAAACCCAGTGGCACTGCTCAGTGTGATTGAGGGAGACAGAATCAGACCAGTGTTAAATGATCACGTGTGCTGGTGAAGTCTTGTAATTCTGTGGTTTTCTTAAGAACAATAACGAGTTTCTCATTTTCTAAAGCAAACTACTTAAGGGTACAGTAGCCTCTGTCCAGCCTCTGCTCACATAGCTAACTGACATTACTTGATAAATAGGTTGAATATTGCAGCGACTCCTGCAATCTGGTATTGATTTACTATCAGCAACCCAGGCACTGCTAAATTATTATTTTATTGGGAAGGAAAATAGGGATACCACAAAGTGACACTTACTCCTGAGAAAGTTTGGCAGGCAGCCCTGATAAGAAGGACGCTGTAGCCTTAGTCTGTTTCTCCCAGTGGGACTGCTACAGCGTGAGGATTCCCTTACTAGGACACAGCAAGAACAACTATACAGCATCCACTGGTTCTTATTCTTTGCATCTAATTAGGATAACACATTTGGGACCAAATGTTTACAAGGCTCTATTTTTGTGCCTGTATTTTTGCACTTGCAGTCAATCACAAGCATAATGAATTGTGACTTCCCAACATGAATTGCACTTAGATTGCTTACTTGGTCATACCAGCCCCTTTGTTTCAGCCAAGATTACTAACTCATTGGTTAGAAATGGACAGCAAGTGAACAGGAAGGTGTGCAAAAACAGTCACAGCAAATTTGTTTTAAAAATTTGAATGAATGTACGGGGGGCGGGAAATTGTAGTATTTTCACCTCTTTAGTTGTAACAAAATCAGGGCTCAGGCAACACAATTTGAATTTCAGAAGCATGCGGCTCCAGGGATTTGGTTATACCTTATATAAAGATACAGGGCCTGATTCTTTTCTTATTTACATGTTTTACACTGGTGTAATTCCACTGATTTCAGTAGAGTTATTTGGGATCTGCACTGGTGTGAGAGGAAAATCAGATCCAGTGACTATTTTTATTTGGTCATTTGGATTTGATATCATATTCAGTTTTTAAATCCCTCTGAAACAGCGTGTGCTGACTCTTTAAGGTAGGCCATGGATTTAGCACTGCCCTATTCCTGGTTTCAACCCAGAATGTGTGGAACTCTGGGAATGGTAGTTCTCAGAGCTGTTGGAGTTGTAGGGCTGACAGCAAGGAATGCTGGGAAGGGAGGCTTTACATAAGCAACTCCCCTTATTCAGTACAAGGGGAGACCTGAAGGAAATAAGTCATGTGGTGGGTGTCTCTAGTCACAGGATCAGAAAACCAGCCCAATAGGGCCTCAGAAGGAAGGGTAGAGTTGCCATCCGTCTGGTTTTCACATGGACGATCTGGGTTTCAGCTTGTGTTTCCGGGAGCTATTTGACAAGCCCTGATGTCTGGGTTTTTTTTTATTGGGAGGGGGGGTGGAAGAGGCAGAGTAGGGGCAGGGCCTTGAGGGGGAGAGACAGAGAAGGGGGCGGAGCCTCAGGATTCTGGTTACCAGCCATTAGAAAGATGGCAACCCTCAGGAAGGATCTATAAAACAGTCCAGGAGGAGCCTTAACAAGAGAGCTGGATGGTTTGGTGAAGTACTCAAAGACTCAGGTGTGGTGATATCTCAATAAGGAAGTAGCTTTGTGGAAAGAGAAAATGGAGAGTTTGGGGCTATACCTGATGCCCACTTTGTTGTCTAGGGCCCAAGAGTTGAAGCTCTTGGAAGACGGAGGGAGAGAGCTCTTCTTACCCTGGAGGTGGAAGAAGAACAGGAAAATTTGCATTCATTTCGGATTTTTGTTTACTTTGATTCTTGTTTCTTCAGAAGGGCTGGAGTATTTTAGATTAGCTGGAGAGCTAAACCAGCCTACCAGTGAGGGAAACTGAGATAACACCTGCATTCCATGACAAGAAGGTAAGGCCCAGCCGCACCCTCTAAAGTTCTAGCATGTTTAGAGCTGGAACTTTGCTTTGGGCCTATATCTAGTTGTAATATATAATACACTGACACAAGCATGTAAATATAAAGTTGATAAGTGGATATTCTATACTTAGCAATGGGAAAAAGACATTGTTTCATTATCTCTTTAAGTTTTTTCATTATTTTATTAAACTATCATAACTGAATAACTACTTGACAGCTTCTATTCATGCAACTCTGGGATCATGAGCTCTTCGGGGAAAGAATTTTCTGTCGTCTGTATGCTATGCAGTGCTGCTAAGTTTCACGACTAATAAATAATGATACATGAAACTAGATTTTGTGTATTATGATTTTGAAGAACATCTAAAATGTATTTCATATCACTAAAAAGTTTAGTCTTTCTTTTTTTAATTGGTAAAAATGATTTGCTCGTGTCTAAGATCTTGTAAACTAAATTCCAACCCAGGGTTACATTTTGTAGCACAGTTATAAACTTCTGAAAACAAGTGGTAATAATGGAAACAATAACAAATCTGTAATGGTAGCAGATGTGAAATGAAACAGTACATTAAAAATAGACTCAGTACATTTTCCAGTGGTGTGGGTTCTACATGCATATCACTCTGAGATATAATCAATTTAGCGTTTCTCCCCCTGGTTACGTGTAGCCATCTCTGTATTATGTGCCCAAGGGACCCACAGCCATGGCTGTGAGATTGTAGAGAAAACCACAGCCCGCCAAACAGGCGCCTACTTTGCACTCTCTTTAAAAAAGTTTTGTGGAACATCAAGATCTTCTCACTTGACTGTCCTCTACAACCTGCGGGGAACGAAAGCAATGACCTAACAGATCTCTTTAATCTCTAATATGCACTAAATGTATCCGTTATAGTACTCTACTAAACTCAGCTGAGTTATAGCAGGGATTAATTTGGCCCTATGATTGCACTTACAGTGGTGCTCACTGATCTTCAGCCATTCTGTAGTTTTTGAGTGTGAAGTTGCTTTCTGTGATAGTAGCATTATTTCACCATTAAAGGGTTCAGTTTTAGTCATCAAAACCCAACTCTCACATATTACAATCGCTTCTCTTGCCCTTTCAGAATTTCTTTTGCTTCTCTTTCCAGCCAAAAAGAACTACCCATTCCTATTCCATTTTCATATGCTTCCTTTATTGCTTTGGGGCTGCCTTTTGATGTCATCTCATGACATATTTCGGGCCAAATTTTCAGAAGCCCTCTCAATATTTGCACTTGCAAATCAGATATTGAGACAGACAACTGACCAAAAGTGCACCCACTAATAATTATGGATGCAAAAAGAGAGGCTGGGCTGAAAATATGGGGTGAAATCCTGGCCACATTTAAGTCAGTGTGAATACTCCCATTGATTCCAATGAAGGCAGGATTTTAACTGTGTTATTCACGGGGGCTCCTTCCAGCCCTGGCCTTGGGCCTCAATACACCGTAAACTTATTTCTGGTAAACAAAATCATTTAGGATACAGTTCTTCAGGTAAATCCTAATTTAGCAAACAGTTCAATCCAGTGCTAATCACCAGCCAATGGCAAGGGAGAAAGAGACACCATTCCTAATATACAAGAACAAGAGTTGTACAGTATAAGAAGTATACTTCAGCCACATTGTTAAAATAGGCCTGAGATCTCTTTGCAACAATGCACATGCAATGACACTTGAATTTGTGTGTGCAGCTGCTGTGATTGTACATATATGTAGGCGAAATATTATTCTTTTAGATGCCCAACTAGTGAGTGCACAATTGTACTAGGTGTGTGCACAAACATAGGCACACAACAGCACATGCATTTTTACATGCGCAAAAGTCTTTACTTTTAGCCCTTGAAGAATGGTGAATAATTTATAAGATAAAGTTGTGTCTGTAAAAGAAGGTTGCTTGTGAGCAATTCATACTGTACCCTGAATATATAAACAATACAACCTCCCTCTCCTAGGTTTTGAATTTTCTGGAAATGTGCGTATATCCTCTACTAATAAAGCAAACAGCCACCTAGAATGTTGCATTTTAAACTTAAACTTTAGTAATTAAAAGAGAGCTGTGTGTAAAAATGATCATAGTTGTGCAGTTCCTGATCAAGACATATTTCTTTGACATGCGCCTGGTCTTGTGTGGTTATAAACTCCCATGACTATCACATAGTACCAACAATTCCAGTCAGTGTCAGGAAAGGATCGGTTTTTACTGTGATTCCCTGAAGCCAAATCAGGACACAACTCAGCCTGTGTTATTCCCATTCTTAGGTTCTTAACAGTTGCCTTACTTCCTTTTACAGTCCCACTCAGTGTCAGGAATATTCCACTTCCTGAATCCTACAGCCCCAATTCCTGGAAGTGTAATTCGAGCAGTTCAAAGTTGTCCTTCCAATTTGTGTTATTTGCATTTTTGAACACTGAATTTCATCTGCCATCATATTGCTCATATCCCTAACTGTTAGATTTCTCCAAAGTTCCTTATAGGACTATCTAGATTAAACTATCTTAAATAATTTTGTGTCCTCTTCACTTTTGCTGTCATGCTGGTCACCTCCATTTGCAGCTTATCAATAATCATATCAAACCAAATTGCTCTTGTTGTAGAACCTTGGGGGGGCCCGCCACTTTTAACCTTTTGCCAGGTTGAAAATTGACCATTTATTCCTACTCTTTGCTTTCTGGCTCAGGTATTTTGTAATTCATTAGAATACATCACCACTCGCGCAGACCTGTCTAACAAGCTGCTGTTCCATGTAGAGTGTAGACTATATAGTTGAAAGTCTGGCTGTGTTGCAGTAAATGGGAGTTTTGACATTGATTTCACTCCAGGTTCATAGTCCTGTTTTACAGGGAAACTTGAACAACTGCTAGTCCTGGTGACTTGTAAATTTCAATTGATCATTTTGTTTCAGCATCTGTTTCTTTTGACACCTCAGTCTCTGACGGTACCTCGTCTTTATTACTTGAAAAGAGTAGGTCTCTCCCCAACATCCTTTGTCAGAAAGATCAATGCTAAGGAATCATTCTGCTTCTCTGTGTTATTCTTAGCCTCACTTGCTTCATTCACTCTTTAGTAATCCAGCAGACCCACCAATTCTCCCCCAAAATTCCTGCTTCTGTAATACTTGTTTGTTTTTTATAGCCTTGGCATTAGCCCTCCCAGAATCATAGCAATGTCAGGCTGGAAGCAACCTTGAGAAGTCATCAAGTCCTGAGTTGAGGCAGGACCGAGTAAACCTAGACCATCCCTGACAGGTGTTTGTCCAACCTGCTCTTAAAAGCCTCCAATGACAGGGATTCCACAACCTCCCTTGGGGCATGTCTACATTACCCGCCAGATCAGTGGGTAGTGATCGATCTATCGGAGATCGATTTATCGCGTCTAGTGTAGACGCAATAAATCGATCACCGATCTGTCTGCTGTCGACTCCTGTTCTCCACCGCGGCGAGAGGCGGAAGCGGAGTCGATGGGGGAGCGGCGTCAGTCAACCCTGTGCCGTGAGGATGTGAGGTAAGTCGACCTAAGATACGTCGACTTCAGCTACGCTATTCTCGTAGCTGAAGTTGTGTATCTTAGGTCAATTCCCCCTTGCCCCCGCCCCCGTGTAGACCAGGCCTTGGAAACCTATTCCTGCTCTTAACTACCTTTATAATTAGATAATTTGTCCTAATATCTCATCTGAATCTCCTTTGCTGCAGATTAAGCCCACTGCTTCTTGTTCTACCTTCAGTGGATATGGAGAACAATTCATTACTGTCCTCTTTATAATAAGTATCAGAGGAGTACCTGTGTTAATCTGTATCCACAAAAACAACGAGGAGTCCGGTGGCACCTTAAAGACTAACAGATTTATTTGGGCATAAGCTTTCGTGGGTGCATCTGAAGAAGTGGTTTTTTTACCCATGAAAGCTTATGCCCAAATAAATCTCTTTATAACAGTCCTTAACATATTTGAAAACTGTTTTGCGGTCCTCCATCAGTTGTCTTTTGTTAAGACTAAACATGCCCAATTTTTTTAACCTTTCCTCATACGTTAGGTTTCTAAACCTTTTATCATTTCTGTTAGTCTCCTCTGAATTCTATCTCCTCTAATTGCCATTATTCATTTTACCTGCCATAGTTTGTGCTCCTTTTCACTGGCTTCATTAGGAATGGATTTCTGTTTTTCTGAAGGATACCCGTTTGACTCGCTGTGACGCAGAGGTCCATTTGTGGTTCACTACTGTGTCAGCAACTCTTGTCAGGCCTGACATACTCACTACACCTACATGCTATTTATTTAAAAGGTGATATATAGTATATCATTTGAAATCTAATAACACAGTGGTCATTGATGTCACTGTGAAATGTTCGTAACAACTCTGTAGGTGAAATTATGGATACTCTGATATGTCCTGAAGACTGTAAAAGTGACAGAACAGATTTCGTCAATATAAAGGGGAAAGAAAATATGGTGGCAGATGGCCTGTCCAGGAAAGAAGGTTTGCTGTCTCCAGATCAGCCAGTGGCTAACCCTCCTGAAGCTTTGTAAGGGGCAGATGTGACCCTATGCACCCTGTATTCAGACCCTACACACTACTGTAATAATCTTTTACAAAACGTGCTTTGAAAACCAGCAACTCACTGATCATTAATATTCTTGCATGATGTATGTATGCAGTGTGTATTAAGAGTTATGGATATATGCTGGAATTCTGACTAAAATGTTTTTAAGCTTGATATGTCGGGGGAGTTGGTAAACAGGTTCACCGTAGACAAAGGAATGTGTTGCTTCTCTGACCAGCCAGGTCTTCAGGCAGAGACAATGAAGGTCTATTTACATATTAGGTAAGAAAGCTATCAAGCTAACAAGTGGGGGAGGAGACACCATGGCATCTATACCCAGCAGGAGATAGAACCTTGGTCTGGATTTTACTTTTCAAAGAATACATTGCAAAGGTTTACTGGTCTATAAAGATGGGGAGGGAGGGCCTGAACCTCAAGTGATAAGCAATCAACTGATTGTATACAATATTACTGTATTATAAAAGTGTATTGAGTGAGGTGTTTTATGAAAGCCTCTGACATACTGCTGATTAATATAATCATAAAATGTATGCATTAATACTACATAAGGAGTTATGGATACTCATTTGATAATTGGACAGTCGTTGTCCAAACAAAGGGAGAAACAGGTCTTTCCCCAGACAGGAGGGAATGTCACAGCTATTTACCTGTCCCCTATGTAAATTAAGCATGGTGGAATCAAAACAATGGAAGCCCCATTTACATACAGGGGATTAGAAGTTCACAGGAAGAGGGGAAAAAAAACACACAAAGTCATCCTGCCTCTTGAAACAATAATTGAACTTAGAAGATATAAGCAAGGACAGAAGCCATCTTTGACATCCACCACTAGACAGACACAAGGAGCCAGAACTCTTGTAAACTGAGAAAGATGGGTCCTTCAACCAAGGGTGGGATGGGGGAGTTGAAGTCTCTGGAAAGTGAATATAGGTGAGAAACTTGCTTAGGCAAAGATCTTTCACCTAGGAAGACAAGGGAACCCAGCCTTCTTCAAAAGGTCATGACTGAGGGAAAGACATCCATGACTGGGAAGAAGGAAGATTGGTTGGAGAAACCTTCTTGAACAAAGCTTGTACTTTGCTAGATTAAGTTTTAGACTTTTAGATGCATGTTTTCACTTTTATTTGCATGTAAGCCTCTATACTGATTTTTTTTAACTTGGCATCACTTAACCTGTGCCCAATTTTAATAAATTTGTTTTATTTTTATTGTAAACTAATTCAGAGCTCTGTTTAAAAGAAGGGATGTTTACCCCAGTTAGGATAATAAGCTGTAATGTGCTTTTGTCTCTTTAAAGGATCAATGAAACTTATTATTTCTCTCAACTGTCCAGGAGTGGAATGGACATTGCAGAGTACGTGGTTTGGGGAAAATTCAGGACTGGAAGTGTGTTGGTGTCACCTTGCTGGTTGTAACCAAGGCTGATGGAAGCTAAAGTGGGGCTATACACAGGCTGCTGGAGTCCAAGTTGCTGAACCAGGGCTGGCTCCATAGTGCACACACACTCAGGGCGTGACCTGCATGCTTGTTGCTGACTGTGAGCATCCCAGACAGAGAGTTATAGTAGCAAAACATTGTGAGGCACCCAGGGTGACAGGGTCTAGATTGCACCTGAGTGCTGACACACTCACATAATCTCTGGAACCTTGCTTTTTGACATTTAATTTCAGTCTCTGTTCCACCAGTTCAGCACAGTGGTGCCAGAAAAGGGGGGGGCCAAGAAGCCTTGTCCCATCCACTTTTTGCCACTGGCTCCACCCCTGCCTCTCCTCTTTCCCCTCAGGCCCCGCCCCTAACCAAGCCAGAAGAGGCGCCTGGGCCAGAGAGCCCGGGCAGCTGTGGGGAGCTGCCGACCCTCCACCAACCTACCCAGGCGGGGGCCCAAAAGCAGCCCCCGGCCCATGTCCTGAACCCTCAGGGCCCTCTGTCCAGGGCAGGTGGAGAGTCTGTGGCTCCCCACAGCTGCCCGGGCAGTTCTTACCAGGGCCCAGCTCCAGCTCTTTGGCCCCACCGTCAGGCTGGAAACCGGAGCCGAGTTGAGGTAAGATCCACACGGGTAGCTGTGTGGAGCCACAAACCCTACACCTGACCTGGAGGGAGGGGGGCCCTAAGGGGTGGGGACATGGGCCAGGGGCTGCTGTTGGGTCCCCCCACCCCAGGCAGGTGGAGGGGCCCGGGTTCTCTGGACCAACTCCGGCTTGGCTGGGGGACGGGGCCTCGGGGTGGGGAGGGAGAGGAGCAGGGTCACAAAGTGGGAGGGGCATCATGCCCCCTTCCCCCACACACACACTTTTAGGCAGAATTTATCACCTCTGGTTCAGCAACTCAGTTCTCCGGAAGTACCTGGGCCCTGAGGGCCACAAGCTGGATGCACCAGGTGCATACTTGCCACTTGTCCACAAGGCAAGTAGTCAAACATTCTGCCCTCTGTGCAGAAAACTTGATATTCCCCACGCTGATTGGTGTGCTGCTGGTCTTCTACTTCCATTGTTAAACTGTGGGTTTGACTCTGTGACTAGGTAACTAAGTCTTTACCTTCATCTTTAAAGTAAAAGCTCAGGATTTTGAAATTATTTGTTTAATTTAACAGATCTTTATTTTAATCCACCAACTGCTAATTAAGCTGCCAAACTCCCCCTCCATGCCAAACTCCCCAGTGCTCACTCTGTCAGTGACGCATTCCTCTCTGTGGGGGCCCCTCTCAGATCAAGTATGGACTTTGGGTAGTGAGCGCTATATTTATTGTACTAACAAGGAACAAGGACTTTGGCCTCCCATCCGCTCAGTTACTATGGCTGGTCTTACCTACAACACGTTCACTTCAAACGCTCACAGACTTCAAAGAGTTGTTTTATTACTTTCAAAGAGACTAATTCAAGCATTTTTAGTTTTTACTTTCAGGGGTGTGAACTATGAACGTCTGTATCTACAAGCCTCTGGGGGACCCAAGCAAATCTACCTGAGATACTGTCTCAGTATCTTGATTAGCCAAATTCCACTGGCAAATTGTTAACGCAACACAACTCTTCCACACTGCTGAAGAATTCTTTGAGCTCAGAGAGCTCACTCATATTCCAAATCCATGCTCTGTTTATATTTTCTTTGTCTTAAACAAAAATTGGCCCCGTTGTGTGGGAGCAATGCTGCAAAAGAAAAATAAGAGACATCCACTGAGAGAAAATGGATATTGTGGGAGTTGAGGAAATGTACATACTTTACCAATTCCGTTTGCTGATGATGTCAGAGTCAAAGAATATCTTAAAAAAACCCAATCCCAACAACTTGGATTCAAAAGCTCTGTTCATCACAGTCTCTTGTTAAAAGAAGAAATGTAAACAACCTCCCTTGCCACCCCAAACCCCCAAGAAATTAAATCTGGCTTTCGTTGGATAGACCCCCAGATGGAATCAAGGGTATGTCTGCAGGGAGAGAGGCGTTAATGTATTGGGGAGGGACGTAGGAGACAGGAAAATTTGATTATGGTATGTGAGATGCAGTGATTCAAGCTGCTGCTTTTCATGGAGACTGAAGAAGGGCAGCCTGACACTTTACAGATTGGGTGTAATACACAGGAAATTTGTCCTTTCTGCCAGAGTAGTCTAGGGATTGGGCTACCCCCACTAGCCACTTTGCTTGGCTGGTAAAAGCTCAGGAGAAAAGGGTTAAATAAATGTTTGTGATATGATAAGGTGGTTGTTTATTCAAGGAATGACAGATTATTGGCTCCCAAGGCAGGGCTGAAAAATAGTACAAAGGAGCTGGCGCTCCCTTCGCTGATGATGTGATTTCCTCCTAAAGTTTTGCTCTTAGTAGGAACAATATGCTTTGGGAATTAAGAGATGATTTTCTTTCAGAATAGAACAGACAGCACAAGAGCTGATTTCTGGAGTCTCCGAATTTTACACTTTGAGTTTTCTTGCTGAATCTTTTCTTCTGAAGTTCTTGCAGGATGGGTTAGTTGTTCTGATGGAGCAACACGCAGGGCAGCAAAATGATAGATTATAATATCTCAAGGATTCTGAACCATAGATTTTATTTATATTCTATTCTCGGTTTATATCTTTACCTATCACCGTTGTGTTAAAATTTGCTCCTGCTTCACTACACTTGAATGCTAATTCTATTCCTAGCCCACACCTGTATGAAACTAAACTCTGCTCACGACAACCATTGGGGACCTAATTTTCAAATATGAATTGTAATCCCTCCCAGATCACAGTCACCTCTCACACCAGTGCAAATCAGGAGTAACCCTAATGAAGTCAATAGAACAGTGCTAGCGTAAAGCCTGTGCGAGTGACAAGAGACTCAACACCTTACATTGGCACTTGGATATACACTATCCTACACTGGAAATACCACTGCAGCACAGACACTTACCACAGTGACGGAAAGTGTTATTCCATCACTAATAAATCCACCTCTCCGAGAGGCAGTAGCTAGGTCTTCCGTCGACTTAACAGTGTCTACACTGGGGCTTAGGTTGGCTTAATTACAGTGCACAAGGGTGAAATTTTCCACAGCCCTGACCACTCTAGTTAAGCCAACATATCTTTGTAGTGTAGACCAGCCCACCTAAGCACTACTATGGTTATGGCTACACTACCAGCTAGGGGTGTGTTTCCCAGCTCACATACACACTCGCGCTAGGTTGATGTGAGCTAGTGTGAGTATAAATAGTGGTGTACCACAAGCAGTGGTGGCATGGCTTAGCACAAATCTGCCTGCACCCCATGATATGTACTCGGCTCAGTTAAACCATGTTGCTGCTGCCTGTGTTACCATGGCTATACTGCTATTTATACTTGCACTAGCTCTGATCAAGCTAGTGCAAGTATTTGTATACAAGCGGAAATCATATGCCATGGCTCATAGTGTAGACCTAGCCAATGAATGTTAAAGAGCTATGGGGTCATTCTTTGCTCACTTACACCTTGTAAAATCCTCAGCTGTGCCCAGTAATCGCAGGCTACAGCTTTGGGGGGAATTTAAACTTGCAGTTTGCTGATGCTGTTTTTCCACTGTCCCCATCCTCACAGTAGTTTAGAGCAGCCTCGGAGTTGTTCTAAACTGCATTGCCTTGTAAGAGCCCCAAAGGGCCATTATACCAACAGGAATGGACTGAATGCAGCTTGGTCTGACTCTCCCTTCTATCCTAGCACACTCCATATACCAGGGGCAGCTGCAGGTAGTGTCCTATGCCAAGGGATATCCTCAGCTGCCCACTCCTGGCAGTTTTAGTCTCTTCACACTGCAGAACAATAGAAAGGGCCAGAATCTGGCCCAATGACTTCAGTGGTATTACTTCTGATTTACACTATCTAACTGGGGAGGCACTCGGACACTGCAGTGTCAAATAGACAGACGGATTACACACCCCAGAAATAAAAGAGTGCAGGCTCAAGCAATAGTCTTTTATTCAAGGAGAATTGGTAAAGCACTTCCCAACAGTCCTGTCTTTCTACAGATGATCAGCTGGCCTTAATCTTCTAGACCCAGAGTAATATACTCTGTCAGTGCCACCAGCCAGGCAACTACTTCCTGTGTGGATAACAGGGACATTTCACATTATTAGTACAAATACACATTGTCGAGTCACAATACAACAAAAAGTGAGGGAGAATTTCTCACCAGCGAGAGATGTGCTTGACAGTTTGACCGCACAGAATGAGCTACTGTTGCCAGTACCACATGATGGCTCTGCTGACATCAAGGTCCAGGCAGTCAATCAGAAGCTTAGCAGCGATGTTCAAGCTGTGTGATGCTAGTCATACTGGCATGCTTTATGTCTTTGGAAGAGAGCATAATAATTGTTACAAGTCATCAGGAAAATCAGGCAGTAGTTCCCATGATCCTGGAGTAAATGACAGTTAAACCACACATTTGTTTTCAATGTTTATATTTGGCATTAGAGCCTTTTCAAATCAAAACTATGCCAAACATCTTTTATGATCGTTTTTTTCCCCCTAAAGCAAATATGCTAACAATCCAGCAGTGGAGTGCCAGAAACATTTGCTTTCATTCCTATGAAGTGGGGTAAAGAAGAAAAAACAGATTCTATTAAGAAAGCACATAAAGGGTGAGCCTCTTTAACCGCTGGTTGGAATGGCCTGTTGAATTTTGCTCTAGTGTACGTGTATTGTAGAGAATGAACAAATATGTGTTTATTTTGAGGGGTTTATTTATGCACAAAAAATGTGGAATTGTTTATAATACTCTTTCTCTCTGGGCCTGATTCTCCTTTCAGGTACCCCAGTGCTCTGCAAACACATGCAAAGTAGAAATGGATTCAAACAAAGCTCCGAGGACAACTCCTGAAGGATATGAATAACTCCCATTGTGATCGGTGGAAGTTATTCTTACGGTGTCCTGGGATTTGGGGGAAATTCAAATCCAGATCTGAGCTCTAGGTGAGCTGAGCTGAGGTGACATCCTGGCCCCTTGAAGCCTATGGGAGTTTTACCTCTGAGTTCAAAGGAGCCAGGATTTCACTCTTGCAGTTACCCAGGACACTCAGATCTGGCCAGCCCTTAAATGTTATGAAGAGTTGGATCCAAATAACAAGGACCCTTCCCCTAAGGGACTTGTAGTCTGGCAAGTACAGGGCAAATAAAGATCTGGCGCAAGGGTGGGTGCAGACTGCACTAGAGAGCAGATTAATGTTCAAAGGCCGAGTCAAAGAAGGGAAGAGATAAGGGGAATGAAGTGATACCAATGAAGAGAGCTATTAAACTTAATGATAGTCTGCTGATCCACATCCAAACAGGGAGTGTTTTAAGTGTTATTGAATGAGTATTGAACAATACAGACAGATACTGTGGGGAGCGAGGAACACAGGTCTCTCTCTAAGGGCCTGATCCAGAGAGGTGCAAAGCACACATGGTTCCCTGTATTCTGTTTGTGTTCTTCTGTTATATCGATCACTGTGGTATCTGAGCCCCCTGGCTTTACTGGGAGCTGAAGGGGCTCAGTGCCTATCTCCGAATGTGGTTAAGAATGTGAGCACAAACCCAGTGGGGAACGTTTGCACTCTGACAGTAGCAGTAGAATGGGTGTTGAGGGATGACGTGCTATACTTCCTGTGACTCAGTGGATGCAGGTGGCTAGTGCTGACCTCTTTATTACTCACCTTCTATTGGAACACACTCCAAAATGGGGTTTATAAGCAAAATACTCCCAAGCATGTCCAGTTAAGATAGGCTAAATAGGCATGATATGTATAGCATTTTACTATAGATACCTGGGAATTACTTGGCTCTGCTCAGCCCACCATAAAAATTAAAGTTCTCATTCAGGCCCTGCACAACTCCTTGGCTTACATCTTGTTTCTTGTGGTATGCCCACTCGCCCCCTCCGACTCACCAGCAATAGCCATCTCTATGGTATTTCGCCTTCATTTCTGCTCCCACTTCTCCATGCATTTATTGGGACCGGGAGGCCATTCTATCGTAAACTCCTGTGCTGTAATTGCTTTTAAGGAAAGAAGTCAATGGTTTAACAAAATGGGAGTCATTCAGCTATGAATGATTGAGCTCCTGGATGTGTCTGTGCACCTATTTCTATACCCCTTTCTTTAGTGCAGTTTATTCCACATTGTGTTGCTGGTCAGGGGATTAGGAAGGAGCAGTCCCTGCATTCCCCAGAACACAAACCTGCAATCCTGCTTCACCCTCACATGGGCTGCACATGGCAGAGTGAAGGCCCCACATGTTGTTCTCCTGTGTAAGGGATTTCCTGGATTTCCTGGGTCCTTTAAAGAAAAGGTTCCCAATCATTTTGGTGCAATCTCTGTTTCTTATTGAACTGCCACCTTGTACTCAGAGCTGGAATCCAAATCAAACGAGCCTCAGATGGTATAAAGGGGCACAGCTCCGTCAAAGCCAATGGAGCTAGGTTGATTCATGCCAGCTGTGAACTGATATTGTGTAAAAATGTCCTGTCTCTGAAGTGTGTCACCCGACTGCTGATATTAATGTTATTCCACATTGAAACCCATCTCCCAAGTTGCAATTCACGTTAATCTACTGAACAGCACTGGATGCTCTTTGTACACAGACCCTGTAATAGTTCAGGATAAAAATAATTTGTCATGCAAAGGGAAAACAAAAGGGCATCAACGTAACTAAAGATTCTTTTTAACTCCAATTCTTGTTTTTGAGATAACCAGACCCACAAATTGAAAGTTCAGTAGACCCGTGCATTGCTTAACTGAATGGGAGACCTGACACATCTGTTGCTACTGAGCTATTTCTCTTCCTAGACATGAAACTGGGCTTCAACCAAGCCTGGTTAACAGCAAGTCAATGTAGAGGTCTTGTAGGATGTAATATTTCTTCTCTAAGAGACTATGCTGAACCAGAAGATAATGAGGTTAAACTTGCAGGCTGTCCCTAAACATGAGCTCTTCAATCAGTCAGGAGGACATTTGGTTGCGGTTTAACATTAGCCTTGTCAATGGGGCAGCATCCATCATTTGGAGGAGATGTAAAACCTAGGACCTGCCTGACCTGCTTATGCAGGGCATTTTTCATGAAACTAGGATTGTTAGCTCTAGTGCCCTGGCCATATTGTGGCTTGGATAATTAGTAAATGCTGCCTACCTCTATTCCCCTCTCACTTTTCTTGGACAAAATATTCCTTTTTCTTATGCTGTTAGCACCATTACAATGGCTGCCACTTCCTACCTCTGAGGTTGCTTCCCCACCAAGTGTTCTCATGCTGCAGGCAGTTACAATTGCTGCTCTCCAATGGTAGGGAGGCTGGCTGGTGCCACCTGGAATTGGGGAATAATAGGGAGTAACACACTGATGAAGTATTTTAAAAGAGGTGACAAGCTTTGCTGTTCACAACATCGCCCACCTATTTGATAGGCATAACATCTCCTCCCATTGACTCGGGGGTGATGCATGTTCTCCATCTTCCTAGTGTGGCTCTACCTCGGAAAAGCTATCATTTTGCCCTATTAATCTGATGCTAGTTTTACACTGGTGTAGCCCTTTGAATTCAATGGAGTAACTGAACAATTACACTGTCAGCCTCCTGCACAGATGCACTAGGCGGCAAAGGAATCATCGCAACGTCAGGCTGGAAGACCTCGACAGGTCATCCAGTCCAGTTTCCTATGCTGAAGCAGGACCATCCCTGACAGGTGTTTTCCAACCTGTTCTTAAAAGCCTTCAATGATGGGGATTCCACAACCTCCCTTGGAAGCCTATTCCAGAGCTTAACTACCCATATATGTAGAAAGTTTTACCTAATATCTAACCTAACTCTCCCTTACTGCAGATTAAGCTCATTACTTCTTATCCGACCTTCAGTGGACCTGGAGAACAATTGCTCACAGTCCTCCCAGTGTCCTTTTCCTCTTTAGAGCAACTGCATGGGGCAGCCATATTTGTCTCACAGGACAAGCAACATGTCACATGAGAAATAATGTTACCATAGAAACCTAGTCTGTATTCCCTGACTTTCCTTAATCTTAACACTGCATTGGCATTCATATATCCTTATTCTCCTCTTGCATACACTGCTGTAAATCATCACTAAACCCACTGAAATCAATGAAATTACACTGGCGTAAGTGAAAGAATGATCAGGCCCAGGATAATGCTGTAAAGCACGTGACACCTGTGAAAGGAGTTATATAAATAATTCAGTCCTGGCAAGATTTCCAGTCCAGTTTTCCAGTCTCAAGAGGTTTAAAGAAGGTTCAGATTGGCGTCCAAACTTTTGTCTGATTATCTCAAGTAAACTGAACTCACAAACCACCATAGGTTCACCCACTGTTAGCTTTTGTTAGAAAGAATTATGTCACATGCATTTGGAGTAATTAACCCAGCCTTCCAATTGATCTTCAAATGTAAGAGCTTTTGGCAAACACACAATAGGCAAGCAAACAGATTATTCAGATGCATAAAGCACATTGTTAATATCATATACACTAGACAGGAGTGTAGTCTTTATTTTTAGTTAAGTAGGAGACACTGAAGTCAGAATTGTCATTCAGAGGTCAAAGATTAAGTGGCAAACTGGATAAAGCATAAACAGGACCTCAGAGATATGGAACAGTGGAAGAGTCCCATCTTATTTTTTTTAAATGTTATTTGTTCATAGTAAATACTTATCGGTCAATATTTTTTCTGTGGTGACAGAAGCTACATAATAATTAGAGATGTGTGGGTGGTGAGTTGTTCTCTTAAGTTATTGTTATAGATAAATATGTATTCTAATATATAGTGCCATTTATTTGACAATAATTAGAAGCAAATTAGCCACAAAGAAGCCTCTTTAGTTGGAAAAAAATATGGTTTTTGTGGAACTAAATTCTGTCTCCCGCATCAAGCCCAAATATCCAGGTTTGGAATAGGGGGTTCTATGGGTTCCAGGGAGGAAAGGGAATCTTACTGCTTTAGATAACTACGTGAATGCTAATACAGCCACCACCCCTATTCCATCAGACAACAGCTGGTAGATTTACAGATGAGCAGATCCATTGGTGCCACCCCAATCTCTCCCTTGTCCCGTTCTGCCCCACTACAGGGGCATGCACACAGGCCCTCTGCTGAAATAGGGCTGGCACACATCATGTGCCACGGAGCCAATCCACTGACTCCAATGCTATCTAGGGCTCTTTGTACGTGCAGAGGTAGGCCAGGCTTTGCCTCACAGTATGTAATTTACATTCTTAGAAAGTGTACGATTCAATCAAACATACAACCTCTTCCTTCAGATTCGTGCTCCATTCACTTAGTTACACATGCCTAAGGCCCTACCAAATTCACGGCCATGAAAAACATGTCATGGACCATGAAACCTGGTCACCCCTGTGAAATCTGGTCTTTTGTGTGTTTTTACCCTATAGTACACAGATTTCACAGGGGAGACCAGCATTTCTCAAATTGGGGATCCTGACCCAAAAGGGAGCTGCAGTGGGGTTGCAGGGTTATTTTAGGTGTGTCACCCTTACTTCTGTACTGCCTTCAGAGCTGTGTGGCCAGAGACAGGGCAGTCCTTAGCATTTATGGGCCCTACACAGTATCATTAAACTGGTGTCCCTATGCTCCACTGAAGGTGGTCCCCAGACAGCACCGCTGACCCCAGTGTGTCGAGGGGGCACAGCCACCACCCCCATCCAGGGGCTCCAGAACGCCCCCCATTGCTGACACACACCGAGCTTTGTACACAGCAGATGTTGCGGCAGTGGCTCAAGGCAGGCTTCATGCTGTCATATGGGGGCTGCATCTTGCCAGAGCCCATGGTCTTCCTGCAGCCCCTAGCCACTCCTGGCTCACCACAAGCATTTTGACAGGAAGTACCAAGCAGTAATAACAACAAAAATATTACAAGTGTGTGCGTGTGCGTGTGTGCGTGACAGAGTGTGTGTGTATGTGTGGGTGAGAGAGAGAGAGCCAGTGCATGTGAGAGAGACCAAGAGAGAGCCTGTGTGTGTGTGACAGAATGTGTGTTGGGGAGTGTGACAATCTGTATTGGGACTGTGGGTGTGAGAGCCATTTTGTGTGTGAGAGAGTGTGTCTGTGTGTGTGTTAGGGAAGTGTGAGAGACAGTGAGTGCACTGTCACTTTAAGTCCTTGCCTCCCTCCCACGCTCATCCCAGCCCCCACCCCCATCCCAACTCCCTGCTGACTCACGTGGAAGTTTCGCTTCTCCTGTCCTGACCCCACCCGGCCCCTGCTGGAGACTGAGCGGCGCAGGCAGGCAGGGTCTAGGGAGGGACTCCACTCTGGGGGGTGGTGGGCCAGGCCGCCGCACCGCCAGTGACCGGCCCGTGCCGCTCTGGGCTCCCTGGGGCTGGGGCAGCAGAGCTGGAGGCTGGAGCCCTCATCCGGCCAGCTGAGGAGCGAGTGAGGGAGGAGGCGGGGAAAAGCCCTCCGGAAAAGAGAAGATTCCAGCCGCGGCCAGCGAGGGGAATGGTGCCTCAAATTTCCAGGTGCCCTATGCTGCCGCTTATGCTACATATGCCTAAGGATGCCCCTGGCCAGAGAGCTCTGGTTGTTGGCCAGACGCCCAGCTCTGAAAGCAGCATCCCACCAGCAGCAACTCAGAAGTAAGGGTGGAAATACCATAACATGCCACACTTACTTCTGCGCTGCTGCCTTCAGAGCTGGGAGGCCAGAGAGCGGTGGCTACTGACTGAGGGCCCAGTTTGGTAGGCAGCAGCACAGAAGTAAGGGTGCCAATACCATACCATGCCACCCTTACTTCTGCACAGCAGTTGGTGGTGGCTCTGCCTTCAGAGCTGGGCTCTCGACCAGCAGCCGCTTCTCTCCAGCTGCCCAACTCTGAAGGCAGAGCCACTGCCAGCAGCAGTGCAGAAGTAAGGGTAGCAGTACCACACCCCTCTACAATAACCTTGCGACCCTCCCTGACCCGACTCCTTTTTGGGTCAGGACCCTTAAAATTATGACACCGTGAAATTTCAGATTTAAAGAGGTGAAATCATGAAATTTATGATTTTAAAAATCCTATGACTGTGAAATTGACCAAAATGGACCGTGAATTTGGTAGGGCCCTACACATGCCCGAGCCAGAACCCTTATCACCCAAACACACCTGTAATTATACCCCCCTCAGACACTTTAGCCATCCCCATCTCAGACCCATGCCACTTCCTCAGATCTTGCTCAGACACACCCTCGTCTACTGACAAAGGCCCCTTCCTCAGGAAACCCCTCTTTTCAACCCGCCCTCTTCAACCAAATGGGCATTCAGCTGCCCCTCCCATCACTCCAACACATACCCCATTGTCACCAGACACTACCCCCGGTGTTTTCCCTAGCCTCCAAATAAACAATTAAAACTAAAAAGGTTCAAGAACTCTCAGTAGAAAATCCAAAAATCAATGTGTTTTAAGAGATACTTTTCCCTCTGCTGCTGCAGCTCTCTAGTCTACACCCTTCCTCTCCCATAGCTCCCCTCCGGTGGTGCTTCCTCTGTCTGCCATGACGATCATGGTTGAAATTAAAACCCAGTCATGTGTACTGTAATGTACTTTTTCTAACAAGCACACAATGCCCAGAGGTGGAAAATCTTTCTTTTGACACTACTTGATCTTTGCCGCCCCTGATTTAAGAAAACACGCCTCAGGGAAAGGGGAGAGGAATGACCTTTCTGAACTGCTTCCTCTGATTGTTCCTCTACCTCCGAGGCCAACAAGCATGTGCTTTTACTGTGTTGGTTTAGGGACTAGCTGAGGCAGAAATACTTCAGCTGTGGTATCTTCAGGACTGCGCAGGAGAATGCATGTTCTAACCATACCCTAGCACCAGAAAATCCACAGACAGATCTATGATATTCAACCTTACAAGAAATATTTCCCAAAACTCCTGTTAGATATGAGATTGGACAAGAACACTGGCTCAGCTCTCTAAACTGCTAACACTTGGATTTGGATCAGTGTTACAAAATGGGCATATCTGTTTGGGGACCAAACCGGAATTCCAGCCCTGATCTAGGAAGGTCAAATTCAGATCTGGTTCCACATCTGAATCCAGTGGCTGCACTGGCTTCAGATACAAAATGACCACAAAACCAGATTCTCAATAGTCATTTTACCTTCCAGGGTTCTGATTCTGACCTTATGCTGGTTAAATCATGAGTTACTCTATGGAAATCAGCAGAATTACACCTGTGCAAAACTGGTGTAAATGAGATCAGAATTAGACTCTGGGTCTGATTCAGATTTTCACTAAGGCCACTTCTCTGGCTGGTAAAGGGGCTTTAGATTGGGAATAAGTAATATGTAAATCCACTTGAAGGCCACTTGACACTGTGAGAGTGGTGTAAAGGGATTTAAGTGTTAATGAGAATCAGGCCTCCCCCAGTATTTTTGAGTTGAGGTTAAGTTATATGTTTGCATAAATTATACCTTTTTTTTGTCTGGCTCCCTCAGCTGAATTGAGCTGCATATAATGACAAGGGCATATTTGCTTTTTGTATAGCTTTCAGCACAAATTGAAGAACATTCCACAGATAAACTGAGTTCATAACTCACCAAATTATATTAAATTACAGAAAAGTGATAAAAAAAATCATACATGAAGTATACAGTGTAAAATAGATTGAAAGGGACAAACTTAAATCAATATACACCTCATAAGAAATTTTTCTATATTGTGTACAAAATATGAAGCAAATAATTACATACCAGTGAATATTTCTACAGACTATCTTTTTCCTCAGCCTGAGATGAAAGCTAAAGTTACAGCTTTATTCTAGTGGAAATGCAGATGTTTATGTGATGTGTACTCATTCTTTGTTTACATAACCCAGAGTTTTCAGCTACTTTATCAAATAACCACCTCTCCGTTTTTCACTGGCTCTCAGAAGTGCTTAGCTTTATTTCACAGCTTTTGTACCACTATGATCAGAGTGACATGCTGAGAAACGGCTGAGGACTGAGCAAGAGATTTAAAGCAGTTAAAATGCACTGGGAAAGTTTCTGTCTCCAGAAGTGGTAGAATTTCTGGTGTTAGAGAGTTGGGTAAAGTGACACCACAGAGCCTAGAGAAAATGATAATGACAATCATGTATATAGCACCTTCTAGATAGGAGCCCAAAGTGCTATATGAGCTGTAGCACCACAAGAATCGCATCTCACACAAAGATCTAACGCAATCCTTGCCATGTTGCTGCACAAACTGAGATCATGACTTATCACTAATAGCTGATTTATCATTTATAATAATGCAGTGGCTTGATAATGGTTTGGAGTCCAGAGCTTTTCATCCCTATGTCCCTGGTTCAAATTCAATGTACATTGGCAATGATTGCAACGAATTTCAATCCTGTATGGTGACCAGCTAGGCTAGGCTAATTTGAGATGAGGAACTCAACTCTAGAGAACACGAGTTAAATGCAGTGAAGACATACCCTATGTGAAATGAATTGGGGGCTATTTCCTAGCAGACAGCAACAGCACCTGATCCTAATTGGCACTCATTAGCATCCTGGATGGCAGACTCAGTAGACAATCCAAAGATGGGGCAAGGAGCTATGGTCCCTCAGTGGAGGCAGCATGGGAAAAGCTAACTACAGTGCTTTCTGTGCTTTACCTGTGTGGTGGATAAAGAGAGCTTCATTCTTCACAGCTGTAACTTTTCACTGGCACTAACTTCATTTACACCAGAAAGGCCAGGCTGTGAGCATGTGCAAAGCTCCTACACTGCAGGAAATGAACTGATAACAATGCTGGTAGCCAAATTCTGCTCCTACTTACCCTATTTCAGCCTCACACCAGTTACAACCTCACTGAATTCAATGGGGTTTGGACTGGTGTAACTAAGAGACGATTTGATAAAATGACCTAACTCCTCAGCTGTTATAAATCACCTGCGTATCGAATGCCTAATTAGATCTTTCTGTCCATACATTTCACATAAAACAACCCTTACACTATTTTGCTGTAATGATCCCTCACAATACAGCTTACAACTGTTGTCTGATAGAATACTGTGGTGCTTTTCAAATAAGGGCTTTAAAAATCATTTGAAATTTGAGTATAATTTTAAATTGCTGCTGCTTCACCTACCCTCCCCCAGTGTTCAAAAAGTGTTTTCCCACCCACATTTTAGCACATCCCTGTTTCCTTTTTTCCTCCAAAATGTAAGAATGCTTATTATTTTAATGGGGTTTTTTATACACCTTGCCAAAAGCTGTCCAAAACAGACCAGTAGAAACTTTGCAAACATCCAGACATGTTTATGGCTCTATGAGTAGTGGGGTGAAGGACCACTGGTAAATGGGAGAAGGAGGGAGCATGATTCATTTTGATAACAATACAGTCTAGTGCTTTTTTTCAGTATGCCTAAAATAAGTCACTGTCTGACTTGTGTAAATCTTTCCACTGCCTCTTAAATTACCACTGGATATTTGGGAAACGTATTTTTTAATAAGGGGAAAAAAACCTATTGCAGTCTCTTCCAAACAACACTTAACTCCTTGACACAAGGTCAGCTGGAAGTTTTATTTTTTCCCCTAATCTGTGAGCTGTTCCCTGTGAGACTCGGAGAACTGGGGCTTGTCTGCTGGCATGTTTTACACAGCTGATCCATTAGAACCCTGCTCTTCCTAGCCTCCCTGGCACCGCTTTGATCAGCGACATGCTTTAAAAAGAAAAAAAAGTAAAAGGCTCTTCTCTGATCAGGCATCCCTCCCCTTCACTAAATCATCCCAGGCACTTTAAAGCCATAGAAATCAGAGTATGGGACCCCTCAAGCTCTGTGAGGTTTCTTGACAGCTCTACAGTAAAACATCCAGACACGAGACAGTAACGCCTTTTGCCCAATTGTCTCTCTTCCTTGCATTGTTGTTAACCTCTTTGCTGCTGGTCCACACTGTGGCAAAACACTGTGATGGTCCTTTGAAATCTTGAGCCAACCTCCCATTCTAATGTCTGCATTCTAAAGGTGATGTACCTAGCTTACTTGGCATACTGTGTGTAAGAAAAAAAGCAGAGAAACCGAGAAACAGCATGATCTCTATGCTTGCTTGGTCACATCCAAGGAAAGTTGACTGACAGAGGATTCTGATTCAACCTCTCCTTTGTAGAGGGAATGTTCATCTGCTTGTGATTTCCCAGGCTGGAGGAGGTATGTGAGTGTGTGTGTGTGTTCCTAATAGCAGTGCTAAAAATCCATCAACTATGGCAAGTCCGTGTCAGGCCTTACCCTGTTAGAGGAAAATGAGAAGAGAAGGGAAGGGGAGATGTGAGTGGAGTGTGGAGGACCATGGTGGCCTAGAAATGATGCATGCATCTGGCTCTATCATCCCATTTGGCCAGATTCACTGCTTGTGTGAATAAGACCAGTCTGCACAAAAGCCCCCAGTCACGATGTGGATGGATAGCTCAGCGGTTTGAGCATTGACTTGTTAAATCTGGGGTTGGCAGTTCAATCCTTAAAGGGACCACTTAGGCCTGGTCCCCACTAAGCCCCCACTTCGGACTAAGGTACGCAAATTCAGCTTCGTTAATAATGTAGCTGAATTCAAAGTACCTTAGTCCGAACTTACCGCGGTCCAGACGCGGCAGGAAGGCTCCCCCGTCGATGCCGCGTACTCCTCTCGGCGAGCTGGAGTACCGGCGTCGACGGCGAGCACTTCCGGGATCTATCCGGGATCGATTTATCGCGTCTTAACCAGACGCGATAAATCGATCCCAGAACATCGATTGCCTGCCGCCGGACCCTCCGGTAAGTGAAGACGTACCCTTAGGGATCTGGGGCAAAATCAGTAGTTGGTCCTGCTAGTGAAGGCAGGGGCTGGACTCCATGACCTTTTTGGGGTCCCTTCCAGTTCTATGAGATAGGTATATCTCCATATATTTATTTATATTTTAGAAACAGTGCTCTGTAAGTGCAAGCAGACTAGTGTTCACCTGTTCTTCACACCAGTAGTGACAGCAGTAGCCAGGGGCCTGGGCAGCCCAGGCGGGAGCCTAGTGGAGCACACCCTGTGGACAGGCTTGTGGGCAGGAGGGGGAGAGGAAGAACACAAAAGGTGCCACTGCAGCAGCTATCAACCTAGTATGGTTACAGCCATAAATAATGGGTGACCATGCGACTCCTGCTGAGGAGATGATTGCATAAGAGAGGTCAGTTTCTGCCAGTAACATAAGTAGAGGATGCCCCCTATGATGGGCCTGATATAAGAACCTGGACACAGAAGATAGACACAGGGCACAAACTAGACCCCAAGGTCACAGGGCACAGGTCTCAGGGACCAGCATCAGTCAATGGCAGCAACACATAGGGATCAATGCACATCTTTTTGAATCCAATAAGGGAGAGACAGAGGCATACAGAGAACAGTGGTATGGCAATGAGCTCCTTGCCAACACAAATCAGCTGGCTCCAGGATAGGTGTCCAGGTGCACGAAGCTGACCCACATTGCTGGCATGACTGAGCTCTCTGACACCCATGTAAATCAGAAGTAACTACACTGAATCATACTGGTATCAGTGAGATCAGCATTAGGGCCAGTGGAGTCTTGCCAGTGTAAATAAGATCAGAATCTGGGTCTTTCAGCCAGGTGCACCCCCAGCATGCAGGTATGCGTGCGCACACACACACTGTCCCCTGGAGGATGAAAGGAAAAGGCACTATCAAGATGTAAATTAAGCCATGGCGAGCCGATCCCCTTTGCAGGCATTAGGAATCTCCATATCTCACTACGTGCATTCTCTCTTAGCAGCACAGCAGTGGTGTCTTGGTAAACAAAGAAGTGGGTAAACTAAATTCCATCTTGCCCAAATGAGAAGTGGGTAAACTCCATTTACCTGCATTTACCCTCAGCTGCACTGGCACTTGGCTTTTGCAGCACAACTGAGAGCAGATTGTGGCTGCTGTATTTTGTTCACTGTTTGTGGTCCATCCTGAACATGGGAGGGGATAAGATGAATGCACTGATCATGGATCTGCTGATATACCCACTCACCACTCCATTTCTGGAAAGCCATGCCTCTTCAGGTACAGCAAACACCAGCCAATTGGTGCCTGTAGAGTATAGCTAAGTAAGTAAATGCATTTATTCATCTCTGAATATTGATGACATCATAACACAATTTTCAGAAGCCTTCAGGATCTGTCACTAACATCAAGCACTCAGCAACTGACCTTCCTGTGATCTGCTGCACACCACCCGTCCATTTCTTACTACAATGACCCTCCACCATTCTTTCCCTGATAACTTTTATCAAGGTAATTTCCATCTCTATGCCAAATGTGACCAAAGCTCATACATTTATGTTTGTAGACTTCTAACATCACAGTCTATTTCTCTCCAATAGGCATAGGCATTTGTCTTTTTTCCCATCCAGGAGCTACTCAAGAGTCTTTGCTAGCTCCACATTCACAAGCTTCCATTTTCTTCTTGTCAGCAGCATTAACTTCCCATGATATGCATCCATAAATTGCTATGGAAAAAAATAGGGTTTTCACCAATTGCCCCGTTGTACCTTTCAAGATGCCATTGTTTTCCCACAATTTCTTAATGGAGGCTATACAGGCTGAGCAAGTCATCCCTAGTCTTCTTCCAATTTCTTTGGGACAGCTTCCTTGGCTGGATATATGTGATTACAGATAACTAAATTCATCTGCTGTCTCTACACGTCGTTCATTAATCGTGATGTCTGCTTGCATCCCATTTTTGTTAGTCATGTCAACATACATGTGATTTTGGTTTTGTCGCACCAAGGAATAGCCCATATTTCTCACTAGCTGTTTTTACGGACTCTGACATTGCATTTCATTGGTGGTTGTGGCAAAGAACGTCATCAGCATATCTGAGGTCCGTTAAGAAGTGTCCTTCAGTGGAAATTTGTGCTCCTTTCACTTATCAAAACTTTCCAAGGCTTGTCTCACAATAAATTCTGTGTATTTCTTTAAGAGGCGTGAGGACAAAATACACTATTGTCTCATACCCTGCTCAGTGGAAAACCACTCACTGTTGTCTTTTGTTGGTGGTAGAGACTTGTCATGAATTCTATGAAATGCTTTGGAATCCCCATGTTTGCAGTAGCCTCCAAAGACAGTCATGTCAGACAATATCTAAGGCCTAGTCTACACTAGCGCTCTAAGTCGATGTAAGTTATGTTAGTTAAATTATGTAAATAATATAACTTAAGTCGACTTAGCTTACACCGACTTAAAGCAGTGTCTACACCGCACTATGTCGATGGGAGACACTTTCCCATAGACATAGCTTCCGCCTCTTGTTGAGGTGGATTAATTAAGTTGACAGGAGAGTGCTCTCCCATCAACTTATTGTGCTGTCACAAGATCCACTAAATCAATGCTGCTGCATCTATCAGCGCCGATTTAGCCCGCTGTGTAGACAAGGCCTAACTCTTTTGAGTAGTCAGTGAAGCACATGGGTGATTGCATAGCAGTGCCCATTCCTAAAGCAGTTTTCCACTTTTTTGGGGAGTATCTGGAATTTTTTGCTTTTTCACCTGCTGAGTGCCACACAAAGGAGCAAATATAGCCCCTGGATTGGCTGAGCCTGATCCTCCCCATCTCATTTATATAGGTATAAATCAGAAGTAATGATGTAGTGATGTCAGTGGAATTAGACCAGTCTAAAACTAAAGTGAGAAGGAGAATCAGGCCCTGTGTTTCTATCATATAGCTTCATCCGAGGTGGTATAGAGACCATGGGAGGGGAAAGGGGGCAGGGAGATCAGGGCTGACATATTTTGAAATTATGAAGATCATTCAGGTGAGCAGCTAGGCATTCATGTTCTAGTCCTCTCCATCATCAGTTGCTTTGGTGGCCTTGGGCAAGTCACCCAAACTCTCTGGCTTAGTGTTCTCCTGTGTCAGGGAGGATAAACAATACTTTTCCGCCTACCTACCAGGTGTGTTGTGAGGATTAATTAGCTCAGTGGTTCTCAACCTTTTGCAACCCATGACCTCATATTACAACCTGAAAAATGTCCTTGATGCCTCTTCCATCTCGCCATAAAGAAAGGGAGGGTGGTCACAACCCCCAAATGATACAATGTTTTGAACATGTAAAGTATTACACAAATGCTAAGTACTGTTAATTATTATTAGTAGTAGTAATAATAGTATCTGTTCAATTAGTGAAGGGCAATAATGCTGTGTTAAAGTCCTTTTAGCCTGCCTCCACCCGCATATTTGCTGTAGAACGAATACATACCAGACAATGCAGAAAAGCTGCATGAGTAGTCAGCTATTGAAGACATTTAATGGAAATCCCCTAAACCACAATTTTAACAATTTCCCTTCTCCCCACCCATCTCACCCCCACACATTAATTCCTTGCCTTTTATGTTCATGTTTCATAGATGTGAATGAGGGGAGCTTTATGCCCCTGAATGTCCGCTTTTATTTTTTTATTGAGTTGGCAGGATGGATGGGGGTGATGTGGCTGGGTCACCTCTTGGCAGATTTATCAGCGCTGATGTTTTTCGCAGCCAGTAGAAGCAAGAACCACGAAAACATGTCTCATTTTTTTTGCACCCCATGTAGTTTGTAATACCTGAGTGATTGCCAAGTGGTCCCATTTCAGACAGGACCTCCCATCTGCCTTTAAAGCTTGTCTGAAGGCACTTCAGCCTTCATTTTTGGAATGAGCCCCTGGCAGGAGAGAAGGGGTGCCACAATCCAACCTTCTTTATCGAGGTTCCTCTACAGTATTATGGCAAATGGTCACAATGGTACTAACTGGTCAGAAAGATTCCTAGAATCGTCCAGCTTTCACCTCTGAGCATCTGTAGCTTTGAGAGAGTATGTCCCTCTGTGTGTTCACCTCCCAACCCTAGGCCATCATTTTTCATTTCGCTACTGGCCCTATCTTGCCGCGCCAGTGTGCTCTGGTTGGAGTACATAGCTGAGGAGGGAGATGAACACACAGAACTTTGCAATCTCAGTCCACTAATGTTGCAATTCAGACCTTGGCTGGAGAAGGATCTCTTCAACTCCAGGTATCCCTCATACTATAAATTATTACAACTAGATCCCATAAAACAGTTTCATAAGCTCTCTAACAATTTGTCTGTAAGCCAGCTCCACAGTTCCTAGCCCCTGGGAAGCCTTAAGATCTAAGATGGCTGAAAATGGTAAAGAGAGAAGATGACAGACACCTTAGTAAAAGCAGGGTTAGAAAAAAACATCAATTTTTCAGATCATTTGTAGACTTATGACCTCCATTTTGTAATTTAAAAAAATGTGCAATTAGCGTAATCAGATCTATGGGAAGCAAAGCAGTCTCTGAGTCTCAAAAGGCAGGTTCTGAGAAACTGCAGCCAACTTTTACTGAGGCTGACTGGAGACACTACATCACAAACAGCCTGAACTGTGCCAAAGCCTTCTTCCTATGAAAAATGATGTTTCAATTTAGGCTCCTGTATATTGTATTTGTTAATCTCCCTCTTGCTTGCTCTCCCTCTCTCTTTGACATTGTAAATGGAAGCATGAAGAATGTATTTCCTCTTATTGGGATGGACATTCAATCCTAATTTCTCAATGAAAAGAAATCAAGTTAATCACTTCTGTTTCTCATCAGCTTCATGCGTTCCCTGTATCTTTAGGTCAGAAAACGAGACACTCCATTGTGTGTTAAAAGGCCCAAACTCATTCAGTACCTGGGAAGAGGGAAATTCTCAGGACTGAAGAATGGAATTATAGGCTGCTTTAATGATATAATGAGATGCCAGTAACAAAAAAGGCCTCGAGGGACTGTTGGCAATCACGAGGGGGATGCTGAGTCTGGGCTCCAAGGTCATTCCCTTCCCCTATGCAGACAATTGCTGAAAGTTAGCACTGTAGAAGGAAGGAAATCTTACTGTTTTATTCAGTGATCCTGTGATGGGGTGTATCTACCCCAAACTGACCCAGCTGGGGTTAACCTCACACTGTGGGCCAAAGAGGCCGAGGCCATGGCCACTCGGCCCTGCTGGGCATGCTAATCCTGGAGACAGGATATAAAAAGGAGTGGCCCAGCTCAGTTTGGTTTGGTGTAGAAGGAGAGCAGATGCGAGCTGCAGGCTCCTGCCAGGGAGTTGCTGGACCTATAGACCACAGTGGCCGAGCCGGTGGGATTGACAACGGAACCCCCGTTGACCCTGGAGGTGAATTGGAAGGCTGACACCCCCTGGAGAATTAACAGAGCAGGAACCAAGGGTAGGAAGTGACCCTGGGAAAGTGAATGTTAAAATAGGAAACCGAGTTGAACCACGCACTATCGGTTTCACAGGGCCCTGGGTCAGGACCTGGTGGAGAAGGATGGGCCCAGGTCCCCCTACCCTGCCCAACACCCACCACAGGGTGTGGGCTCTGCTCAAGGACTCTGGTTGCCCTGAGAGCAAGGGCAATCCCTGAGGACTCTGACCAATAGGCCATGCCATCCTAAGCACAAGGGCAGCTCCAAGAATTCTGGCCACTAGGCCACGCTGTCCTGAGAGCAAGGGCAGCCCTAAGGACTCGGGCCACTGGGCGCACTACCCTGCTTTATAAGCTAGGACAGCCATGTCAACTCTAGCCACTTGAGCCGTAACCCCTTCTTTGTTATACATGATCGGACACCCCGTGATGGGATGTATCTACCCCACAACAGATCACCTCTGTCTAACTCAAAGAGCAGTGGAGGTAGGCTTTAGAGAGCAGTGTTTAATGGATAAAAAATGGGGAGGGAAGAGAAACTTGAAACTTCAAAGAAAGAACTTTAAAATACCCTACAGTAGAGTACATTCAAATAAAGTTAAGAGTTTGACTCGCTCACCAAATCAGGGAAATTCAGAGTTAAGTACAGGCTAAGGTCCCAATTCTGCAATGAGCTTACTCATTGCAGATTGGGACATAAACCTTTATCATAGAGGGTTCAGAATGAAGTATGCTCTTACTCTGTCCTTACCGCACCATGTTGGGCCTAAATATTGTAGCTTAGAAGATATGTACAATTAGCCAGGCCTCATCTGGAAGGAGGGACAATTGTACTGGGGTCCCAAGCTCAGAGGGGATCCCCAAATGTATAACTGGGGTAAAATAGGAGAGGATGGGCTCCACACAAACGTGATGTAGTGGGGCCCCAAATTTCTGTCATGGAATCACCCACTGTTCTGAGGCTTCTCTGAATATTCCTTGCAATGAAATATTTAGGTTAAATTAAACATTATTTCTTATTATTTTTCTTTTGTGGTGGCATCCGGAGACCCTAATTAAGATCAGGGTCCCATGGGGACAGGCACTGTATACAAATAGGAAGACATGGTTGCTGTGTTCAAAAGTTTCAAATCTGGAGACAAAATGCCACAAATGAAGATAACAAACAACAGGGAGGAAAAAAGGATAGAGGACAAAAGTAAGGAATAGGAACATGTAGGCACAGACTAGCTAGATGCATAATTTGGTTGGTCTGAGTCATTTTGAAGACTTTTAAAATACAGTATATATATTTGTTTATGTCTTATAGCAACCGGTCTCAAAATTGACTGTGGTTGAAGTATCCGAATACTATAGACCGGACTGTGCCTTTAGGCACAGGTCTGAGGAATGGGCAGTGCACAAGGTGCATCGTATCTACCATTGCACTTTTCACAGCAGTGTGAGCATGTTGGCTTTAGTCTCCTGATTAAGTTCTAGCTTGTGTCATTAAATTATGCTTATGCAATTATTGAAAATGCAATAATCATTTCAATTTATAATACTACAGCTGCACACATTATTCACTGCTTCACGCTTCTGTGTACTTTTGCTACTCTCCATAGGCAGCTGCACCTCAGCAGCTGGCAAAGTAATTCCTATCTATCTACCTGCTTACCTACCTACAGGTCTATACATGCTGGTACAGATAATAGTTTAGACTATCACTACAGCGTGTCAAGAATTGTGGGATATATTTGTATGGAAGGCATTGTCTAGCAAGCAAAATTGTTGTAATCAAGGTTATATCTTTGTCACTGCTGTCACAAGTCAAGGTTTCCAAATTTTTTGAGGTATCACTTTTCTCTCAAATGCAAAGTACCTCAAATACTTTACTACCAGTTGTATTTGCAAAAGGGAGTAGCCACAGTTACACCCCAGCATTCGGGTGCAAACTTACCACTTGAGCACATACAAATCTGGGGATTTTGCAGGCCCTGACTAGACGTTTGTAATCTTTCTGCCAGTTTGACTCGGCAGCAACAAGGGCCAGGTTCAATAGCTAGGTTTTCCTCTTCAGGGCCGGATTAATCTTTTAGGGCCCTGGTGCCTGGACTGTGGCCCCGCCCCCACTACACCCGCGCTCTGCCCCGAGGTCTCACCTCCGCTTGGCCTCTTCCCCCCCCCAAAGGCTCTGCCTGCCACTTATAGTGGCGGAGGGGGCAGAGAGGAGTGAGCAGGGCGTGAGGGTGGAGGGGGAGGAGAGGAGCAGGCAGCAGGCAGGGCGGGAAGAGGCCAAGCAGGGATGGAGATATACCTATCTCATAGAACTGGAAGGGACCCCGAAAGATCATCGAGTCCAGCGCCCTGCCATCACTAGCAGGACCAAGTACTGATTTTTGCCCCAGTTCCCTAAGTGGCTCCCTCAAGGATTGAACTCACAACCCTGGGTTTAGCAGGCCAATGCTCAAACCACTGAGGGATGGGGCTTTGGGGTGGAATGCAGGGGGGCAGGGCCATGGTCTGGGCACCGGGGCTTCTTCTGAGTGTGGGCCCAGTGCCACAACACCATTGGCGCCATTGTAAACCTGGTACTGTTTCTCTTAACAATACAAAATAGAATCAGCTCTATCCCCCACCCAGTGATCTGGGAAAACTAAACACCACCCCTGGGTGCCTCTAGGAGGCAGTAGTTCCCCACTCACAAACATTGAGCCTGTGTACAACAAAACTTTTATTAAAAGGGAAAGGGAACCCACTATTAATTTGGGGAAATACTACAACCATGATTCGAAAGCATGTAACCATAAGCAAACACCTACTCCACAGTACATTGAGCAGTGTCCTTTGCCTCAGTTTCCCTCTTTGGGGTGAGAAAGTCAGAAGAATGAATGTCCCTTTAACACGCCTCCCCCCTTTCCCTCCACTGCATCCTACTCACAGTTGGTTGTCCTTAGTGAGCAAAGACTCAGAGTTCAGAGGTGCATTCACATGGGTCCACCTCCCACTCCCTGAAAAGGGTGGAAGGCCATAAAGCAAGGCCTCCACTGCCACCTCTACCTCTGCAACTGGCTCACTGCTGCTGCCACTGCTCATCTCTGCTGCTGCTTGCCACTTCTGTGCTGCTACATTCTGAGGTCCTCCCACTTAGCCCAGCTCTTACTGATTTCATTGGATAGCAGGGAACCTCTGGGCTGCTGCCTCTTCATTGCCTTTCACTGCAATACTGTCTCCATATCAGCTCCGAGGCTTGTCTCCTAAACCTACTCTGTGATATTGGCTCTAGTAATCACTGAACAGACACAAGGACTCTCAAATGAGTCCTATCAGCTCTGTCTTTAAACACTTGAGAGAAAAGCAGGTCAAATGCTGTCTAGGGCTTTCTAGTGTTGTGGTAGCTGTGTTGGTCCCAGGATATTAGAGAGACAAGGTGGGTGAGGTAATATCTTTGACTGGACCAACTTCTGCAGGTGAGAGAGACAAGCTTTCACGCTTACACAGAGCTCTTCTACTGTGTCTGAAGAAGAATTCTGTATAAGCTCGAAAGCTTGTCTCTCTCACCAACAGAAGTTGGTCTAATCAAAGATATTACCTCACCCACTTTGTCTCGCTGACTTTTTAGGCAGAGTCCACACCATCGGTTTCCCAACCCCGCTGATGTTCAATGGACTCTGGCATCTTTGCCCTCTGCTTGGGAAGTGAGGCTTAGTGTAGGGTGACCCCCTCAATCAGAGGATGCTAAATATCATTCTGCTACCCTTTACTCAGAGAATAAGAAAAAGCAACATTTCATCATCCACTCAATACTCAAGTAAATTGTAACCCAAAACCAGCCAAAATTGATCATTTTGGCAAAATAGGTCTGTTGGCTGAACACCTAGACAGGTGTCTATGCAAATACGGTCTGCTCCTGAAGTCTTTTCCCCCAGGGCATCACTAGCTGTTAGGGAAGAGCTTGTTCAGACCCTGCTTACAGTGATGTAGCCCTGTGTGCTGGTGAATCTCCACGTTGCGCATACATACGCAGTAAACATGCTCAGAAGTAGAGTTGGTCAGAAACCCCCATTTTTTTCCTGAGTGTTTGCAGGGGAAAATCCATTTCTAATTTTTTTTGACCTGCAACGTTTTAGGCTTTCCCCAAAAATGTTCCTTTTAGAATGAAACATTCTGTGTCACTTTGCAAAGTCAAAGTGAAAGTACTGTAAATAGTTTCACTTTGATGTCATTTTGTTTTGTTCTTTGGAACTGTACAATTTCATTTTTCCATTTTTGGTCTGGGATTTGGAAGTTTTCCTCCCCACCCTCCCCTTTCTTTATTCCCTGCTTCCTGTTCTTGCAGTTGGTCAAAATTTGGAAAACTTTGAAAATTATGGATTTTTCTCCCTCATTTCACTCCAGGTTTTTTTTTTATTGTTTTTCAACTTTGTTCTGGGAGTGGGGGGGGGGGGGGGGGGGAAAAGGAGGAAAAAAGGGAGTAAAGAAAAGGAGGGAAAATCCCAAACCAAAGCAGCAAACTGATTTTTTTTTTTCATTTTCCAAAATCTGAAAGGGAATGACATTTTAAGTACATAAAAAAATTCATAAGATACAGGAATTTAAATATCTCACATATAAAATCTGCCGTCTTAAATGTGCTGCTCCACCACTGATCCTGTGCTAAGTCTTGTCTGTTTTAGGTCACAGGACTGCTCTGCCTCTGCTAAAAACAAAAACTAGACTATTGACCAACTAGGAGAGTAACAGTGCAAAACTCTTTGGTGTCACAGGACTCTACCTCTGCCAATTGGGTTATATTGGGAAAAACAACCTTGCCTTTCTTTTCCTATTAAACATACCTGGCCTGATTTTGATTTCCCTTCCATGAGTTGTTCCTTTCAATGGAGTTACACCAGTGTCAAATGGATGTGAGATCCGAATCGGGCCCTTTGACTTCTGTGGGACAGCAGCTTACCCTGTCAGGCCTGACTATAAATCAGAGTTTTAGACAATAAAACTTGCCTACCTCTTAATTTCTTAAAAGGCAAACATGGAACTACAGCAGTTAGCCTGATGCAACAAAGGTCACCAGGCTTAATGCCAAATGACTAAAGCTTAGGAGCTCCAAAGAGAACTGTAGGCTGGCGTGGGTCTCTGAAAAATCCATCAGTAACGTTTTTGACAAGATAAATTACTTTTTAAATGCAAGGATGACCTTGGTAATCGGAAATAAATCAGCAGCATAATCAAAATTGATGTGTGAGCCAAATCCATAAAATTTATATACTAGTACCTCTTAGAATAGCTGGAAATCCCTATAACTCTGGTCCTGGCTGAAATTTTGGTCCCTTTGCTGTAGTAATTTAAACTTCATTATTTACTTTGGCTTTTCTCTACTCAGTGACTTGGCCTAATCAAAATGCTTTGATATGTACAAAAGGAATAAAAAATAGAAAATTCAGAGAGTAATATCTTGGTTTAGGACAACTGTGAACATGAAACTTAATCCTTGGCTTGGCTAAAGGGACTCTCTAGAACATACAGGGGGGAAATAGGCATTCTGTCCTTTTCACTTTGTTTTTGAGTGTTCTATAATGTGGGCCAAGTAAAACAGTAACATTAGTGGTGGTGTAAGTTACATGCTGGGTGTAAGTAGCCAAGTAGCAGAACATGCACCAATATAGCATTCAGTGGAATGGCAAAACATGTGTAATTTACACACAAAGCAGACAAAAGGAAGATGTAAGATGAAGCTGGGCCTCCCGGTACAGTGTCTTACACCCTGCTGTTAGTGGCTTTTCCTAAAACATCCTTGTTTTTGTCTCCTTGGAGTGTAGGTTACACTTATTTTGCATTACCCCTGAAGACCAAATTGCTGTAAGTCACATTACTGTACCATTTTCACACCTTAAACCAATTGGGCCTGATTCTGCTCACACACCCATGTAAACCCTTTTTATTCTAACTCCATTGGCAACTCCACTAGCTTCAGCGGAGGTACTCCTGATTTACACCAGTGTAAAAGAGTAGAGTCAGGCCAATTGTCTGATCAATGCCCACCTGACACGTAGCTTACACTACATTTCTATCACTGCAGAAATTGGTCCAGATAATTCCATGGAAAATGCATTTACAGCAGATCTCAGTTTGACCCATTGATTTTTAAAACACATTTCCAAATTTATGTCTCTCTTTTCTGCCTTTAGCAGTCACCATGGCCAGTCTGTACTTGCATATGCTTGATGTCAGAAACTCGGCAAATAGTATTGGACCAGTTACAGGCCATTTTTTGTTTCCATTATACTCATATTGGAGCCACGCTGAGTAATAGACATGGTCAGCAACAGGCCTGGCCTTCATTACTAGCATGAACATCATAAGCAGAAGCGAATTAAAGCAGAATTATTAGGGCCCAGGCAGTCTGAGGGGGCCCAGCAGATCAACAAATCAATGGAAAACCAAAAGTCTCTCAAATGGGACCAGGAAGAGAAGATCATTAAGTCCATCAGGGATGAGGGGACTGGAGGGAAGAGACCAATTGGATTCAGAGTTAAGAATCCTTTGAGAGTAGTTAGAGAAATTATGAAGTTAATAGATAAAGGGAGCAAGTGGGTGTGGGTCCTATTTAGTCTTAATCCACCCATGTCCCAGAAGAACATGCCTGGCCAGCACATCCAATAGATATGTATTTATTTTTAGCATGCAGTTTCTCCCAGTGATGCCAAAAGTGGAGTTGGCCATTGGAGTTTAAGGTAAGAATTCAGGATTTTTTCAGTCTGTGTGCGCCAAACAACAAACCTTCAGACGGTTTGTGGAAAGGTCCTCTGCTCAAAAGCTTTCAGTTAATCAAAATTTCAGGGCCTTTGGTTAATTATAATTTTGTATAGAACACTTTTGATTTGTTTATGACTCTTCATTATAATATAAGCCACCTGCCAAAGTCACATAGAAACATTTTAACCTAGAACAATATCAAGATATTGAAGCTTATCACTGCTTTGGATATTTCTTATTTAAATCATAAAGCGCTTCCATTTAAAAATACAATTAGTTCAGTGGCCCAGAATGTCTAGTGACCCCTCCAGCCATGAATGCAGCAGCTAAAGCGTATTTAGAGGAGATGTGTACAGCAGTGCACACAAAAAGCTGATCTTTAGCAGTTCAAATTCTGGTCATGCTCAGACTACAGTTACTGCCATAATTTTCTGGCTTTACATCAACTCATTGAGCAGGAGCCTTGGCTTACTCGCAGCATTTTTTCTAGTCTGAAAGATGACCTGGTTAGTAGAGGACAAATACTGGAGCTCCCAAAAAATTAATTAAATCTTGGACCCCTTTATCTTTAAATGCAAATACATGTTGGGGGTGGGGAGGGGTTGGAGCAAACTCATTAGCCTACCACAGTCTCAGGAGCTGTCATGTTGTCCTCTCCAATAATTGAAGGTTCATTCATAAGTAGTAGTGAGGAGCACGTCTTCTACAGCAACCACTTCTGAATAGATACAATAGGCTGTATGTGGATATAATATATTTGTTTCTCATATTGTGCCATAGTAACATGAGACTGATACTCCTGTAACAAACTAACTAACGATTTATTAACTAGGAAAAATAAGAGTCATTTACAAGGTTAAAGCAGGTAACGTACACACACAAATGAGGCACAATCTTAAATTCAAAAGCTAATAGAAGCTTCTATAATAAGCAAGCTTTTTTGCCCATTGGGGCTAACCCAAGCCATGCAGCTTGGGGATCTCTTGCTTATGTTTAGAAATCTTTGCTCCTCAGAGTCCAGATAGTGTAAAGAGATCCCAGTTTCTTCTGGTCAGGATTTTTATCCCTTCCCCAAGAGTCCAAGCTCGTGGAACGAGCACTCCTGTAAGTAACCTCTTCCTGGTGGTGGGGGGGAGCAATCAACTAAGTCTTTGTTCCACAATGGCCCATTTGGATACAATAGTTCTTCCTGATGGATGGGAGATAACACCTTCTGTAGGAATCCAGCATTTTGCATTAGGTGACATTTTTTTTCCTGTTTGGTGAGCAGGGCTGGTTCCAGGCCCCAGCATAACAAGTAGGTGCTTGGGGCGGCCAAGGGAGAGGGGCGGCACCTGCAGCAATTCGGGGGTGGCAGGTCCCTCACTCCCTCTAGGAGCGAAGGACCTGCTTCTGAACTGCTGCCGCCGATCGCGGCTTTTTTACTTTTTTCTCCAATTGCCGCCGCCGATTGCGATCGCGGCTTTTTTTTTTTTTTTTTGCTTGGGGGTGGCAGAAATGCTGGAGCTGGTCCTGTTGGTGAGTTACACAGTTTGAGAACAAACATTTTTCAGTTATAGAGAAAACACTTAAGTATTACCTTATAGTATGAGTGTAATGCTGGTAAACCAGATGCCAGCTCTTGCTAAGTCTGTAGGCATCAGCTGAGCACTGACAAATTCATAGCTAGAAACTAGACCTCACCTATAAGTTAATATTGTTCAAGAGAGGTGTTAGATTTATAAGGATGTGTTTAACGTTTAGAGTCTATAAAATACTTGCAAGTTGTTGCATGCATTAATCTTACTTGTAATGTTTGTATTCCATGCTATGAGGTAAAATAGAGGTTTATTTTATAATTGTAAAAATGCCTGCTCTGAATTTGTGAACTCAGACGGGAAGAGTGGCTCCCCCCGCCCATCCAGGAGGACTATCAAAATTAAGTGGGCCATCCTAGGACAAAAGTTTTGTTAATTGCCATAGCCACACCTGGAGAACTATGTGCAGAAAGCCTCTGTTTAAATGCTGAACAAGGAGAAATAAAAATAGCTAACATGCAGATTTTTCATCTCCTTGCTATTTGGACTCTTACAAGGGCTGGAGCTAAGAAACATAAAGCAGAGATCCCCAGGGTCAACCTGGGTTAAGCTCTAAAAAGACAGTCAGTGCTGACAGATTACTACAACTGTCACCTTTTGAATCACAGACTAAAACTCATTTGTATATATATGCTTGCTTGCTTTAACCTGTAAATAACTCTCATTTCTTGTCCTAGTTATTAAACCTGTAGATAGTTTATTAAAGGATTGGCTACAGGTATTGTCCTTGTGTGAGATCTGAGGTACAATTTGACCTGAGTTAAGTGACTGGACTCTTGGGACTGGAAGCAACCTGAATATTTTGTGATTTTTGGTGTAAGTGGCCATTTATCACTAAGTCCATCTTGCCTGGGTGTCAGGATAGACTGAAGAGCCCAAGGAGACTGTCTGTGACTCCATGGAAAGACTGTTACAGTAATCTAGGAGTTCACATTTGTTACTGGGCTGGTGAAATCTAATTATAGAACATATCACCAGTTTGGGGGCTCTTCCCTGCCTTTGACAGTCTGCCCAGAGGCTGGCATTCTCAGTTGTGAGCCACTCTGGACAGCATGACAAAGGAATGCAGATATTCTAAGTAGGCTTAGTACCTGCAGCATGCTACAAGCATTCCATAAAATCTAAACACATACTTTTAATACTAATATCTATTTTAACTATACTAACCCACAGGTAAACCAGCCTGGTTTCCAGCTATGCATTTGTCAGTGTTCAGTGAGGCCTAAAGCATTGGCATGAGTTGGCACCTGGTCTGCCAATGTCAGAGAGACATTCTCATCTTTTAGAAGGAACATGTTCTTGGGGTCAAGGTGAAGCATAACCTATAAAATTAAAAATGACTGACTTCCAGTAATGGCAAGGCCTACATTCCAAAGATGTTAGGCACATGTGAAAAAAATTGAAAACTAGCTCTCATGTAAGGGACAAATTATTTCTCTGTTACTTTTAAGAGACACACAGAGCAGGAAATATTCTCAGTTCACATGATAAAATGACTCAAGGATAGTTAAGTGGCTTTTCAAATTCTAGGATGTACAGCTGGGCAAAAATCTTCACCTGAAACTTTTTTCTGCAAAATAAATAAATAAATAAATGCAGATTTGGTGACACTGAAACATTTTGTGAGTTCATGTTCATTTCACTGAATTGTTTCAGTTGAAAAATAAATCTGAGAACATTGAATTTTGAAAGGAAACTTTTTTTATTCCAAAAACTTCAGTTCCAAAAATTTCCTTTCATTTTATTTTACAAAATTTTAAATGATTAAAAATGATGAAAATTGAAGCAAAATGGGGTTTGTTTTTTTAGTTGAGTGAAATATTTTTTTTATCTCCCCCCTCATTTTTTAAAACATTTTCAATTGGCTGAAAAATTAAAAACAAAAATCATTTTTGGAATTGCCCGTGAATCAAAAAATCTGTGATTTGCCCAACTCTCCTTAGAGGTTCATTTGTGATTATTTGGGCTGTGTGCTGGGCGAGTGCCCAGGCACAAAGCTGTTCTAAGTTCCAGCAGCTGCTAGCTGCCCCATGGGGTGCATATGACAACCAGGGATCCCTGGGGATTGGAATGATTCTGCTCTGCTTCCTTTGCCCCAGTCCGATGTGCAGCAGGTGAAAGATGCAGGGGAGGGGGAGCTGCAATGTTAGCTCTATAGCATCAGAAGATCTTTCTACACCAAAGTGATATTCATGGCCAGCTATGCTGGCTTTATCACCAGAGCCTGCCAGCTGTGCAGCTTAGAGGGGTTGCACCCCATTGGAGTATCTGGGGCAACACTATACTGCAGTTTTTCACAAATTAAATAAAAAAAAGACAAATGGCTTGATGGGATTAAGTACTATTCCAGGCATGACATGCAATAACACTTCAAAGCCAAAGTTTCTGGGTCAAAGGAATGAATGTGGGAGTGATTTCAGACTTGAGCTATACAATGCAGGAACATTTTAACATCTCTTGTTGGAAATCATTGATGGTCTGATTCTCTGTTGACCTGCACCTTCGTATAGTCATTTACACCAGTGCAAATGAATGCAAAGCTGGTATGAAACACGACACCATTCTGAGTTTGTACTTCCACATTGTACTGGCGTAAAGTGACTACACAAGGGGCAGGGCAACCGAGAATCAGCCCTATACGTTTCCATTGGTGTAACTGAAGGCAGAATTTGAGCCAAACTCTTAAAATTTTGGAAAGGGTATCATATTAAGAAACACATAAGTTAAAGGGTTTTCGACATGTCCTGTTTTCTTTCATTGGCAAGAAGGTTTTCCCATTTCTTGCACACCTTCTAACTTAGGAGCTCATCATCTCCTTCAACATACAGATCATTATCAAAGGAAGCAAGCAGATCCTTCCAGAAGTTTGTAACCCCACTACATGAGAAGAGCAGGCAACAAGAGGTTGGAACAATACAATCTTGCTTGTTAACTACAGTTCTGAGAATTTTGAAAATCAAAGTAAAAAATCCTGCACAAAACACTGATTAGATGCCAGTTCACATAGTTCTCCTTAGCTACTTTGAATTATTATTATTTCTTTTAAAGACCAATAGATCCTATTCTTGACAACCATGAAGCCAGGAGGTGGGATCTTATCCAGTATTTTCATTTTTTGGTCCGCAAGAGGCAATGATTGTATCTTAATATTATTTGTCTTAGCAAGCCGCACTCATTGTGTGAGCCTTGGCACAGGGCTTCCATTCTCAGGGAATGCAGCTTTGTCAGACGGCTTGTAGAAAAACCCCTCCTTTCAGTCCTTTTAGATCAGCTCATTTTGGGCCAGACCATTTTTTCCATGGGCCAATAAACTTGCACCCATCGTTTTTCACTTGCAAATTTCTGCACACATAAATACTCACATTTGATGCATGTACATCATACAGCTGGATGTTTAGCTACTCGACTCTCACATGCAAAAAGGGAAGCATTCAAAATTTCAAGGGTAAATTTAGAGGCCACGTTAAGGTGACTGAAAATTTAGCCTGGTAAAATTACTTTCCCATGCATAGCCTAGCCAAGGAAATTGGATTTCACTGATTTGATTCTGGAGCTAAAAGTATAAAAGCAGTTGAAACAGAATTAACAAATGTGAAGGAGATCCAATAAGTATTCCATCCTAATTATACCATGAAGCACCAAGGATCTTATTAACCCTGTAAATAGTAACATACAAACACTTCTTCATGTTGTCACAGAATCATAAAAATGTAGGGCTGGAAGGGCCCTCAAGAGAGCATCCCCTGCGCTGAGGGAGGACCAAGTAAATCTAGATCATCCTTAACAGATGTTTGTCCAATCTTTTTTAAAAAACCTTCAAGGATGGGGATTCTACAACCTCCCTTGGAAGCCTATTCCAGAGCTTAACTACCCTTATAGTTAAAAAGGTTTTCCTTATATCTAACCTAACTCTCCCTTGCTGCATATTAAGCCCATTATTTCTTGTCCAACCTTCAGTGGACATGGAGAACAATTTATCACCATCCTTTTTATAACAGCCCTTAACCTTTAACCTAGTCTTTTCTCAAGACTAAATATGATTAGTTTTTTTTAATCTTTCCTCCTAGGTCAGGTTTTCTAAACCTTTGATCATTTTTGTTGCTCTTCTTTGGACTGTTTCCAGTTTGTCCACATCTTTCCTAAAGAGTGGCACCCAGAATTGGATACAATACTCCAGCTGAGGTCATACCAGTGCCGAGAAGAGTGGGGCAATTACCTCTCATGTCTTACGTATGACACACCTGTTAATTCACCCCAGAATATTAGCCTGTTACACAACTGCATCCCATTTTTGACTCCTATTCAATTTGTGATCCACTATAACCCCCAAATCCTTGTCAGAAGCAACACATTTTCTGAGGTGACATTAAACCAGAACTTGTCTTAGAAGGTAGAGACTAGTGTTAGGCTTGTTCTTATCAATTCATTCATGTTGTCTCTAGCACTTAGCTCTACAAAACCTTGACTCTCATCTGAACAGATTTTCTTTATTACAAGGTTACAAAAAGGATTATAGTACTATTGCGTGTATTTGTGTGTGCATATGTAAGTCCATGATGATGATGTGTAGGAGGCCAAGGGTGGGTAATGCAATTGGCATGTCAATTTTGTGCAGAGAATGGGTTGTCTGTGAATGACTCTTCTTCCTAAATCTCTATAGTCCAAGTCAGAGGTCAAAGGAGAAAGTCAGGAAACATTGACAGAGAAGGCTTCACCCATCCTACCAAAACTTCCCATCATCACATGGATAAAACTATTCATCTTACTCCCCTTCTTGTACTTCTCTTATACCCTTTTAAACATAAAATAAGGAATGACCTCTCAATAAAACAAATTCTTCCCTATTGTAACTCCACTGACATCAATGGAGTTACATCAAAGGTGAATTTGACCCAACATGTCTAATTCACATCAGCCTTTCTTTCATAGTTATATTTTGTAAGATACACTTCTGAAGGGGTTGAAAATGGGGAAAAAACAATTGAACAATTTTTTTCTAAAATTTTGAAGTTGTTTCTGTGTCACAGAATTAAAAATAGAACCATATTTTAGTTTTTGATTTTTCACAAATGTTTAATAACATTGCCATTTTTTCTTTTCTCCTTTTCTACCTTTCACTCCCCTTTTCTCCCTTGTTGCCACGAAGTGAAATAAAATGAGTAGCATTCACTTTTTCCTTTTCTTTTTCCCCCCTTTCCCTTCTTTCTGACTCTTCCAATGTTAAGACAGTTTTGAAAATTACAGAGTAGCAACAGAGAAAAGGAATAAAAGAAAAAAAAGGGCGTGGACCTAGACATTCATTCTATTGCATTCAGTGGCAAAAAAAGGATGGGGTGAAAAGGAAAAAAATAAATTGAAAACTTTTCTATTTTTGAACCCTAAATCACATGGAAAAAATTGAAAAATTTCACCAAACTGTTTTCCTGTGGAATAAAAACTTGTTTTCAATGAAGCCCCATTTTTTGGCAGGAAATGTCTACAGTCAAAAAATGTCGACAAGCTTTGCTCCAGTGCACTAATCAATGACCCATTTGGAATAAACTGGCTTGGAGAGCAGCTAACCACTGTGTGATCGTCTACAGTGCTAATCTCTATGGGTGCAATATCAATGTGGACAGAGGCTATGTGTACACTGCAATTGGAGGTCTGATTTGCTGCTCAGGTAGGCTTTAATCTAATACCATGCTAAAAATAGTGAAGCTGTGACAGCACAGGCTTCAGTGCAGGCTAGCCATGTGAGTAAGTACCCGTTTGCTTGGAGAAAATAAGCTTTGTTCAGTCCATCTGAAATAAACAACTCACTCCAAACCCTGCCTTTCCCTAGCACCATTGTTCCCATTCCCCCATTGTTTCTTTTGCCATGTAAACCAGGAAAACTCCAGTGATTTCAGATTCACTCTGGATTTCCACTGAGTACAGAATCTGGCCCCAAAACTGGAGATTAAGATGTTTGTGGCCTACTCCTTCCTATTTTCTAGGGTTTTTTATATCGGTGGAGTTGGAAAAACGAGATATTCACAGCATATGTTCTGAAATACCAAAGCAAAGCCTTAATGAGTTCAAATGTGTATGTCTGCTGTGAGTAATGATGCCTAATATTGCTACAAAATAATTCCTTTACATGTTCTTCTGTTTAAAAAAAATGCACCATTGCTGCACAGGGGTCATAAAAATTACGAATGTCTTTTCCCATGGCATGAAGCCATGGCATTCTGTAAGGCATTGTGCTGGGCTATTATACACAGCCTATAATCAGAAACAAATGTAACATATGAGATGATGTGATGTTGCATGGGAAAAGTGAAAATGGAGCAGAGAAGTGTGATAGACAGTGACTTGGACAACAGCATCATATATTTGAGTCTAGTGCCCTATTCTTCACACACTAGAGGTTATGCAATGAGAAATTGTTTTTGGTTCTTGGAAGGAAAGGGATTAAAAGCTGTTGCTGTCTGGGATCCACAGTATGCAATAAAATTCTGAATTTCCTAGTCAGAATGAGAAGTGCTATAGGCAGGCCTTCTGGAAAGGGTATTTTTATTAAGTCAGGCTTGACAGTGCTATCCACTGGTGAAAGATATTGTCTGCTATTGGAACCATTCTCTTGATAAATATTTTTCTGGGTAATGGATGGGGGAGGTGGCTGTCCTGTCAATTACAATGCTATACTGTGTATCTCTGCAGAAACAGTTCTGGTTTCTTCTGAGAATTTGTGTCGTTTGAATTTGTGAGAGGTTTCCGACACTCTGTACTAGTGCTGCTTGAAAATTAAACTTCTGACAGAAAGATGTAGAGCAATTCATCTGTCTCTCTGCCAATGTTTGTTTCCTGAAAAAGATGCATGTTTGCTCTGCTGAAATGGTATGACAACCATTTTCACTTTCAATCATAGACTATGAAGCTTCAGCATCAAAGCTGGATTCAGACTGACTGATGTAGTCTGCAATGCATGGAGTGAAAGGTCAAGTAAAATGAGTCTCATAGGGAAATAATAATCACTATTAAAAAGTATAAAACTCATTCAGACTCTGTGCCATTCGGCATTATTTCCATTCACTTTAAAAGCAATCTACTGTCCAATGGCCACACCCCCTTTAAAGTTGGATAAGCTGTGCCCTTTAAAACCTTACCTGATTAGGCTTTAATTTTGCACTGGTGGAAACAGTGGCCCAGATCCATGCATCTAGTTGAGCTGCACTTGACACAGGACCTGTGCAAGGACTAAAGGTATCTTAAAGTCCTCTTTGAATTCCTTTGATCATAGTGCGAGCCAGAGCCCAGTTCCACACTCTGCATAAGTTACAGCAGTGATCATCAGCATGAAAGGTGCTCCAGCCACCTCACTGACATGCTCTATGCTAGTTGGGGATTCTCTTATGTAAATCTCATTTAAATTGTTGCAGGTTAGCAAAACTGTAGAACTGAGAACAAATCTTGCAGCTAGCTTTCCTGGCTATTCAGCGAGCCAACGTACATGCAAAAGTTGATACAGACATTCAGAGGTCAATCCTGTAGACATTGACCTATAGAATTTCTACAAAGAGACCTGTTAGGAATTTCTGAATCCTTTCTGTTCCCACGAAAACTGAAAGAACCTTGGAGTCTGATGTTGTCACTTTTAATTAAGTTGAGTAGTATGTAATCACCTAAGAAGTTCCATTGGCTTCAATGGGACTACTTGGGGCAATAAGTGCTACCCACTGTGTGATAGAATCAGACCTTCAGCAACTACTGTATTTTAGGATTGATTCATTAAATAGAACTCCACTTAAATCTTTAGGAAAACCAGATACAGTTAGTAGAGCCTATATGAAAATAACACTTTTTCTCAGTTACAGAGCCATCATTGGTTACATTCTATTGTTTTGTTATGATATACATATAAAGGAATCATGCTTTGAAACGTAACAGGATGGAGCCTTTTTTCTTAGCAGCTGGAATCCAGTGAATCATTAATTTAATTAAAATTAAGGAATAGTCATTGAATAGTTGGTATTTTACATACAACTTAAAGTATGTACATTTATGAACCATACAAATGTACCAGTTCCTGTTGCTCTCCTAATTACAATATCCTTATCTGCCAGTATTTTTTTCCCCTCTTCTCTCTTTGTGTCTCCTTTATGAAACAATAACAACTCTTTAAACTGGAAACTATCATCCTTTTGGCTTTACAGTACAGCCCTGTTTGGCCAAACTGTCAGACTGAAACTTTCTTATCAGATTTCAGCTAATGCCCCTCAACATGACTCATGTGCCCAGTATCAGAGGGGTAGCCGTGTTAGTCTGGATCTGTAAAAAGCGACAAAGAGTCCTGTGGCACCTTATAGACTAACAGAATGTGCCCAATCACTCTCCTGATTGTCCAAACCCCTCTTTACCCAAAAGATTTTGTTGTCCCCCAAACATCTGAGATAAACTGATTTGCATAGGATTTGTTTGGCTTAATTAAATAATTGATGGATTGATCATGCATTCCTCAAAAGTAGTTGTTTTTCTCCCGAGGATTCTTATCAGATGGCTCCTAACATCAGTCAAAAACCACAGTTGTCATTCATTAGACCACAGTGTGAGTCTGTCGAAAGCCCTTCCATAGCTCATCCTTAGCAGAGAGAGTTCCTCTGATTAACAAGCATGTTCCCTACATAAGAAGGTTTGTTTCTTCATGTTGTAAATTTTTACACTTGTTTGCTTCCTACGGTAGTTGGATTTCAGGACAAAAGCCTTCCTAATGGAACCTGAGTGCATATGCAACACAAGAGGTCATTTCTGGCTGACCTTCTTTCTCTGCAGTGCATGGGACAAAAAGGGACATGCTTACACCATTTGCTTACATTGGTAGGTAAAGAAAACCTTAAAAGGTGTTTGAGTGAGTCAGTCTCATTCAATTAATTTCTGCTTCTGTTATTTATTCACATTTGAGATAGGAGTTTTATTCTATCTGTGTCCTTCAGTAATGGAGCTGATAACATGAACATTGCTTTGGAAAGGCAAAAGGTTAAACATTAACGAGAAAAATGGTTCTAAAACAAACAATTTGAACATTTAAAAAAGCAATTGGAAATAACTTGTCGCTTTCCCCCCGAGTTACTGTTGTGCTGCTATTCCTGATACAACAGTCATGCTTGCATCAGCACGTGATGAACCCCGCTCCTGTACCTTATACAAATCAGAGTTCAGGGCCAGCCCAAGAAATGTTATCCGATTAGGCTTTCACAAGGGATTTCTGGTCCTTCCTGCTTATGATCGGACTGGAAATATACATGAGAGAACAGCCTCTCATGTGTGACCTTTGCACTTCCACTTCTGGCCCCAGTTGGATCCAGGAAGTGAAGAGATGCAAGAAAGTTAAAGACAACGGGGGGAGGGGTGGATTATTCAGAGGTTTCCAAACCTCAGAAAATTGTTTAAGTTCTGGGCAAAGGTTTGGGTGGGCTTCTACTTTCTTCAGATCTGTTTCCATGGCTGTAGTTTACAACTCAGCTATACAAATTTTCTAGAATTTGAAAATTAACCAGCAATATTCGTCAAGGATTCTTTGTGGTGTTTTATTTTTGAATTTTTTTGTTTAAAAAAAAAAGGGGGGGAGGATTTAAAATTTAATTTTCTCCCCTCTCCCAAAAAAATACTTAGATTATTTGAAGCAGTTTAATGTACTTCTAAGGGTCTGATTTTTCTTTGTTATATCAGCTTATCTAATCAGGCTTAATTCTAAGGTCACTTAAGCCAACATAAATCATGAGCAACTCCTTTAAAGTCAATGTCATTTCTGATTTCCTCTAATGTATGTGAGAAGAGAATCTGGCCCAAAACTCAGGATATGATTATTCTGTAAAATGGTCTAATCTCTCTTGGTTTGTTTGGTTTTGGTAAGAAAAAAAAAATCAAAGAGGGATAAACCAGCTCAAAAAAAAAAATCTGAAATTTCCATTTCACAAAAAAATCTGGGTTGTCAACATTTTGTTTCATTCCGTATGAGAACAAAACATGAACACTGAAGAATTTCCAGCACAAAGGTGCAATCACTGTCACCAGCCTGCCTGGTTTCCATCAATGTTTTGATGGAATCATCACAGTCCGTGGAATGTTCCAGCATGTTCCAGCTCTTTAAAAAAAACCCAAACCACCTTCTCTTTACCACCTCAAATGAATTATTTAGTACCCATGGAAGGCAGAAACAAACTGACAGTGCTAAAACCACAGATCTCTGTTTATCACAGGACAGGTACAGTAGGGGTAGCTTCCATGGAGACGCCTTCATACAGATCTGAGTATCTGAGGTTCTAGGTTTATTTAGTCCTGGGCTCTCTCCTGAGAGTTGTAATAATTGTGATAATCGCTTATGTGCCTATGGACGTTAATCTCAATCTGACCTAAAACTCAAACCAACCCGTTAGTGAAGTTCTGATGAGTTGGTAATCTGCGTAGTTTTCACATAGCTCTCCACAATTCATTTTCAACCAGAAGTGGAATTATAGTGCCGTAAGAAGAAAGGAATTGCTATACCAGATCAGACCAAGTGTCAGTCTAGCTCAGTACCCTGTCTGTCTCCAGCAGTGGCCAGTACCAGCTGTTTCAGAAGACACTGTAAGAAACACCAACAGGGAGAGTTTTATTCTTTGTCCCCATTAGTAAGAGGTCAGTTTATACCCTGAAGCATATGAATTTATAGCTCTTCCACTATACTCTTCTAAAAAAAATTTAATCTCTAGTATCATAACTCTGTATATTCACGATTTGTATGCATAAAATTGTTTGTTCCAACCTTCTATGCTCTTGGTCTCAATGACATCTTTTGGCAATGAGTTCCCCAGATTAAGAGTGTTGCGTTAAAAAGCATTTCCTTTTATCATTTTAAAATGTGCTACTTTTCTCTTTAATAGAATATTCCCGTGTCCTTGTACTATGGGAAAGGGTGAACAGACGTTTGTGATCTTCTTCTTCTGTACCATTCATTATTTTGTATGCTTTCATCATGTCTTCTCTTGTGCATTTCTTTTTTAATGCAACCTGTACTACAATGGAGGGATATTCTATCAGGGTTTACCAGAAGTCTTGCAAAAAACTCCTGTTCTTACAAGATTTGCAGCTTGGTTTCCAGATCAATAAGGCAGCTGTGGCTTAGGAAAAACTGGGAGCTGGATCTACCACCATTTTGCCTTCCCACATCCCTCCCTTCCTTCCCCAGTCTCTTTCATCCTCCTCCTTCAGATCAGATCCCCAATGGAGCCCTCCTTCCCCAGACAGACTCTTCCTTCCTTTCACCCTCCCTCTGATGGACTCCTTTATTTTCCCCTGCCAGCTCCCCTGGTTAAAATCTTGGTTTCTCACAGACTTGCTGTTCTGCTGAGACTTCTTGGCCTGGATCCCAAGGTTCCTGCCTTAATCCATCCCTTCAAAGAGATTTGGATAGGTCTGGATAAGATTGCAAGTCTCTGGATGCTTATTCAAAGTGCTAGGTAGGGAGAAGGGGGCACATGAATGAAAGAAGCCAGAGGGCAGTTGTGCAAGCTTGAGTAAACATTTTTATGAATCAAGGGCTCCCCCAATATCCCCCTCCTCCCTTGTGGGTCAAATTCTGCTCAATTGAGCTAATCTGGATGTATACCAATAAAGCAGCAGACTCTGTCCCACAAATTTGGAGCAACTTCACTGGGCACTTTGAAGCAACAGAGGAGACAGCCATGTTGTCAGAAGGTATAAGTCACAGAAGATAAAAACTTGGAAGTCCTCCTTTCAGGAGAACTCTGATATGTTACATACTACTGGGCATTACAGTGGTGAGTCACAACACAGGATTTATTTGAAACAAAGGGAGATAAGCAGTTTGAAGTGATATGCATTGCAGGGGTGTGAACAAAAGAAAACACAGATCACAATAAAATGCAGGGCTGGGTTCATCATCCTGCCCTACTTCTGTTTCAGTGCAGTGGAGAGTGGAGGGATGAGGCCTCCAGGGATCCAGTTGCTTTAGAAGCACAAAGTATATTTAACACATACCTGGCCCATGAAGTATTAAAAGGAATCTATATTGTCCTACCATTCCTCCTCTCCATTTCTGGAAATTAGAGCTGGACTAAAGATGGTGTTTGGATCTGGTTTCGGAGGTGAGGGTTCAGGATTTGAATTAACGTAAGAATTCCAGTTCTGGTTTGATGTCAATGGCACTGTGACAGGGTCTGCTTACCCCACAGTAGCCCAGAAGGGTTAAGTCCATATTATTGACAGCGGAGGTCCCGCCTTCCCGGTGGGACTGGGCATGCTCCAAATGCTCTAGCAGTATAAGGGGAAGAAGCGCAGCTCATTGTGGGTTGGAGGCTGCAGGGGAAGGACCTGTCTGGAAAGCTCTTGTGGAGGGCCAGCCACAGCCCCTGACTACGCTGGGAATCAGAGCCTCCCTGCTTGAACCCCGGCGACTGGAGGAGTCACAGGAGGCGACCAGCCCAGCTGACCATGGAAAATCTGAAGTCTCATGGGAGATCCCAACACAGACACTGGTAGGAAGTGACCCAGGGAGGGTGATGAAGTGGTACCTCCCACCTGAGAAACCTCAATGTGTTTTGGTAGGACCCCTGTGCTGAGTCAGTGGCAAGTTTCATAGATTCATAGATTCTAGGACTGAAAGGGACCTTGAGAGGTCATCGAGTCCAGTCCCCTGCCCACATGGCAGGACCAAATACTGTCTAGACCATCCCTGATAGACATTTATCTAACCTACTCTTAAATATCTCCAGAGATGGAGATTCCACAACCTCCCTAGGCAATTTATTCCAGTGTTTAACCACCCTGACAGTTAGGAACTTTTTCCTAATGTCCAACCTAGACCTCCTTTGCTGCAGTTTAAACCTATTGTTTCTTGTTCTATCCTTGTTGTTACACCACTGTAAGGGCCCTGGGTTGGGTGGGCCTGCACCCTGCTACCAGGGCTGCCACACCCCTTGGTGGGTGCCCCACCCCCATAGACTCTGGCTGCTAGGCCATGCTGCCCTGCACCTAAGGACTGCTCTATGGACTCTGGCTGCTAGGCCATGCTGCCCTGCACCTAAGGGCTGCTGTATAGACTTTAGCTGCTAGCCTGTGCTGCCCTGACCCTAGGGGCGTAGACTGTCACAGGCACCCAAACCTCATGAGCTGTTTTTTTGGAGATTTTGGGAGAAATATCAGAAAATCAACTTTTATCATGAGATTTCCACCATTTTGGGCAAAATCTTGTAAGATTAGGAGGTCTTGTGAGATTTCAGTCACCCCCACATTAGAACCAAAACATTATCCACCTCCAGAACCAAAACCACAGAGGCAGGTTCAGATCCAGGGATTCTAATGCCAATTCTTCCCCTTGTGATGGAACTAGAAAACAGGGGACTACAACTCCCATCAGTCCCCTCCCCACTGTATATCCCCATCCTCCTGGATAAGCAGGGACTACTTTTCCTATCAGTCCCTTCCCCCTACACTTCCCTTTCCCCATGCCAGGTAAGGGGAAAGGGCCAGAACCAGGAAGCAGCTGAGTTCTGTTTGGCAAAGGGAACCACATGCAGCAGTGAGCTGGAAAGAAGCCTGAGGAACTGTGAGCAGAGCCACACGTGGGACAAGCTGTGAATGCCGGACATTACAGCTGAGCGCAGATCTGTGTGGGATTTATAGGGAAGCAGGAGTGGCTGGGCAGGGAGCCAGTGCAGATGGGTCCCCAATTAGAGACACTAACTGAGCCTGGCCTGGAAACCAACAATCTCCGATTTGCTTGAATAGAGATTGGTCTGGAGAGGGCACCGCAGGCACTAAATCTGAAGAGCCCTAACCCTCGATTATACTGCCCCTGGAACTCAAATACTTACCGCTATCCTCACTTTGAACCGTAACTGTTTAAGTAAAGTCTCTGTACCTAGAGTATCTGCAACCTTTCCCTTTCCTGCCAGCCCTAGTGAACATCTTTCCCTTAGCCACTTGTGCCTAAGTGCTTATGGGGACCCACCAGGGATAGCGCCTTCAAGGCCTAGCTGCTGAAGCACCTACACTGCTTGTCTCTGAGACGCGGTACACCGGGCATGGTACGGGGCCCCTTGGTTTACGATACAGGGTAACCCCAGTCAGTATACCCTGCTGGCCCCACAACATTCAAAGATGTTTGTTCATATTCCGGCTTCTGACTAGAAATAGACTCAGTTTTGGGACATTAAGCTCTACTCTCCGTCCAACTGACACAAAGTCGTGTCATGTTCATTGAATAAAAAGCATGATTTAAAGCAGCTGTAAAGAAACCACCAGCTGATGCCAGTAAACCTCTATCTAGCCCATAACTGTTTAAAGTCAGGAAGCAGTGGGTGTGCTCAAAACAACATATAAAGATAAAGATTTTCAGTGCCAGAATCGTGAATGCATTTTGGGGGGAAATGGGGAGGGTGTTCCAGCCTGAAAGAGATGAGAACATACGTTAGCCTAGAAAGTGTGCTAGTGTTATGCAATGGTACGGCAGTGAGTTGGCTGATTTCGAAAAATATATCTTTAAATGGTGAAAAGAGGGCTTTGAGAAACTGCAGAGAAACAGAATGCATAACTATTATTACTGTTTGTTATTTGTCTTGACCAAAGGTCTAATGCAGGATAAGTGCCTTACTGCATTATGAACACACGCACAGGAAGACCTGGTCCCTTCTTACAATAGTATTTACTGAATATTGTGGCCCGGACTCCTGGGTTTGGCACAATTCCACTGTAGGGCACTTTTGTGCTCCCTGGATTCTAGAGCCACGCGAGTGCAGGTTCAGTTTCCAGGGCCGGGTAGAGCTACAGGAATTTGCTTGGCGACACCAACTCTAAGGGGACAATTCAGCTGAATTGCTGAATGTTGTCTCATTGTTTTCCCGTTGTGCTCCCATGTCTGTCTTGTCTCTTATCTTAGACTGTAAGCTCTTTCAGGCAAGGACTAACTTTTTGTTAGGTGTTTGTACAGCTCCTAGCACAATGAGGTCATGGTCCATGACTTAGTTAGTGCTTAGGAGCCCAACAGTATTAATATTGATAATAATAATTAATAATAAAATCCTTCTGCCAGGTGCCAATGGCAGCAACAAGGACCAGGTTCCTGGTTTCTGTAAGTCCTTTTCTAGAATCAGAACAATGACTTGAGCCCTAACCAGAGCTGTACTCTTATTTCCGGTTCTGGGAAATTAAAATAGAACATTCCCGGTCAGCTTTCCAGGTGGTTCTTCCCCACTGACAGGCATGCTGGAGACTGTGGGAACATGGAACCACAAATACCTTTTTATTTGCAGGAAAAGGGGGGGGGGAAACTAAACAAAAGAAACACAATAACCAAATGAATATATTTACATACACTCAAAGGAGCAAAACTCAGTCAGTGTATGAGGAGTGTGGCCAACACCCCAGTTCCAATGTATTAATTGTTCAGCTTGTTGAGGTTCAGAACTTAGTCATACAAGAAACCCCATCCATCTAAGACCCCACTCATGGATCCAATTAGACTCTATGATAGTCAGGATGTCAGAGGATGTCTGTCCTCTGCCGATCTGCTACAGTTCAATGAAGTCTTCACCAGCCAATTCTGCTCCAATTGGCAGCTACCTGGTCCCTTTCCCTGACATCAGATCCACTGCAGCTGGTCCCTCAGGCCACACTGTGAAGTCAGATGTGTGCTACCACCACTGGGTCCGGGTGGTCCGGTCCCAGGGAATCACTCCACAGGTGGTTCAGAATCTGCAGGTGAAGATCCCAGAGCACCACAAAACCTTTGGGCAGACTGCCTGCCTGCTCCCTGGGATAGAGCTCCTAATCACTAGAACAGATACTTCAGCCTCTCTTTGTTGATCTTAAATCCCATTCCCAAACCAGAGTCCAGTCCCTGAGCAGACCTCCATCCCGTAAGCCTTTTAGCCATGGAGCTTACAATAAATAATAACAATAATAATGAAATCTCTGTGGGTTCAATACTGCCATGGTGGTGAATAGTACCTTACTGCACAATTAGTGCTATTGAAATCCATAGGACTGTGTGTGTTACAAGTCACTATTCAATGTAACAAATGGTGGCCTTATAGATTTTTCCCATTATTCTCTGCCCATTATTCCTTGTTATTAATCTAGCTTCATGCCTCAAGATGAAACTTATATAAGGAGGGGGTGTAGTTTAGTGGTTAGAGCCACTATCCCATTCTGTTCCTTTCATTAACTCACTGTATTTCACTTTTATCCATTTGTAAAATGGAGAGTATTAATATGGAGCCACAGAAGGCTCAAGTTGTTAATGTTTGTATAGCACTTTGTGAGCCTTGGATGGAAAGCACTATAGACGGTCAGAACATTATTAGTAGTGTGTTATATATTTAGATGTGCCTCTCACATCAGAAATATATGGCTGCAACTCATAAAAAGGCAACAGCAGGGCATGCATCAGGGTCTTTTTCCTGTTTGCTTTATGGTTTCAGTTATTTCTGGGACGTGAGGAGCACTGGAATGTGATGTCACTATGCAAACAGAAAGAATGGTGTCGTCAGGGCTTGGTGGGTGGAGATAAGATGTTTTATTCCCTGGGAAGGGGAGAGGAGAAAAGGAAAAACTTAGTTCAGATAAAGAAACATAATGGAACTGTCAATAGTCACAAAGGGAAAGAAAAACCGCTGCCCCCATGCAAACTGTTTGGGAAAACAGTCCACCGCCCTTAGCTAATTCCCCTGATTAAAACTGCATTAGCTCGTAGGTGTCAGGGACAGGCAGCTGTTTTCAAGGAAACCCTGGCTCCAAGAGGTCCTTCCTTGTAGGGCAGTAAGGCTGCTCTATCTGGAGGTAAATGTCAGGGAGACACGCAGCCTGCCGACGTTTGTCCTCTTTCTGACAGGCCCTGGCCAATGTCCTGCTGCTGAGGGTCGTGGTAATTTACGTCCCTTCTGTGTACATTAACTTATCTACAGTGGAGCTGGCTGGGCTTTTTCAGTCAGTCTGTCTCCTCCACAGGCTGTGAGACTTTCCTGACTGTGGGACTAAAAGTGGGAACTGGCTGCTCTGCTCCTGCCAAGTTCCTGAGCCGTACGAACAACAACAAACACAGCCAAGGAGCCAGGCTGCCTCATTCTGAGCCACAGCAGACATTGCTAGCTGTAGCATTAGCACTGTGCCTAGCCTTCCTGCACTGCTATCCCCAGGGAGAGTAGGAGAGAAGGGGAAGGAAGGCTGCTGCTGGAAATTAGATACTTTGTCCCTTACTTTTTGCCTCATTTTTATTCTACTATTATGTAACAGCAAGAATAGTTATTTATTATTTGCAACTCCCTGGAGATTTCCCCTCCCTCCCCCCATTTATAATGAAGCAGTCTAAGTAGTGCCATTTCATATAGGATGCAGACATTTCCCAGTTTACTGGCAATTTTGGCGCCATAGCTTTAGAGGGTATTTTTCAGGATTACCTTGTTGAAGTATATTAGTAAATAGGTTGGCAATTAAGTTCAATTGTAAATTCACTGTTGGCATAAGCAAGCAAATATTCAATGATTGCATCGATAATTTGGCTCTACATTCTTAATGACACTTTCTTTACTGAGGCCAGAACTTTCCTCTCACATCCTTGGAGTGAATTTCAAACTATCCCTATATGCATGGAATTGAACTTATTCATTCCACCTACCTGGCATGCCAAGAGCTTTTTTACTGAAGTTGAAATGTATGTGCACTACTAGAGTTAGACTCGTGTTTAACATCATAATCCATTTGTTACTCACTGGGTGCTCACTGGAAAAAGAGATGGAAAAGATTATATCCACCACCAATACCTTCTTTTGCTGTATTGCACTAGATCTAGCTAAAGCTGTGGAAGTGAAAGGAGCCTTGCTAACATTATTACTCTAATGGCTATGCCTGTTACTTGGCCTGTTCATGATAAAGCCCATTCCCACACAGGGAATCCACATATGATCACTCCCACTGAGACTCAAATAAATGGCGGGCCAGGTTGATTCTTGCCATACTGTCTATAACACATGTCACAAAAGCATAAGTAGAGCATCATTCCTATGGTGTTATCTAAAAATCATTAATTCACCATGGAGTTATGAGAGTGAAAAAAATAGTCAGGCTTCTGAAATCAGCAGCACCATACTCATCCGTCTGTTTAGTGCAAGGACAGCTTGGCCTACTAGTACTGACCCCCTACAAGGTCACTTGTAAACTCTGTTCATCTTCCAACAAAACTGCCACAAGGAGTTAAGACTTTTGCAAACATCTGAGAGTCTCATTTAAACAAATATCTCAATGACAGTTATGTTCCCCCTGCATTTTCAGTGGATGTTCTTTCAAGATATCATGTTATTTGTGTTGAGATTCCCAGACTATATCGGGCCTCCATCATGCAGACTCTGAGATGGTTGAAGCGAGAGTCACGCCTTTCACTACAGACTAGCAGTCAGACATGGCTGTCGCTGCTCATTGGTTTTCTTTGTCTTCTTCTTCCATAGGTACCTGCTAGGCACCACTGAAAACAGTATTGTTGTGTTTTAAAGCCTTTGGCAATACAAATACAGTTTTCTGTCTTCCAGAAGAACTAGAACTATAATCAATGAGCATCTTTCTTCTTGATAAGGGCTGAAGATAATGAGCCATGTCAGTGACATGATACACTGTTCAAACTATTATGGATGTTGGCTTTACACATCTGGCATATTTCATCCACTGTTTCAGTCTAGTGATGTCTGAGTTTCTGGGAAATAGATGGCAGGTACAGACCTTGTTTCGATTGTCAGGAAAATTGTAGGTAATTTTGTCATTCTCCCAAGGCTTTCAATATCCTGTTTAGCTTATTAGCAAAAAAATAAGCTGCTTCTACCTGATGAGAGCACTTTGAATTTTCCCATCTCCTGGGTCAAATTAAGGCAATCAGGGCCCTTAGCACTCCCCATAAGGGGACCGCTATAACCCCATGACCTTGCTGTGGTCCCACCTCCTCTTTGGAACGGTCACAGATTTCAGAGTTAAGATGAATAGGGCAATTCTATTTCAGAGCTATTGCGTCATGCTGTTTGCAGACTTGGGCAAATGTCACTGCATCTGTTATATCTGGGTTATATTTTCTTTGTATCCATGAAGCCTAGGAACATAATTTTATTTTTAAATCAAAGATGATATTCTACTCTTGCCAGATGACTCCACAAGCTGGGGGCCTGGGCACAGGTCTACAGTGCCTATGCCTTAATCTGGCCCTGCCTGTAGCTGGCACATTACAATTTATGTCATCACTCTTGATGGTGAAAGTAGCTTGTTTTTTCTCCTGTATCAGGATCCCATTGAATATGTAAATAAATAATTAACTTTGGTCCAAGGAACTTCCAGTCCTGCAGCAGAACAGTTCAATAAGTCCTGAATTAAATAGTTCAAAGCTTCTCTTGTATTTTTTCCAGAGACTATGTCCCCCACTACACCCACAGTATTAATTTTTCTCCCATTTTCCTTGATAGCTTGTTTTATGCTCTTTTGGGGCCAACAGGAATCTCAATTAGCATTCAAACAGAATACTTCTCTTCACATTTCTTCACGGGAATAAAAACCGCTCATGGGTTAACCAAATGTGTTAGCCCTCAGCTCTTAGCAAGATAGATTAACAATAAGCACACTAAGTACAGAGGAATCAATTAGGAACTTCTCTGACAAATACCAGGGGCCTTTTCTAGGTATAACCACAAAGAACTATGGGTCAGTAAAAATGCATTCATTTAAAATAATTAGGGAACAGCAGGACCATGGTTGGTATCAAATACTATCACTATTGTAGGGTAATTATTTTTATTATTTAACAGGGGATGACTGATTTCCATGGCCCTAAATTCTTAATTGAATGCATTTTTCAGTATTTTCTGTGGGTGGCACATTCATTTGTAATGCAACCTAGCAGCTGTCCCATTTCTAAGATGCCTGGTCAAGTCCTATTTATTGCACAGAACAAGCTGCAGATAACTTTATCTTTTGTTGTTTTCTTCCATAACTGTGTAGCACAGGTTGAATAATATGTTTTTAATTGAATTTCCATGAAGATAAAAGTGGCGTAATTATTGGGGAGGGAGGAAGAATTTGCAAAACTCACCTGCATTTGATGAAGCCCCTAATGTTTGACACAAAGTCTTTGAAGCTTGCTAGCCTGCCAACTTCACTGAGTTTGCCCCCATCTTTACTGAAAATCCACTGCAGAATTATATAAATCTGTTATATTTCAGGTTCTGCTTATGTTTATGGCATCAAATCAGGCTCTCTCTACAGTGAGATTTGAAACCTCCTCACCACTTTCCTAGCAAAAACTACATTTTGTTCTAAAAGTGCTTTAACATGGTGTCATATCTTAATATAAACTTTTGCACCTTGTCTAGACTAGTGAAAAAGTTGATTTCTCTACACATGAAGAACTTTTATTCTATTGGTGTTTCTGCTGAGGACCACATGGATGCTAAAGTCATGTAGCACGTCTCTCATTAAAAGCACTCCAAGTCATCATTCTCCTGTCTTACTGTGTTTAACTCAGGTTTTATTAGATCTACAGAGGGGCAAGAGCAGGGGGTGAAGGTAGTGAACATCCCTGGCCAGGAATGGAGGGAAATGATCAACTCAAAAACCAAATTAAATTAAATTTCCTTCTAGGAAAAACAAGCACATACCAAAGAAGGGGTTGAAGTTGAAGATGACTCTGGGCAACCATTGCTTAATTGGTCTTCTCTTTATATCAGTAGTGGAAGAGACTGCAAGAATGACTCTGTTTTCTCAGCAGACATCAAGCAATCCCTTTAGACTTAAACCAATAATCATTCCTCAATCACGGGCAATGATCATATGCATACAACACAGTCTCTCACAAAACTCAGTGCAAATAAATGTTGCTAATAAAGACAAGATGAAAACTTTGAACTAGTTAACATCCTCCCAGCTTACATAGCCATTTACATTTATTTAAATTTACTTATCCTAAGACACCCAGAAGGTGGGTGTCTAAGGTTCATTGAATTGTTTGAATATAGAAAACAAGATTAAAGAAGGAGAATGCACAAGGCTAGCAGAATGCCATTATGGCACACAAGCAAAATTTTGCATTAGGATATAAACTGGCCATCAACCAGTTTAGGCTTGAAATTAGACGAAGGTTTCTAACCATCAGAGGAGTAAAGTTCTGGAACAGCCTTCCAAAGGAAGCATTGGGGTAAAAAAAAAACTAATTGGCTTCAAGACTGAGCTTGATAAGTTTATGGTGGGGATGGTATGATGAGACTGCTTACAATAGCATGCAGCCGATCTGCAACTGCTAGTAGTAAATATCTCCAACAGCTGGTGATAGGACACTAGATGGGGAGGGCTTTGAGTTACTACAAAGAATTCTTTCTCAGGGTGTCTGGCTGGTAGGTCTTGCCCACATGCTGAGTGTCCGATCACCATATTTGGGTTAAGGAAGGAATTTCCCCCCAGATCAGATTGGCAGAGACCTTGGGGTTTTTTTTGCCTTCCTCTGCAGCATGGGGCACAGATCACTTGAAGGTTTAAACTAGTATAAATGGTGGATTCTCTGTAACTTGAAGTCTTTAAATCATGTGACCTGCAATATGCATGAGGTCAGACTAGACTATCATGATGGTCCCTTCTGACCTTAAAGTCTATGCGGATGTGAATGATTTGCAATTAATGAGATGCTGAGGTGAGCCATGACTATATCCGTTGATCAGATCACTCACAAGGGAGTGCTGCAAGATTCTTAAAGAAAATGCAGTCATTCTCATTCTTTGATTCCTTCTTTTTATTTTCCCAGTGAAGCATAAGATTGTCAGACAAAACAGAGTCTCCTATTTTAAACCTTTTCATCTAGAAAGGAAAGCAATGAGGATTCTGAACATTCAAGAAGGAAAGAAAGCAAGGAACATTTGATTCAGCTTTTTTGATTTACTTCTGCAATGAGTTGCAATTTGTATCTACCTAGATCAGTGGGCCATGTTACACGCCTTTTAAAAAGCATTAGAACCAGATCCTCTGCTGGCATAAACTCGTGTAGTTTATGCCAGCAGAGGATTTACTTTACTTTAATGGATATATGCTGATTTACACCACCTGAGAATCTGGCCCAATCATTTGTTTTTGTTTATTTTTTTAATAAAGATACTGGTTTTTACAGAGTCAGTGACAAATAAAGCATCTGAAATGAGGGGGAAATATGTATTGTGTGCAGTGCAACATAAAAAAGAAAGTAACATTTCTGTCCCAAGTACTTTTATGTCAAGTTTCAGTCTTAAAAAAAAAAAAAATTAAAAAAATCCACGAACTCCTTAAAAGGCAGCTCATAGTAGAAACCCTCCTTATAGTGACATTGCCAAGCCCTGTTATAATCTATGGGTAGCAGGGGAAATGAAGAAAAAAAAATGATCCAAGGACTTTTGGTAAACTTGAATCTCTATGGGGCAAGGATGTGTCCCATGAAGCAGTCAGAAATCCAAGAACTCCCTCCCAGTGCGTGCTCTTTGCCATCCTGGAAGCTGTGTCATTTCTTTGAAGCAGGCTATATTTTGATGGGCAAAACACCAGAGGGTGATGTAAACCTCAAAGGACGATTGCCTGGGTCCAGAACCAGCTTATTCTCAAAATCTTAGAAAATCTTTAGAGTTGCTAATACTGCTTTGTCTGGTGGCAATGAAAACGAGAGATATTATTAGTCATAGAGCAACTGAATCAAAGGATTGTCACTGAGTTAGAGAAAATACTGATCCATACAGAGGTTTCTCATACTCAAACCTATTTATCCTATGTGTGTTTATATACACCGCTACCTTGATATAACGTGACCCGATATAACACGAATTCAGATATAACACGGTAAAGCAGTGCTCTGGGGGGGCGGGGCTGCACACTCCGGTGGATCAAAGCAAGTTCAATATAATGCGGTTTCACCTATAACACGGTAAGACTTTTTGGCTCCCGAGGACAGCGTTATGTCGAGGTAGAAGTGTATTTGTTTTGGGAAGACTTCAGATATAAGCATCATGTTGATAGGCAGATCTGTCTGTCTAGATTCTTATGTAGTGCCCATCTTTACTTTCACTACAGTACATTATAGATCAGCAGTTCTCAACGCATGGTCCATGGACCACTTTCTGGTGGTCCACAGAGAACTGGCTGATCACATGATTCTAGCGCTTCTTGCTGTTAAATCACATTCAAGGACTGCAAAAATACATGAAATACTTCTTACATATCTCATGTAAGTCATCGTTGTTACCACGGGGATGTTATCCATGGGAAGAGAGGTGGCTAGATGGCAGTGCTAGTCACATGGCTTTACTGATGCAAAATTTGTAACAAGATCTTTTCAAAATAATTAGATGACATTTTTTCCATTTAAAAATGCTGTTCCATCAAAAATTTCATTATAAAGGTTTCTCAGCTCCAGGATGGAATTTCTGGGCAGAGAGAGAGAGAGACCCAATGGTGGTAAGGCACTCGCTGCCTGATTCAGAGCAGGGACTTGAAATTTGGTGTCCCACATCCAGATGAGTGCTCTAACTAGCCGGCTTTTGGATGTTCTGGGATGGATTTCTCCCTCTTTCTTTTTTTTTTTTTCCTCCCCCATGAGAACAGTCTCATTTTCATTCTGTATTAGAATAAAAACACATTTACCAACCACGGAATTTTTGGTGAAATGGAATTGTTGTAACCACTCATCCCAATAGTCACTTGATGCTTCTGAAATATGGCTTCTGTAGTAAATAGCACATAAAATGCTATCATTCAAAATGACTGCTTGCTATTATATTACAGTAGCACCTAAGGCCCTCAGACAAGATCAGGGCCCCATTGTGCTAGGCTCTGTACACACACTCACTGAGCAATTAGTGGTTAGCCTTTGCCCTTTAACATGAGGGTGATACCCCATGTAAGGCCAGATGTGTGCAGGCAAACTGGATTTGTGCAGGCAATGAAGTCAATAGGGCTTCACACAGCAGCCCTATCCCACCCTGTCTGATTGCAAGTCCGGGGATCATGTTAGTAATCTAATGTAACTGCGGATGTTCTTATCGTTTAGATAGAGACACAAAACAGACAGATAGAAGGAAACAGAGTCTGAAGTAATTATTGAGAAATACCTTGTGTCCTGGGCTTTGGATATGGCCCTTAGGGCCTATCCCGTTTTATGTTAATTTTTTTAACCATCTGTCTGCTAAATACACAAAAGCAGAGGATTAGGGAGTGGGGAAATTTATAGTTAATTTTTAAACATACAGTTTGATTTCAAGGGCAGAGAGGACCAGTAAGTTAGATGGGTGCTGGAATCGTGTCAGAGACAATACTTCAACCAATCACCATTTTTGTACATGGACTAAGCAAAAATCTCACAGATGAAATGCACAACATTATGTCTTCAAATCCAAATAAACTGATCAAACCTTTTAAACTGACTCCAGCGACTTTAATTGGATGAATACATCAAGAAGCAAAATGACCACAAAAGTGAATCAAAGTAACACAGTGAATAGGTCCTTATTTACAAACGGTATCTGGTCCCTTTCATTCTTTGGGTCAGTTTCTAACTCCAACTGCAACTCTTTCCAGTTGACAAATCTTGTGAAAACTGCCACCCAGAATGTTGTAGACCTTAAATGTGCACTAATCGCAAACAGTTGTCATAGTTTTTAAAGCTCTGCAGAAAGCTGGCTCTTAATTCTGTAGTGGATCAAACCAAAACTCCAGATCTGAACAGACCTAGATTTTTAGGGTGTTTGAAATCTAGATCCAAATGTTGTGCTTTTGGACCATCTCTAATTTTAACCAATAGCATTGCTGTATGCAAATGAACTAATCATCTTTTAGCTTCCCATCAGCAATTGGGCTGGGCAAGACAACATTCTGTTTGACCTCTGACATTCCCACAATTAACATTCTGTGTATCTTTGTTCTCATTGCATGGGGAGTTATGTATACAGTGTATGTGTTTAATATGGGTTTACTCAGACTACATTTCTCACAGTTCTAAAATGAAATATAAGGACCCAGATGGTAATAACGATGAATAAGATTACATAATAATTGAATAACAAGGCTGATATCTTTATAAGCACTCTTAGGTAATTCCTTGCAAACGAGAGGTCCATTATGTCTTAACCTGTTCTTTGTCACCACTGTTGTTCCACTGTCAAGGTAAAGTAAGGAATGTCCACAGACCTGTTATGACATTAATCATAGTCCTGTGAACAACAAATGCAACTAAATTGCAGCAATTAAGAACGTAGGAAACATTTGCATTTTTGGAGGACTGTGGAGTAGTATGCTTTACACAGAAATCATAAGAGTTGTGTCAGAGCAGCAAGACAGGAGCTGCATATACAGCCTTCCTAAAATGGAAGAACACCTCAGGCAGAGGTACACCTGAAAGAGGCAGAATAGCCAGAGATGCCCTGAAGTCCACTAGGGACCTTACTATTGCTATTGATTTTGTGTGGAAGGAGCCTGGATACCACAGTGGTGGTGTGCAGCAGTATAAAACCCTAATACAGATACAGTGTATAGTGTTCTGGCCTCTCCATGGTTACACTGAGTGTAAGTATTTTAAACACATATCCCAGCATCTACTTGTTGCATGAGAACCAGAAAAACTGCCCACTGCACAGCTGTGAACTGATTTTTCATCATTAGAAATATGGATTGGCTAAAACTAAATCTTTGGTTCTGAATGTACTTGTGCCAAGAAGGCTGTGCTTGCATAAAAAATATTTTTAAATGATTAGATATTTGTTCAAGAGACGGGCCCAAGAATTAAAGTTCAGATCAAAATTCAAATCATAATTCAAGATTTCCCAAAGCAGAAGGATGTTCAGATTTATACTTTGGACAAATTATAAAAAGGGCCCAAGCCATAGCATTTTCATCTTGATGAGAATCACACTTAAAGTTCAGGAGGTTTTGGATCCAGTGGGCTGATCTCTAATTTATCAGAGTAAAAATAGTATCTGCAGTGACACTGCTAGGATAAATACTACAAGAACTATTGTACCTCCTGCTTCTGATCATAAATTGATCACCAGCTGCAATTGAAGTGTGTGGGTATCATTTTCTTACCCTACTCCTTACCACCTACCAAAAATGACACACACTGTTATAAACCTGAAGGGTTGCTTACAATCATGAACCAACCTTTGTCTTTTCTTAATTTAATTTTTAAATGATAGGAGAGAAGGTTAATGAAAATTCTATGCCTTTTTTCAGGAAACAGATGCTGTTGACATCAACAGCAGAACCAGTGGCAGTTTCATGTAAGTGGTTCTGGTAAGACAGGAAGCAGCTAGGATGACCAGATGTCCCAATTTTATAGGGACAGTCCTGATATTTCGGGCTTTGTCTTATACAGACGCCTATTTCCCCCCGCCCCCTTCTGTCCCGATTTTTCACACTTGCTGTCTGGACACTCTAGAAGCAGCGTTCTGAAGCCCTTCATGGTAAGTGACCTCAAAAGATCCCACCTGGCCAAGGAGAAACAGGCAGAGCTCCTGTGTCTCTCCAAGCTACTTAGCAGTGCTGCTTTAACCGCTGAAAGGAGGAGATGCTGTAGGGAACCAGAGCCATTGCCAGGAAAGTGCCAGCTTATTCACCCCTCAACTCTGCTTGAAGAGATCTCCCATTGCAGCCCATTGACTTTTCCTTTCTCAATCCCTGCAGAGACCGCCTTAATAGCAAGTATTGTTTGGGGGGAAATGTATATTTCCAGGCTGATCACGGAAATCAAATTGGATACCAAATTCCAGCAAGTGTTCTACACAGGCATTTGCCAGAAAACTTAACCCAACGGAAGTTAGTTGTCCCACCTTTGACTCCTCTAAATGGATCCAGCCAGCCCGCTATTTATATGGCCCCTGTTACTATATTATTTGAACACCTCACAATCTTTAAAACCCACAGAGATGCTACTGTGCACACCCTCAGCAAAAGAAGGGATTTGTGGACTGTGCTTTTGGGGTCATGGAAATGGTGTGCATGTTTTTACACACACACACACACACACACACTCCTTGTACATTGGGCCTTTGCAAATTGGTCATGTTTCTGGCAGAAACAACACATGTGTACACGTGCACATGCATGTGAGGAACAGGAGACTGAGGGACAGAATATGAATGTATATTTACTTTGTTTTTGCAGTGTGTCTGTGCATCTCTTTGAGCCACCATTGCATGGTAATCCAGAATTTGGCATATAACATTCATTAGTTGGGTATAGTAGGAGTTTATCAATAATGTATTGAATTACATGTAAATGTATGCTATGGTATCATCAGTGCTTTATATTTTTCTGTTTTCTTTATTATCCTTGGATGAACTGGGCAATTTTTAACAATGTAGCTGAAGACAAAGAGACAATTGCCCTTGTTTCTCAAAGCTTAAAACAAATCTAGAGAATAAGCCAGCACATAGCAGCAAGTGGCAATGGTGACAGCCTTCATGTGAGCCGCAGGTCAGATGGACCTGATTAGCAGAGAGACACTTCTCTCAGGCGTCCCAGCTTCAAGGACATGGCTAGCAATCTTTCTTTTCTGAGATTAAGCTGGCCCATTGCCACTGTAAATACAAAATCTCACTTACATGGTTGAAAGATTAAATATCTGATTAAAATTTCTGGCTGCTAATTTGTTGAACTTGGCCATGTGGACAATTCTGAGCGACACAATTTTCATAGGTGCCTATTGTTATTTCATGTAACTGAGAGAGGAGGTCACATTTCATCTGAAAATCAAAGAGGGGCATATAGTTTAGCCCATTTTCTAAAACTTGGGGGAAAGTATTAGAGCATGAGCCTGAGCATGCTGTCGTCTTAAGGAAAGTCCCTATAGCAGTGTTATTCCATCTAATCAAACTGTAGATTGAATTTAGTTCAACCACTTACACCCCCCTGTCTCAGGGATATGAACTATTCCACCCACTCTGTCTGAATTAAATCAGAGGAAGGATTTAATCAGAAAAATATGAATGCTATTGGGAAATATTTAAGAACACTTTACTAGATGCCCAAAAAGACACAGTTCTGTAAGTGAGGAAGTAGGCTGTGCTGGTTAAAAAAATAATATGGTTTAGCAGGGAAGTGAAGGTAGCTGTAAGTGTGTGTGTGTGTGTGTAAACAAACAGAAGAAAAGGGAAGTAGATATGAGTATAAATCAGAAGCTAGGAATTATAGAAAACTGATGAGGAAGGCCTAGGCATACAAGGAAAAATCTCTGATCAGCAGAGTTAAGGAAAATAAGGAGTTTTTAAAATATATTAGAAATAAAAAGAATCCTGACAATGGTATTGGTCCATTACTAGATGGAAATGGTAGAATTATCAATAATAATGCAGAAAAGGCAGAAGCGATCAATAAATGTTTCTCTTCTGTATTTGGGTAAAAACAGAGGATGCAGTCTCATCATAAGGTGATAACACTTCTTCCATTTCACTAGTATCTCTGGAGGATGTTAAACAGAAGCTACTAAAGTTGGACATTTTAAAATCAGCAGATGTAGATAACTCGCATCCAAGAGTTTTAATAGAATTGCTGAGGAGCTTGCTGTATTGTTGATGATGATTTTCAATAAGTCTTGGAGCACTGGGAAAGTTCCAGTCTTCTGAAAGAAAGCTAATGTTGTGCCAATTTTTAAAAAGGGTAAATTGGAACCCGGTGGAGCAGGGAGGGCCCAGGTCCCCCTATCCTGGCCACCACCCATCCTTGGGTGGCAGCCCATTTCCACCCTGGCCACTAGGCCACACAGCCCAAATAGGAGGGCTGCCTTATTGACTCTGGCTACTAGGCCATGCAGCCCTGGAAAGGGAGGCCTGCCTTATTGACTCTGGCCATTAGGCCATACTGACCCGAGTCATTTGGACTCAGCTATAGGGCAATAACATCCTCCCCTAGAGTGAACCAGCCCCACGACACAGCCTAACATCACTCCCAGGGCAAGATGGAGCAGCAGATACTGGACTCAATTAATAAAGAGATAAAGGAAGGTAATGTAATTGAGCAAATCAAGATCGATATATGGAAAATCTGATCCTCTCAGACTAACTTGTTTTTATTTATTAGATTACAGGTTTGGTTCATAAAGGTAATAGTGTTGAGGCAATAACAGACTTCTGTAAGGCATTTGACTTGGTACCAAATGACATTTTGATTTAAGAAAAGAATGATATAAAATTAACATGGCACCAACATCAAATGGATTAAAACCTGGCTAACTGCTAGGTTTCAATATGTAACTGTAAACAGGGAATCATCATCAAGTGGGTCTATTTCCAGTGGGTCCCACAGGGACCAGTTCTTGGCCCTGTGCTATTTATTGGGGACCTGGAAGAAAACATGAAATCATCATGCATAAAGTTTGCAGATAACACAAAAATTGGGGAAGTAGTAAACAATGAAGAGGACGGGTCAATGATTCAGAGCAATCTGGATCGCTTGGTAAACTGGATGCAAGCAAACAATATGCATTTTAATACAGCTAAATGTCTGGCTCTGGGAATAAGATTGTAGGCCAGACTTACAGGCTAGGGGACTTGGTCCTGGAAAGCAGCAACTCTGAAAAAGATTTGGGGGTCACGGTGGATAATCAGCTGTGCAGAAGTTCCCAGTGTGACACTGTGACTGAAAGAGCTAATGCGATCCTCGGATGCATAAACAGGGGAATGATGAATAGGATTAGAGATGATTATTTCACCTCTGGATTTGGCACTGGTGTGAACGCTGCTGGAATACTGTGTTCAGTTCTGGTGCTCACAGTTCAAGAAGGATGTTGATACATTTGAGAGGGTTCAGAGAAGAGCCACAAGAATGATTAAAGAATTAGAACACATGCCTAATAGTGATAGAACTCCTTGAGTCTATCTATTTAGCTTAACAAAGAGAAAATTAGGGGGTGTCTTGATTAGTCTGTAAGAACCTACATGGAGAACAAATATTTAATAATGGGCTTTCTAATCCAGCAGAGAAAGGTATAACACAATCCAATGCCTGGAAATTGAAGCTAGACAAATTCAGACTGGAAATAAGGTGTACATTTTTAACAATGAGAGTAATTAATCATTGAAACCAAGGGTTGTGGTGGATTCTCCATTACTGACCATTTTAAAATCAAGATTGGATGTTTTTCTAAAAGCTCTGCTCTGGGAATTATTTTGAGAAAGTTCTATGGCGTGTGCTATACAGGCGGTCAGACTAAATGATCACAATCACAATGGTCTCTTCTGACATTAGAATATATGGATCTATGATGGTCTCAACTACATCACTGTGAAATCATACCAGAGGCAGAATTTAAAGATGTATAGCATGAACCTGCTATGGGACTTGACCCAAAGCTCACTGAAGTCAATGGAAAGATCCTTACTGACTTCAGTGGGATTTGGATCAGACCTATAGTGTGACTTCTTTTGCCAGACGCCATAAATAATTTAAACTGCAAAATTTACACTAGCAGAATAGTGGTAATCGTGACCCAAAGATGATATACCTAATGCCTATTTCTGAGGCTGGGCCTGACCCATTTCCTCAGTGGTTGTACCTATGGTTCTGCATGACACAAGGAGATGTAGAGTAGCATGCTCAATGTGGGGTCTGTAAGGAGGTTCAGTGGGGTTGGGGCATGCTCAGTGGAAATGGAATGATCAGAGATTTGAGCGGCAACTCTCTTGCAAGTTCTACAGATCTTCACAGACTGCAAATGGTGATTTTGCTGTTTTTATTTTTAATGGCATGTAACACAGCCAAATCTGAATAAATTTTCACAGAGGGAGCAAAAGGCACCTCCCTAGCAGCAGAACTAACCCCCTGCCAAATTTCAAATGTTTGCTGCAAAAAGTGATTGGAATTTTTTTTATCATGGGAAATATTAGGCAATCTTACTATAGGGGCCACTATTGTTCCTCCTATAATGAATCTTTATTATCCTGGCCTCATTTGACACAATGGGCTCGATCTTGTGTTCCACCCCACTCCTTAACAGCTGCTCCTATAAAGCAATGAGAGCATAAAGCAGCCATATCTCCGCCCCAGGCATAGAGCCAGCATAATAGTACACATTTGAGAAAATTGTGATCTGTCTATGTAGGTGCTTGTAAAGCTTCCCTCACTGCTGTATCTGAGAACTTCAATTTATTCAGTGACTTTTATCGAAAACCTACAGACTAGGTGGTAATAGACAAACCTCCCCTGACACCGCATTGCTCACTATGCATTAGCCACACCCAGCAAACTATCATGCTCTGATGGAGAATGTGACACGGTCCTCTCAGTCTAAGCCTGACTTTTCAGAATTATTTTTAGTGGTGCAACTGTCAGCATTCCTTTTAGACTTTATTTTCATTGCAGCCTTCACAGGGACCAGAGCGGAGAGAATAATTCATAACAACCAAAAGTGGCCTCTTTTTTTTTTTTTCCTGTTTGTTGCATATTCATGATAAAGTTGTGGTTTCTTCATTTTTTTTATATTTCTTTAAATTTTATACTGTGTGGATTGATCATGAAGACTCTAAACAACTCAGTCTGCGCTGCTCAATTTTGATTTGTCAGTAAAGACTTACGACATTGGTTCTGTTCACTTCAGCAAGTTCAGTGAGACTACCCAGGCTTAAAGGTAGGCGCATGCTTAAGTATGTTGCTGAACTGAGGCCTGGATGAGCGTGCAAGCACTTCCAGAGCAAACACTGAAATTTTACCCAAAATTTGCTTTTCACAACTTTTTGTGCCAGTAATCTGCACTACTTGAATGTTCATAGAAAGCAAATGCACCAAGGGGCAAATACAGTCGGTCAAGCAAATTCATTTAGAAGTTCCAATGAATATACATAGCAAATGTTTTGTATTATTCACCCAACTCTAACGGATAGAGACAGTCATCTAACAGAGACACACGTGGCAAGTTAAAAGGCAAGAAAGCTTGTGAGTTTGCAGCTTTGATGAACAGTTCTCACTAGCTATAGCCCCCGCCCCCCACAAGCCTTGAGAAATTACATGGGTAGCTGTGATGGACCCACACCCAACCCACAGTAACATTCTGCATTTTAAAAGGTAGAAAAAACAGACAGGAAACTTACTGAGGTTTACAGCACCCTCTACTGGAGGAATAAAGCATCAGTCTCAGGTAAAGTGTAATTTACAGGAGCAGCTGCTTTCTGTTCAGCTACCTAGCAGATGATATTACAACTCAGAGGCAAAAATACACGGAGAAGCTGAAACAAAAGAAAGATTAAGGGGTACATTTTTAGAAGCCTCCAATTCACACCTTACGTTTTGCACCTGCAATTCAATTGTTGATGCAAATATTAGTTACATCTGATTTCTTGCTTGTGGGTGGTAGTTAGAAGACCACCTACTCAGATTTCTGTAGACACTTGAACTATGGACACAAAACTGGGGACAAATTCCACCTACAAACAGGGAGTCTGGGTCCCACCAGGTGATAATATTCCTCTGTATGAGTTGCCCAAGGTCACACAGTAAATCAGTGAAAGAGCTTGAACATGAAACACAGATCTCCTGATCCCCAGTGCTCCACTTTAACCATAAAGAATGCCTCCAGAAGCAAACAAAAGAAAGCCCTATTGGCTTTACTTATATAGTAGATGCTGGTGCAAGCTCTCCTTCAATATAATGTTGAGTTATCATAACATTATTGTACTTCTATTTACATTACTGCTGAATAAAACATTTTTAATCCACTTTAGCAATAGCAATGTCATTTGCTATTATATTTAGCACAGCATTCCCCTTGCCTGGGACGAGTTGGCCAAGTCATCTTCTCTCTAGAAGTCTAGATCAACAATATAAGGCGAGGTGAAAAGCCTACTGAATTCCTGCTGATTGATGTTCTGTGCACAGGTAGGGTGAAAATCTAAAATTCAAAGGAAGAGCAAAAAACAGACCCAGAATGATACGTCTAAGAAAACTATGCAGCTTGCTAGTCTTCAGATGTCATTGGCAGGCAGCCCATTACCTTTAAGAGTATTTAAAGTATATTAACTACAGACTAAGAGAATATACTGTAAACACAACATAATAACTCTTTAATACAAGAGAGACATTGTATTTACCTATCAGAGACCTTTGATTATCAAGCAGCATTACACTGTGAAAGAAAAGCGCTCTAGCCCCTTACAGTGTTGAATGCCAGCATACCGCATATAATTTTAATGTGGTCAGTAATCTGTTTAGGAGCCACTTAAAAGGTAACCAATAAATGCATTCATGTAAACAAAGTGTTTTAATGCCTTTTGTGTGAAATGTAAAAGTAAGTCCTGAGTGGATTCTGTGGCATATTTAGCAAGAGTAGGTGTTAATCCTGGTCAGATTCCACTTTGGATACATAAATTCTGCCTTTTAAAATTCCCCCTGAAATTTCAACTGAGTATAGTATTCTCCTTGACATTGTGTCCTAAACTGTTGGTTAGTGTTGCCCAGAAATGGCTGCATTTCAGTGGCAGGTGAAGTTAGAGATTAACTATCTCCAATCCAAATCTCTTCTCTGCAATTATGAATTCAGTTGCATATTCTGTATTTGTTCTGCATGCAGAACAGTGGATCCTGTTGGAAGTTCCCTGCACAGAATAATGCAACGAAGTGGAATATTTTGCCTTTATTCTGTAATAATGCAAGCAATAGTTATCTCTAATGCTTTTCTTTTTACTTAACGTTTTTGATAATGAAAGGATGGTAATTAAAAATATAAACAGGCCTTTCACTTTGTTTTATACTTATCTTCTGCATGTGCTTGTAATAATCTGCCTTCTTGCCAACACCATCTTGTAAATGAGATTCATATCTCAAGGGTTTATCCTGGTTAAATAAACTGAATTCAATAAAACCCATCTTCAGATATTCCACATGTGAGAGTTATTACTACACTAACATGCTACTGTTGCTTCTGTTACCTAGTGTTACAGATGCATTAACATCTCTCCTTTGCTTGAGTTATGCTGCACTGTATATCTAAGATAAGAAAATGGAGTGTCTGGAGTCTGTTCAGTGTTATCGTATAACACACAGTGACTTTTTTATTGAAGGAGCTCCACGAGTCCCTCTGCTGCGATGCAGATTTTATTGAAACTAATTCAGAGGCAAAAATATTTAAAGATAAATGTTGAACTGAAAACAAAATAACTCATGATGTTATTCTCCCCCCTGCCTGCCGGTAATCCCCATGGTAATCCATCATATCGGGCTGCATAGCATTTCTTTACAATCAGAGCTCAAAGGTTACAGTAGTCTCAAATTTGTACCCAGCAAAGTTGGCATCAGTATTTTCTGCACACTGAAATTCTCTGCTGAATCTGTCTCCTTTCATTGTTCACCTTTGTGGGGCCTGAGATCTATGCTCCCACTCAATGTAAATGTCAGGGAAGAACAAATGACTACATTCAAGACCAACTGTATTTCTTTTGTTTTCTGTATAACTTCTTCCAGTCATCCATCTTGAATTTTCTATCTTGTTATACAGGACTATTAATATTTAGTTCCTCACAGCATACCTTCCTGACACTGTCAACTTACATTTCATTTCATTGGCAAAAGCACCCAAGAATGAACCACTGATCCAAGCAAGACTAAGCACTCTTTAAAGAGCTATTAAGTATCTTCCAGAATCAATCTGTTCTTGTTTGGAAGATAGTGGAGTAGACATCAAGGGCCTGTTCCATGATGTGGGTACACAACATCTCTGAAGAGTGGGGCCCCCAAGAGTGAGAGAGCAAAGAAAAGATCAATCATCCTTTCTTCCCTAGGTTCCCTCCTAGTTTCATCTGTCTATCTTCCAGCCCCTTTTGACCCACTGTCTTTCCCAGAGTAGAATTCTGCTGTTGCATCACAGTGGAACAGGAATAATAGAACCACATGTAGTTCATAGGGACATGGACAAAGTGAATGACCGGCACTGGGATACAAGTTTGTTTTGATTGGCAACAAAAGTTTAACATTCAGAAAGACTTTAATGACAAATCAGAAATACTGAATATAGACTTTTGCAAGATGGCCCTGAGGCTATTTTTGGACTGCCAAAAAAGTCATTATAACAGTATTGCAAATAGCAGGGCTCCCTTTGCATTTATAGGGAGCGGAGGCCTCTCGGGGAAGATTTCCAGCAGCAGAGCCAAAAAATAAAATAATAATAATTAATAATAATAAAAAAAACCCAGCAACAAGAAGAGGGACGATAGCCAATAAGGTTTCAAGGAGGATTTCAAGATTTTGACTGCCTGGCAATGTGATAAATTTCACCTCGAGCTATGTTTCAGATAACCACTGCACTATACAAATAACATAAAGACAGTCCCTGCCCCTGAGAGCTCCACTCTGGGAGTCTGGCAATATGTAACAGGTGAACAAACAAACAGAGGTGGGGGGGGGGGGGGGAGAGAGAAAGTAGGACAAGGTAACAGTTAAGGTAGTAGTCACAGTGCTCTCAGTAGTAATAGAAGTCACAGGCTGTTTACTGAGACCACAGTGGCTAATTGTTATGGAAATACACCTTGTCTCCCTGCTCACACCTGGGATCTCCCAATTCAGCTCACTGTGAGACTGATCTGTTTTCTTCCGCCCACGAGTGACTTCTTAACTATAACTCCATGTTTAGCACTGCCTCCCTGTCCCTGTCAGTTATGCACCCTCATTCACCTCCAAATTCGCCTTGACAGCTCCCTTCGTTCCTGAGTTTGCCCTCTTATGTGACTTTCTCCAAATATCAATATGCTAATTTAAAAAGAAACTGGTATAAAGCACACACTGTGTAACATGAAATGATCTTCACTGTGGTAACTCTCCTATCCCTACTGCCTCCCTCTCCCTTCCCCTGTTGTTTACTATCTGTCCTTACAGCTAGATTGTGACTAGCCCTGACAGGGCCTGACAGCTGAATAGGGAGACAGGGTATAAACCCCATACCCACAAGGAAGGAGCTTGGGAGGCTCTGTGTACTAAAGTAGTCCTGTCCCTCTGGCCCTGTCAGTCATGTGTGGGAGGGAGGAGGGCTTTTTTTAAAAGGAGGAAGCTGCCCTGTGAAGGGAGTGGCTAGAGTAGCTCCTGGAACAGCAGGAAGAAGCTTAGGTCAGAAACCTCAAAGCTTTGTGATGCGACCAGCAGGCCCCAGGAGTAAGCCATAGGTGCTGACTTGGCTACCTAATCCTGAGGACTCCAACAAAACTCCTAATCAGGCACCCCTGCAGTAAGGTGGGGCATCAGATTTTTTTCCCCCTTTTTTTGGCCTTGTTATTGACCCTGGGACTTGGTTTGTATTGACCTGAACTTTTGCATTTTTTCCCCACCCAGAAGTAAAGTAAGTAGGCTCCTCAGGGAGAGGCCACCAGCAGGCTGACTTCGTGGTGGAAACTGGAGATGGTGAGGGGGCCAGCCCCACTAGGGAGGTGCTCTAGAGAGACTCTCTTTACACCCTGCATGGCCCTGAAAAAGCCACCTGAATTGCAGGGCTGAATGAAGGCATAAGCACATAATTTGGGGCTCAGCTTTCTGGAGTTATGTGCTGACAGCAGAATCTTCACTTTCGTTTAAAAAAAATAGTAAGTGACTAGCCCACATAGTTGAAAAGAAAACTCTCAGATAGTGACTGGAGTGCAACCAATAGAGTGATGTCTGTCTGTGTCTGCAGAGAGCCTGAAACAATAGCTTTGAGAAGTGTGAACTCCATTGTTGCCACCATTCACAATTTTACTGTGAGTCTTAAAGCCCCAGCTGCTGGAAGCCTGTGATTAGGAAAGAATCTGTTTTCATTTTAAAAATAATTCTAGCCCAAATGACTACAGAGAGAGCTTGAAAATGTGACTCAGGGGCATGCTAAAGGCTCAAAAACCAAAAGCCTAAAAAAAAGAGCCCTATCAGTTGTGTGTCGAGGGGTGTGTGTGTTTTGGTTGTTACAGTTTTATTTTGAGGACTCCTGGTTTTTGACCACTTTGAGTGGGCAATAAGGACTGCCTCATACCTCTCTATGGGCTGCTAATGCCAAGACTCACTGCTCTGAGAGGCCTTGCTAACACCATCCTAGCAGAAGACTCTGTGTGTGACAGGAGAAGAATCCAGTGGGGCACCTCCACGGACCCAAGAAGATACAACCCAGTTACTGGGGTAAGTATGGGGGGGTTGCCTGCTGCCACTCCTGCGGGGGGGGGGTTGTGTGTGCAAAAAGGCCCATGCTGCTGACCCTACCTCTCTGGATGAGGAGGGGTCCCCGCCAAATGGGATGGGAAGCTCCATGGTGTGCCTAGGACCCTGGATTGCCTTAATCAAACCCTGCCAGCATGCAGTGGAATCCATGTTCCAGGATGATGCTCACCTACACACAGATATTTCCCTTTCCTCCAGAGCAACAAAGTTGTGGGTATGGTTGAAGAGAGCAAAGTCACCCTCCATTTTGGAAGGTGGGGCTCTGGACTTCAGGGAGCTGTAGGCTACAGTCAAAACCAGACTCTGGTTGCTGTTAGAGTTATGTTTAAACAGAAATAACTGGTTAAATACCAGCTCTCCATGCCTTAAGAACAACAACATAGGTGAAATCATAGCTCCATCCCCTCCCATGGACCAACCAGCAGAGCTGGCTGTGTAGGGGGGATAGGTGGGAGAATTGTGCTATGCCCTAAATAGAGGTCTTGCAAATTATTGTCCTCTGACTCACCTATGGGTCATGTGCAGATAGCCAGCAGTGATTTATGTCTTAAATGCCTGGTTCTGCAAAAACTTGGTGCAAGGAGTAATGCATACTGCTGTGAACTGCCCTAGTGAAGCCAAGTGGACTACTCATGTTAAGTTGTCTGGTGGCTAATGTTTGTAAGATCAGTTCCCTCGATTATCCTTTATTTTTTTTCTGCAAAGTGCCAGGGACCCCGAGGGTGCCGTGTAAATAATAATCATTTCAATTTGCCAAAGATAAACTAGAGCATGAAATTAAAACCTTGGCTTTAACATAAGGAACATGAGCAGCTGGGGGAGTTGAGGCTCACGAGGAGTAAGGCGTGTGCAGGGGAGTGGGTGGGAGAGCGTAAGGAAAGCACTGTTCAATGGGAGTGGGTAATAGAAGCAAACAAAGTTAGGCTGCATAAGAAATAAGGTAGAGAATAATACTGAAAATATTAGAAACACTATTGGGGAGAGGGGGGAAGGAAGTGGGAATCTTCTATTCCTTACCCAAAACCCCCCACAAGCCTCAGCCATAGGAATATAATAATACCAATTTTTAAAACTACCTTTCATTCCCTCTGTTTTCTTAATATCATGGTTACATTGATTTTTGTGCTTAGGAGAAAACACTTTTAAAAAGTACTATACAAAAACACTTAACTGTATAGAAAAAGAGTTTGCAGCCTTTGCTGTTTGGTTGGCAATTCACAAGCAACTTAGAATTCCCCAGGAGAAACAGCCATTTCAGAAACTTCTCCACAGATGTACCTCTGCATCCATTTGAAGCAAGCTATGCACAACAGAAAGATAGTAGCTCTGCCACTGAATATTGAGGGTCAAATTCTGCCCTCATTTATAGACATGGAGCTCAATTGAAGTGAGTTGGGTTTCAGAGGTTTGACTGCAAACAATGTTTTTTGTTCCTAACGGTTAAATGCCACTCTTGGAAGCATGTATGTAGCTCCCCAGTTGGCATAAATATCATAGCCTGAAACAGCTATGCCTTGATGTTTGGATAATTCTTCACTCACTTTTACTTGTGCAAACCAGAAGTAACTCCACTGAAATAAATGGAGCTCATAGCTTAAAAAAATAAACTAGTGTGAGAGAAGAATCAGGCCTATTGCCTTCAGTGGAGTTACTTCTGAATTACACTATTGTGAGTTCAGAATCAGGCTGATTATCTTGATATCTAATATACACAACATGTCCTTCAACAATAAGCTTGATTTGTTGTGTACAAGCAAGAGCTGATAGATGACTTAGACTGGATTGCATCTCTTATGCTTATGAAGCCTGGGCCCAAGGGCTCCTTTGCTTATAATGTTTTGCTAGAATATGATATATTAGTCAAAAGATCAAGCCATCCAGAAAGCAATGCCAAATAAAGGCTTGTGGATCGCTTGCAGCACCAAGTTCCTCTGGCATGATTTTTCATGCCACAACACCCCGCTTACTCTTCTACTGGTGGGTCTCTGCAGTAGGACTACAGTTCAGCTAAGAGTGCATGCATTTGAACAGTATCTTTTGAAGCCAGCACATGAATATTCATTGCCCAGGAGAAAATTGAGAAATTAAAGACCTGTCTTATGAACCCTAAATGTATCTGAGGCATAGGATGTGTTTACCTCCCTGGAGAAAAGCAACTTTTTTTTTAGTTTTCATCAGGGCCATATTTCATCATGCTATCACGTCCGATCTCATTAGCCCTGGCTTCAAAAGATGACACATAACCAAATGTAAACTTTCACAACTGCAGCGGATTGGTTTGGAATTCCAGGAAACTATAGAAAAATATTGTTCACTAACCACCAAAAAGAAAATTTGATCAGCTGTCTTCTCCCAGATTTTCCAAATACTTGTGCCTAATTGCCAGATAGAATGACAGATACGAAGCCCTGATTATTCTGCTACCTGCTTTGGCTTGTAGATGCAGCTCATATCTAGTTATTGGAGAAAGGGGAGTTTTTTTCCTTTGTAAGGCGTTTAAATAAATGTTGTTCCCAAAATTTCTTCAAGACCGAGCATACTTATCCCCTCCTCCTAACGTTATTTACAACAACAACGATACCTTGCTTTTCCATAGTGTCTTTCATCCGAGAAGCTCAAAGTGCTTGACCAATATTAACTAAGCCTTTCAACAGGGATAACTTCATCTGCCACTGAAACCAGCCACTGTCGTTTGAAGTGTCCTGCAGCATTTCAGAACACTTTATGGCAGAGCGTAAAGGATACTATACCCAGTTGAAATTACTGGGGAGACTTAAGTGGTCAGAATGTAATTACCTGGCTTGGAATTTTACTGGTACACCAGGATTAACGCCATTTCCCTTACAAAGAGGAGCATGGGATCTTTCATGACCACAAGTGGTCAGGGCCTACATTTTGTTTCCTCTAAAAGACAGCACCTCTAGCATCATAGTCCTCTCTAACACCATGCATGAGCATTTCTTTGTCTGTACTGACTCAGAGGGAAGAAAAACCACCCACTGAGTCACCATGACCGCTTTCTGCAACACATAAAATGCCCCTTATAGGTTTCCCATCAAATTACTGATCTGGCCTTTTTTGGCATAGCTTCTCAAAGCTGAGACAATTCCTCTGAAATAGCATGCCTCAGGGAAGCCAGTTTGCACTTAGTGATTTTATTTTTAACTGGGTTTGTTGCCAGTGTCTAGAGTGAAACAGGAGGGGAAGCTCTTAGTTAAGAAGGAGGGGAAATGTGGGGGAGTACTGCTCCCCTCAAGCCCTGAAGAGGAGGGGGAGTTTTCCCTCTGCTCCTTCCTGCCCCTTCAACTTATTTTTACTCCTCTTTGTTACAGATAGTGAGGTGCTACTAATCCCCCAGATTTAGACCTATTCCAAGCAATTCTTTATCCCTTGATTTTTTTGTTGTTTTTATTAACTGTCAGCTCTTCAGATGCTGCAAAATAAAATGTCCTTTCTTTGTTGTGGCAGAGTGTGGATTTTAGTGGTCTGTTAAAGTCAAACCTCTGTATTTCACAACAGATTTAAATCTATACATTGCATATCAAAGGGGGCAGTTTGGCAATTCTTAATCTCGTATGCTGTACAAAGGCATTCTTATCTTCATTTTTAGAATAATACAATTAAGTTATAAGGAGACTGTCTTATTTGGGGATGGTGGTTCTTTCTTTAAATTATTTATAAGGTGTTGATCCAGAAGAGGGCTTGATCCACACACGTTCTAGCTCAGTCCAGTAAAGAGAATTAAATAATAAATATAAATTTATGACATTTTGGCTCCTGCCTTCTTTAGGCAATAGGAGAGCTTATAGTTTGTTTAGAATAACCCAGGCGGCAAACCTGCCAAAGTCCCTCATTGGAAGATCTTCCACCTCTCCAGGATTTGTATTGCTGTTTTAGCAGTTGATTGTATAGCATATGCAGCCAGAGGTGACTGCTGTAAAGATGAAGATTGAGACGATGAATGTCAAGGAATGACTTTTAGAGCTGCTCCACAAATATTCATTCAACGTCTTGTTCAGTCCATAAATCCCACATGCAGAATAGTCAAAGTACCAAGTAAATCTGTAACTAACTAGTTTTTAAGGGGACCCATTAGATATATCTGTAGTAATCCTATCTAGGGTTCTCAATATTTTGTTCCATAATGAACTGCTTTGTAAAATTGAAGTCCCCTTGGGGACCTCCTCTCCCATCTTCCGTCTTGCTGTACTACTCCTATATGTGTTCTACAGAAAACTAGAGAGCTTGGCTACTGTCAAGGCTGGATCCCCACTTTGAACTTTAGGGTACAAATGTAGGGGTCTGCATGAAACTTCTAAGCTTAACTACCAGCTTAGCTCTGGTTCTGCTGCCACCATTTCAATGGATTCCATTCCTAGGAAACCTTGAAAAACCTTCACCAATTCCCTGGTGAATACAGATTCAATCCCCTTGGATCTAAAACAAGGAGAAATTAACCATTCCCCTCCTTCCTCCCACCAACTCCTGGTGAATCAAGATCCAAACCCCTTGGATCTTGAACAAGGAGAAATTAACCATTCCCCTCCTTCCTCCCACCAACTCCTGGTGAATCAAGATCCAAACCCCTTGGATCTTGAACAAGGAGAAATTAACCATTCCCCTCCTTCCTCCCACCAACTCCTGGTGAATCAAGATCCAAACCCCTTGGATCTTGAACAAGGAAAAATCAATCAGGTTCTTAAAAAGAAGGTTTTTAATTAAAGAAAAAAGGTAAAAATCATCTCTGTAAAATCAGTATGGAAATTAACCTTACAGGGTAATCAAACTTAAAGAGCTCAGAGGACTCCCCTCTAGTCTCAGGTTCAAAGTACAGCAAACAAAGATAAACACTCTGGTAAAAAGGTACATTTACAAGTTGAGAAAAACAAAGGAAAACTAACACGCCTTGCCTGGCTATTTACTTACAAGTTTGAAATAGGAGAGACTTGTTTAGAAAGATGTGGAGAACCTGGATTGATGTCTGGTCCCTCTCAGTCCCGAGAACGAACACACTCCCAAACAAAGAACACAAACAACAGTCTTTCCCCCCCCCAAGATTTGAAAGTATCTTGTCCCCTTATTGGTCCTTTAGGTCAGATGCCAGCCAGGTTACCTGAGCTTCTTAACCCTTTACAGGGAAAAGGATTTTGGAGTCTCTGGCCAGGAGGGATTTTTATAATACTGTACACAGGACAGCTGTTACCCTTCCCTTTATAGTTATGACAGCTACATGAAAAAATAGGAGGACCATTATGTACTAACGTCTCTAATGCAGTGTTTCCCAAACTTGGGACGCTGCTTGTGTAGGGAAAGCCCCTGGCAGGCCGGGCCGGTTTGTTTACCTGCCCTGTTCTCAGGTCTGGCTGATCGCGGTTCCCACCAGCCATGGCTTGCCACTCCAGTCCAATGGAAGCTTCTGGAAGCGGCACGGGCCGAGGGACGTACTGGCCGCCACTTTCCGCAGCTCCCATTGGCCTGGAGCGGTGAACCGCGGCCAGTGGGAGCCGCGATCGGCCGAACCTGCAGACACGGCAGGTAAACAAACTGGCCCGGCCCGCCAGGGGCTTTCCCTACAAAAGCGGCATCCCAAGTTTGGGAAACTGCTCTAATGAATTCACTTTACTGTGGGGGCTCAGCTGCTTGGTTATCGTAAGTTCCACCCTTGTGTTTTCTGCAGGTTTGAGCACGGCTGAGTATATGTCAAAGGAAAACTCCTCCTATTTCAATCTATTTTACAGAGAGCCAGTCAAAGATTTTCTGACAAAACAATTTTCTATCAGAAAAATACTAATTTGAGGGGATCAAAATGTTCCGCGAAACATGTCGATCCCATCAAAACTTTTGATGTAAGCCTGGCTGATTACCTCCCAGCCTGCCCACCTGCTGGCTGGCAGGTTGCCCAGCATCATAGCTGTTTGCCTGGTGAACTGCCTGGCTCCCCAGATGACTTACCTGTTGGCCAGCTCCTGGCCCAGAATTTTGTGGAAGATTTAATATTTCTGACTTTTTATTCCAATTCAGAACAAACAAACAAAAATTAGAAATGCAACATTTCCCACAGAATGGACATTCTGGTTCCTGCACAGCTGAGTCCTAGGGCCCATGGCCTTTCAGGAGAATGAGGGCCTAACTGGCCTATGATAAACCTGTTGGTTATACCTGGGAGCAATTAGGTGCTCCAGGTGGTGTCTTTTAGCTAATTAGTAATGAGCAGCTGAGCTAGAAAGAGACTGATAGAACATTATAAAGGAAAAGTTGTTTAATGGGAATGGTGAGAGACAAGGAATTTTCTTTGAAGCAGCTGCAGGGCTTCTGTAGACTTGAAGAAGCCCACAGGAGGTAGAATAGGCCTCCATGTGGAAAGCCCTGAATGAGGGCTTGGAGTTGACTGTGAGAGCCCTCAAGAGAACTGTGAGAGTCCCTGGAGAAGGGAAACAGTGATGGAACTCCTCTCATTAGGCTCTGGGAAGGGAGCTGGTGTAGGCCTCCAGACCAGAAAATCCTAAAGGTGGAAACTGGCTCCTGCACAGGGAAGAGGAAGGAGAGGGAGGCCGTGTGGGGAATCCTGCTGGAGAAGTAGTAGTGACTAGTTTGGTTGAAGAGGGGCTAAAGAATTATTACTTCATGTTTGTTAGCACTTCTTGTTTGGATGTTTTTGTTACCCTGGAAGGGGTTTGCATTTGATGTGACTTGGCCAGAGAACTGAGCAACAGAAGACTCAGGGAAAGGCAGACTGCCAGCAGGAGGCAGTAGGGATGGGGACCCCTTGCAGCATCATGCCTCAACACAAGGAGGCGCTATGGTGCTTACACCCTGCAATTGTGCCTTTTAAAAAGAAATAGTAAAACACTGCTGGCAAACTTTTGAGCTCTGAATTAGGCATCTGCTAATTGTAGCCTATCTACATGAAGAGTAACAGAATTCAACATTGTCACAGCAGAAGTACCTGGAAGAGCAGTCCAAGGAGCATAGTTTGAAAACCACTAAATCACTATATTAACATTACAGTGTATGCATTTCTTGGTTAGTTTGAAGTATCTACAGCAAGCAGTGTGTAAAGAATTTAAATAGATAATTCTGATCCTCCAGAAGAAATTAGTTAGCTCCTGTTTTCTCTTTTCAGAACGCTCCTTCTTGCCTGATTCACTATTCATGGTTTTGCCTTGTGACTCTGATTTCCAACTGGACCAGCTAAACTGCAAATGCAATTTATATGTTACAAAGGTCAATAGAATTCCTTCCCCACAAACCCATGAACATTAAAGGACTTTTTTTTTTTTTTAATTATTATTAGTCCCTTTGGCTGTTATGTTGCAGATTGAAACAGCATCTCCCAACTGCTTCACTGAGACTAACTTTATTATATAATCTCATCTCTTGTTCCAAAAACCCCAAGATCAATCTCAGAGCAGTCCTCTGAACTTGGCAGTCACTCGTGTGGGAAAGTCTTTAAACAAAAACAAATTTGTTTATGTACTGGAACAAGGATCTCACAGAGAAGATAAAATACACCATGAGCCAACACTGCCCTCAGCAGCAACATTTGGACTGCTCTCTCCCTGCCTGCTCTACAGTGCAAGTGAATACTGCTCATCAGCTGTTTGGTGTACAGTAATCATTGTATTACAATCTGTCAGCTGGGACAGGAGATGACTCCTAAGTCTTGTAGGCGCTCTGGAAAATTTTACCACTCAGGAGTACTTGGCTCTCAATTTCATGTTTAGATTTAAGAATTTTCAGAAGTCTTGTGGGTACTTCTTAGCATATGTGTAATGTGCCTCAGGTGCCACGTGACCAGGATTTATCACCAAATTTGGTCCACTGATTGGGTCACTAGCTTCCCCAGCTTAGGCTGGGCACTGACAAGGGGTGCAACATGAATGCTGCTCCATGCCCCCCACGTAGGCACTTAGGAGCCTACGTTCCACTGATGTTCAAGGACAGTCACTGTGGGAAATTTTACCTGAAATCTAATCACGGTTCTGACACCCTCCGGTCACGTATCCTTGGATGAAACGTACCCCTGTGAAGATAGTCAGCACAAGACCAAGATACTATTTAATTCCTACATACATTATATTAGAGTCCTTAAATGTTGCATAAACCCTTCTGCATAGGATGAATTTCAGCCTTTATCCAGAAATTAATTTACCCTCTCCTACTTTAGGTTTCCCATCTGTAAATGAGAGGAAATTGTTTCTGCTTCATAAGGGTGTTAGAAATATTCATTAGTTAATATTTTGGAAGAATTTTTTTCTAGATAAAAAACACTGAACATCATTATAAATAACAAACATGCTGCTTTTCATTGAATTGTATCAAGCTCTCAATTGTGAAGCAAATATGCTTTTTAGCTCATATCGGTTTGTCCTAGACCTACAAAAGGTCAAAGAATGTGGAGAGACGGGAAATGCACATACGACACGCTTTTATTTAAATAACTGTACACTGATAATCTGAGTTGCATCCAAAATTAATTTAGATAAAATACACACTGAGGTGGCCAAGGCTAAAAATTGCAAAATCAAAACTTGAAAATGTTAACCATTGAATGTTTACCATTGAAATTTTGTGTGCTGAGGCCACAGCTTATCATGCCGACCCGCTCTGTCTCCTTGTTTCCTTGTACCCTGTTGGTCTGTCTATAGGCAGCTGTTTTTTGTCTCTGACTTAGATTACAAACTCTCTGGGGGCAAGGGCTGTCTTCTTGTTTTGTTTGTACAGTGCCTAGCATAATGGGCTTCTGGCCCACAACCTAGGCCCTATACTATTATTAATAACAGTGTTTCTTTCCCTATGGGATGTTGTAACTAATGGATGTATGTGCTTTTGAGGTTCCCAGAAGAAAGGCTCAATAATAATACGTAGCACATATGACTCAATGTACGCTGCTTGTAGTGCTGCACAGGGACCCTAGGGGATAACTTGTGCTCCCTTACACCCCTGCACAGGCTACACATAGCACGGGTAGTGGTGCAAGAAGAGATCTCTGGGGGATCGGGAAGAATGGGTAGAGCCTTGGCGATGAATCCCCGCCATACACACACCAGCCAGTTAAGCTGCACCAGCCTTCTGGGGACACATGCTTCACCGGGCATAGACTTGGCGAAGAGTACTTCCCCTCTGGAGTAAGGTGAAACCCCCAACGCAGATTGTGACACTGAGTTACACTGTGACTTCCAATTTACTCTCGGGACAATGCAGCCTCTTGTTCAGGGCTGAGGGTAAAGTCACAATTTGGCCTTCTATTAGTCACAACTTTTGCTAAATAAAAATCACATCAAATCACACATGTATGACTAACTCAACCTGAAATTAACATGGAACACACACAAGAAAAATATCTGCGGCTTACAGTACTTTCTCTAAACGTGCTCTGGGACCTGATTCTGCTTCCCCTGGAGTCAAATGAATTAAGTGAGAGCAAGATCAAGTCCTTTATTTGGAAATACGTTACTTATCAAATTGAAGTTGTAATTTGTCACCAGTATGGGGTGTGATCAGGTATTTCAGCTGTTACTCTATGTAGCTCCGGGAGCTTGCCATCGTTGGTCTAAGAGCTACAGATTTTGTGACACCCGGGTTTGGATTTTAAGGAGCATTGTGACTCTTGCACATGGCCTTACAGCAGGGAGGGGAAAAAATCTTGCTGACCCTCCACTGAATGTGGAGGGGAGTAGTTTTGCCTGGGAAGCTGCAACAGGAATGGATGCAGGAAAACAGGGATGGGGGTGGGGTGGGGAGAGGCAGGAATTATGGATCAGTCCCAAATCAGTGACTTTATCAATATTGACTGTGAGTCATCTGACTTTTTCCCCCAACATTTTTTTATGACATAGTCACTGCCTTTATATGGTAATTAAGGCAGCGTGTTTCTGCAGAAAAGGCCACACAGGACTAAGACATGGTGACAGAAAACATTCACACAGTTTCCACTTCATTTTATAGTAAAATAAACAACATGAACATCCACAACCTCAGTGAAATGATGGGTAAAATTCTTCCCCTTTGTAACACCATTTACTTCAAACACAGTGGACTATGCGTACACTAGTTGATCATTTCTGGACAATCCAAACAAAAGCTAATTTTCACTTTGTGGTTTGTGCTACTGCTTAACTGGTACAGTGCATTTTTTGTAAACAAGTTCCAGATTCTGCTTCTTCCTCACTCCCAACTGCTGCCTTCTCTCCTTCCTGTAAGTCCCCAATAGTTCTTACTCCAGGCTCCCCGTCCAGCTGCTGCCTTCCATCTCCTAGAGCCGTGTTTCCCAAACGTGGGATGCCGCTTGTGTAGGGAAAGCCCCTGGTGGGCCGGGCTGGTTTGTTTACCTGCCGCATCTGCAGGTTCGGCCGATCGCGATTCCCACTGGCTGCAGTTCACTGCTCCAGGCCAATGGGAGCTGCAGGAAGAGGCAACCAGTACGTCCCTCGGCTCGCGCCGCTTCCAGCAGCTCCCATTGGCCTGGAGCAGCGAACCGCGGCCAGTGGGAGCTGTGATCGGCCGAACCTGCGGACAGGGCAGGTAAACAAACCGGCCCGGCCCGCCAGGGGCTTTCCCTACACAAGCGGCGTCCCAAGTTTGGGAAACACTGTCCTAGAGTAACTTTAATGGCTCACAACTTCAGTGCAGTTACCTTCCATGCCCGACTTGCAACTCTGATTCTTGCTCATTTCAAAATGCCACTCGGGATGAATTATAGAACATTTGTCAAAAAAGACTTTTTTCTGTGCCAAGCACCCTGCCTCTCTTCCTCCAAATCACCTCTGAAAGCCCACCTGCTCCATTATCCTTAACAATGCTCATCTCAGTACACCCCACTTTTCAGTTTTTAACTTTGTTCTGCTGAAGCTTCAGACTGTGCTCTCAAGAGCAGCAACCTGAGGATTTGTTTAGTGTTTTTTCCCTGTACAGAGTTAGGTTTATTATTATTTCTTGCACTCTCTTGAAAACTGTCCCATTTTCATGATATTTTTAAATCTAGTGTTGTGCAGCAAGTGTTTTAAACAACATACAAATGGTAAGAGCATTTTAAATCTCTTCTAGCAGACTGTATATTCTAAATGAGTAAACTGGTTAATTTTATACATTTCAAACTATTTTGGGGACAAATATTGCAGTGCTTAGGGCCTGATCCAAAGTCCATTGAAGGTAATGCAAGTCTTTCCATTGACTTCAATGGGCTTTGGATCAGGCTTTTAAGTCCTAAATGTGGCACACAGTCCCTGAAACTTGGTGGAGTATATCAAAATTCAGGCCATGACATATGGAGCTGTCTTTACCACAGGACAAATCGGAATTGCAAATACACCCAAAGTTTTAGTGGTGCTCCATCTCATTACAGTGACCTTCCGTGTTGGGCCACTGTTCCACCACAGATCTATTGTGGACTGAAAACATTGGCATTGCAGTTGGATTAGTTCAGTTAATCCTTCCAAGGCAATCCCAGAATGTTCCTGCCGAAGACATGCTCGCCTAGTGGTTGTGTCCAGGCCCGAGAATAGCTCAGGCAGCAATAGGCTGTTCTCAGTTCCGCCTAGAGCTTTCCTTCTGACATTTACAACTATAAGTTCCCTGTTTAAAAATTAATCAGACAGAATAAATATATACTTCTCTAACACCTTTCATCCCAGCAGCAAAAACTACTTTACAGACACACATTTTTATTTATTATTGAATTAATTTTTGTGAAACCTCTTTGTGGTAGGTAAATAGTATTGTCCCCATTTGGATGGCACAGAGAAAGGTAACATCTCCTCAGTCACATAACAAGTCAATGGCATAATTAGAAATAGAAGCCTGTGTGATGTTCTTTTCTTCATAGAAATATGGTTATGATATCTATACGGCATAACTAAGATATGAACCATCTTGCATAAAATATATAAGATATCATGGGAAAGCTTCTGATTTATGGAATGTAATTATCCAATCCGCATGCATGTATCATTTCTGTATCTAAAGTTAGGAATATTGACTATTTAACAGTTACAACTGTGTGTGTATTTGCAAGACACCCACCAGACAACCAGCCATCACAGCCTTGCTGGGCCTCTAGGAAGAAATAATAAGACAGTGAAGATACTAATCTTTCTCCTTCCTGAGAGGCATCCTGGGATGTAGCTGTGACACTACCCGGTCAGGTGATAAGATCACATTACAAAATACCACCTTGGACACTGCTGGTACTTTTCCTCTGTGGGGGGATGGGGATCAAATAAAGGTTTCTCACCTCAGAAAATCTTTTTAAGGCTTGGGAGGGGGTTAATTTAGACTCTCCTCCATTGCCTACACAAGAAGGACTGCTGAAAGAACCTGAACACACAGAAGCACTAACCTGAAGGGAAATGCAGGGGTGAGTCCAGACTAAGATAGGGGTCCAGTCTGTAAGAAGAAGTAACTGGAATTCTGAGCTACAGAAACTCTGCATCCTGCTTAAAACAACATTTAGGGTAAGAAATTATTTCTTGAAACCAGTTTCTTTAAGATCTTAAACTTAGTATGTGTGTGTTGTTTTATTTGCTTAGTAATCTGCCTTGTTCTGTTTGCTATCTCTTATATTCACTTAAAATCTGCCTTTTATAGTTGTTAAATTTTTGTTTATTATTAAATCCAGTTTGTGCAATTTGTAACTGTGGGGGCAAGAAGTTGTGCATCTGTCTCTTCACATTGAGGGAGAGGGCAAATTTTTATGAGTTTGGCTGTGAAGAACTTTCTCTACAGCGCAAGGGGGTATTATTTTGGGTTTGTTCCCCAAAGGGGGGTGCACGTGAGTGCTGAGTGAATCCTCTCACACAGAGCTGACTTCAGTCTGTGTCTGCAGCTGGGTGGGGCCCTACCTGTGTGCATGCTACAAGAGGCTAGAGAGCCTAATTTAGCGAAACAGGGAGAGGGAATCCAGGCTGATTAAGCAGGAGGAGGGGCTCAGTGAAACCCCAGTACATCAGGTGGCATTCCAAAGGGGTTCTAACATGTCACCACCTGATCTTCTGATTCTGTCTCCTGTGCTCTGACCAGTAGACCATAGTCCCTTCCTGTAGACTTCCTTTCACATCTTTTACATTTCCGAAAGTATTTGATCAATGAAACCAGTTGTATCACACTCACTTCCTACTTTTACAGAAGCATGAACAGGGGTGTGGGATACTTATATTTACAATAGGGCTTTGGTTTTTATATGTAGTCGCAATATCGACACTTCCTACTCTATCTTTGAATCAGAAAACAAGTCATGATTTTTACTACATGATAAAGCATGCACCTTATGAAGAAAGCACATTTTATATAGAAAGCCGAAATCTCACATCCAATAGCACCACAACAGCTATCGTTAATGCCTCACTCAAAACATCAGGCAACTGAAAGGATAAATACAAATCATAAACCTTCCAGGTTGTTTTCAGAGGCTAATCAGGGGACATGATTCAAGTTAATCTTAATACTTCTGTTCTTATACACTCTCACAATGATAAGAGAGATTCCTACAATCCCCTGTTAACTTTTGCTCTTAGTTATTCCTATTGCAGCCTGGACAACGCTATAGAAAAAATTTCATTTCTGTCACTCCCCGTAGAGGCCTCTGACAAAAGCAATTTGTTTAATATGAAGATATTGGATCCGTCTAACATGAAAACAGACTCAGAAGCAAACACTCCCTTTCCTGCTCTGATTGTCACAGGGCTGGTTGTGACTGAACGTATTGCTAGGGGAAAGTGCCTGAATGGCAGCCCCAAGAGAATGAAGTCACAGAAAAGGTCCACCACAGGCAGTGGCAGTTCAAAGTCTCCTACATTACACTGGAGAGACCAACTAAGAGTGAGCAAGTGTTCACAGTCCTAAGACAATATATTTGTGTGGAGGCACTGGGTCTTGGGACACAGTCTTGGTCCCTCTCCCTCCTACCACAACAGCCACACAAGGGTTCTTGAAACAATAGGGCTACAGTGACTTCTGTGGCCACCACAGGGAAAGAGAAAAGAAGTAGGAATTCCAGAGAAGGGTGAGGATTAATTTGGATGAGTTCTCTGGTGAGCATCTCGGGGTACCTACTCCCCACACCCTTTGCATACTGGGCCAGCCTGACTCAAGATTGTTTGGCCATATGGCGTTCATATGCTCCTTCTTGCTGTGTAATGAATCGTCAGGATGCAGTCCATGGACAGAGCAGGAAGCAGAGAGCACCATCAGAGTAACCTACCATGTATCAGAGTCTGGAGTGCCCTCCTGATTTGGGCTCTATTGCCAGTTCTGCCCATGTGTCTCAGGCAGAGCACAGAGTAAGCAGAGTGGATTTTGTTGGACCCAGAGCAGGAGGCTTGTGGTACTGAAGCAATATGGCTGGACATCTGGATACAGTCATGCAAAGGGCTGAAAAAAATGGGTGGCCCCACATGACTCCTGGGTGGTATGTACTAGAGGTCTATGTATGTTGTCCTTTTTGATCTCATCTCTTTCTGTATGTTTTTAACTAATTTTTACATACACGTGTTTGGTGCAGCAAGGGAGAGAAGACAGCGAGTGAACGTGTTTTTGGCCACGGATTGCCAAAGAGGGAGTAGAAACAAAATGCAGTAACAAAACCAAAAGACATGCCACCACCTGTTTGCTGAACAAGGGCTGTTGTAATTCCTTCTGTTTGCTCTCACATACTGTTCCCAGCCCCACAGAAAAAATAAAATAAAAGCCTTTATTATTTACAGTCTGCACTTAGAGCCGTCATCAAGGTTGATTGTGGGTTTATTGTTGCTAGCCAGCCTCCTTGCTCCAGCAGGTGCCAGGCACCCAGAGCTACTCCCATCAAACACTGCCCCTGTGATACAGTGAGTAAGCCGATGAATTCTGTTTACTCCGTCTGGGAGGCTACGGACCGCCTCTTCTCAAGGAACATCCCACATACAGTAAAGGTTTATAGTCAGCTAGAGCTAGACTTCATATTCATTCTTTCCACATATATTCACGATGAGGGTGGGGATGTTAAACTACTCAGCAACATTTAACTCAACAAATACTGAATCTCCAAAGCGATGCCCTTTATCTTCCCTGCTTCCCTTAGATACAGTCTCAAAGAATTGGGAAGAGTGCCAAGTCCATTTTTGGTTACCAAAACTGAAAATGAATGCTAAATATTTAATAAAACAAAAAGCTAGAAAAGAAATCTCATGTCCAAGAACCTTGTCACATATCACATTAGGCAAACCAAAGGTGAGAGCTAAAAAGAAACTGCATTATCATCATCTGACCTTTCAGGATGTTCTGTAGCTTTCAAGCAAAATGAAATATCACCCAGTAGAGCTACTGCAAAATGCCAGAAAGCTGCGAAGTAGCTACTACCTGCAGATCTGCCCATCTTCTCCCAGCACTTCTTTTATCAATATGAAAAGCAAATCAACCTTTATCACAGAGGTCTCTTGTTTTTTTAATTGAAGCACCATGTGGTGCTACATACATGAGTAATAATCCTTCAGAAAACACTGGTTAGTAGTTGCTGTGGTGAACAGTGTTTCCAGTGTTTCATCCCGATGATCAGAGCATGCTGGAACATACACAGAACTATCCCAAGAAGAATATAGCACTAATAAAATAGATTCTAACCATACATATTCCAAAAATACAAGACCAGTGGCATCTGAAAATAGGTAGGCAAAACAGAAACATTAGGCATGTTTAGAGCCCCTGTTTATAGCAGTGGGTAAGAATATCATGCTGTGTCTATTGCAGGCAATGAAAAAAGAGACCATTTGATTCTGCTGCAGATAAACAAACAAGCAGTTCTATTAATCTAGGTCACACACAAAGCAAGTGACAGGAGAATTGGATATGGTTAATGTCAGTATGTGTGGCTTCTGAGAGCAGGGACATGTGAGCATGAAAGATTAAAGATGTTTTTAATAAAACTAAGTGAGCCCCACAGTACTGCTGTTAAAAAACATTAATGCATCCATTCCTTCATTCTGTGAGCAGGAAAGTACCCACTAGGCCACTTGGGCATCGGACAACCTTACCTAAAAGGTACCCATGTTTGTGTCTAGCGCAGTCTGATATGTTTCTACTGTAAAACTCAAGGAAGTTCACTGAAAGTGCTGTCTACAACTCCATTCTATTGGCCAGAAGTGTAGAAACTGACCTTGACATTTTTTTCTTCAACAAATTGACTTTCTTTTCAAACTATTCATGTGTATTTGATATTCACAATCATGATAAGTCACTAATAGCGCCAACTAGTTTGGGCAGGTACTCCGTACACTCCCTCACATAACTCAATCGTAATTCCGAGTAGTAATATCCATGCCATTCTTGTTGGGAATCTCTCTTCCATATGAAATGCCAAGTGGGCCAAATTATAGGACAGCTTTGTGATGTGGGCAAATGTCATGCAGCAGCTAGTAGGAAACCAACAAAATGATATTAGAACTTAAGCTCAAGTGCTCCTGCCATACCCTGCTAAGGGTCTGATAAAAAGCCCATTGACATCAGTGGAGTCTTTCCATTAACTTCAGTGAACCTTTAGATCAGGTCCTAAGGACCTTGTCCTGAAAGGAGTTGAGCCCCAACAACTCCCCTTCCTCAGCACCTCTCAGGATCTTTAATGGGAATTGAGGGTATTCAGCAGGAAGTGCTTAGACCCTTTCAGGATTGGGCTCCAAATGGACCACTGGTTCTCCCTCCTGTTTACCTCTTTACATTGCCTTTGAATGGTACAGTGCATTTTTAATTTGCAATATACAGATAAGAAACAGTGTCTTTTTCTTACGAGGAAACCAATGCAAGAGCCAGATTTTACTGCCCCCCTCACAGAGAATAGCACCTCACTCCAGGAGCAAGCCCATTCATTCCAATGGGACTACACTCCAGGTAGGGGACTTTTCAACAGAAGTATGGGTGTCAGAGTATGACCCTACAATAACAACATTGGCTGCAACAACTTATCTAAAAGAGGAAATGATGTGCCATCTTCTGGAAGACTGCTCGGGACTTTTTAGTTTACATTTGGAGAACTGTTCAAAACCATGATTTCAGCAAGAGTGTTGGGCAATCACCTAGTCAAGGAGTGTCCATAAATTCCCATCAGTGTGGGCAGGGGGAACCTATAAATTTGGGATGCTGTGTGTCATATCTCTAGGACTCATATTTATATATATATATATACACACACGCACGCCTTGAACGTATTTCTGTTTTGCTGTTCATGTAACATAAAAAAAAAAGCTCTGACAGGGCAGTTACTTCAGCTCATATCTCAGCTGTAAGTAGGTTTTTTTCAAAACTGCCTTTACTAAAAATAGCTCCTATAAGACTCTGGAAGGCACTTTCCAGCCTTGTAAGTTCACATGTGCCTGTGTTCATTCAGAAGTTTGATCTGGATTTAATATGCACAGTCCTGTCAATACTGCGTTAAGCCCTCTGGCACCAGAGGGTCCAGGCAGTCTCCCTGTATTGTATCCTGATTCCTAGCTTCAAGAGGGATGTAATCCATCAAATCAGCTCTTCAATCATAACCGCTGCAATTACATGGTTCTCAGAATGGTCCCATTATCCTATCAAAAAGCATTTGGGATGGGATGTAACATTGTCTGTTATTCATGGAATAAGACAGCAGATAACTCACACTGTAAATAGATTCATGGAAAACCAATTGCAGTTTGTATTGCGGTCATTGATTTAGGCCATTTTCCATCCTATGAAAGTTCCAAGAAGGGAGCATGCTCACACACACAAATAGAAACGCTATTGCCCCCAAATGGAGTAGAGTGACACATTGTGCCTGATCCACCACATAGGTGCAGAGGGAAAGAAGGCATAAGGAATGCAGGAACCATTCCTTTCTAGCACCCCAGGGAATGCAAGACTCCCCCAAGGAACTGGGGAAGAAGTGGCAAGCCATAGTCTTGCTGCTGTTCTGCATCAGCTAGTTGAACTGATGGCACAGAAAGAGAGGCATTCTACGCAATCCAAAGGGAGGGTGCAGTGTGCACCATGAAGCCCCAGGTGGGATTTTTTTTTCTCCCAGAATACCCCCTGAAGCAGTTCAGCTCCACATAGCCTTTATTCAAGCCTGTGCCTTAATGGCACAGTTGAGCTCAGAATGTGAAATTTTGTGACAGCCCAGCATATAAGAGTACCATAAAAATATGTAGGGAACCACGGTGGAGTCTCACAGCCTTTGTCTATGCTAAGAAAACGTGCTGCATTAGAAAATCCTAGGGTAAGGTGGCACCCAAGCTTCACTACAACCAGGGAACCATTTTAAGTCACAACTATCTTTTTTTACACTAGGTGCTCAGCAGTGTAGAACAGCGTGTTAATTAAAACATGGGTTAACACACATTCTGACAGAACTCATTTTCTCTGTGTAGACAAAACCAAACCTGGTCCTTCATGCCAAATGGAGGCCCAGGGACTAGGGACACTGAGAAGGTAGCTCCTTTACATTTCTATAATTCTGCTTTTATCATTGTGCCTAAGTCATCAAATTTCTCTCACAAGTCAGATACCTGCTCTTATGATTTCAGCAGTGATCACTTTTTCCAGGTACCTGCATTTCAAAGAGCGTATTGGGTCTACATTTGGCCTCTCAGAAATTTTCCCACCCCAACAAATAAGAAAATGGATGGAATTGCAGCAGTTCTCAGGCTTATCACTGAAGAATACAACCCTTTGTCATTTCTCAGTTACTAAACATCTCACCATTTGGGCCCCGGCCTGCTTTTCTTTTGCACCCAAACCTCATAGTGAGTCATGATTTTTCAAAAATGAAAAATGCTCCCCTTAGTTGCACTTGGATCCCTAGATTCATTCTGTTCTGATGACTTACACATTTCAGAGAGGATGCTGCTCCAAAAATAATAGGACAAATTCTTTCCTGACTATGTGGAGTCCTCTAAGCAATTTACTCAATTAACACAGAGAAGTCAATATGTGTCCATCTTGTACTTTCCTCTGAAGCAGCTTGTACTGACCACTGTCGAAGACAGGATACCCGACTAGATGGAGTACTCCTCCGATCAAGTATGGCAATGCCTTTGTTCCCACCTCTGTATTTAGGTCTTCCCCGGTCTCTGGCTGCAGAGGAGTGGCTACTCACTCCTTTCAACCCTAGCAAAATAAAAAATAAAAAAAAATGTACATTTCCAAAGTTATCTTCATAAGGAAGAAGGCTAGAAATTGACTTATTTATAACATGAAAGCTGAGATTCTCCATTATATTTCTAGTTCCTCCAAGCAAGTGGGGCCCATGTCTGCAGACTTCATGGAGCCTAAAGGCCAGCTCTGTACAAAAGGGCAGAGGCAGTTCCTGCATGTACATCATGACAGGGTGACACATTTCATGGCTTTTGGACAAAGTGATGTATTATTTTAAATGTGAAATTATTCCTTCGCTATATGCTTCTTTGTCCTCTGGTCACAGGGCTGCTGACGTTGGACCGTGAATGAAGAACTCCTTTGATTGTCTCAGTGAAGATTAAATGTGGCGTTTGCATTTCTTCCTACTTCAAGATGTTGACAGGTTGATGCAACATTTAAATCTTCATGGTAATGAAGAGCCATACCTTAAATCCTATCCTTTTCACACACACATTGTATACAGTGCATTCCACTTATAATGAAATGTGGTTATTACAGATGAAACAGACAATTGCACATACAAAATCCATCCCTGTTCTATAAACTTGATTAAGGTTTAAGCTAACATTTCACCTTGACATTAGGAATACATGTTTGTGAGCATTGTTTATGCTGTCAGGTTATGTCTGAATACATGCTACTGAAGAACAAGGGTGCTATTGATTTTTCGTTATTTTCAAGTATTTGTTTTGTATGGTTCAGCACATTCTGTTTATTTTGGCACAAGCAACAAAGGAACCAAGGCAAGAGACTTCATTTGTTTTCTGAAAAGATTTAAGACTGCACAGACATCATTTCATGAAATGATGTCTGTGTCTACAGTGGCCAGTAATGTAATATTATATCTTGGTTAATTAGTTATTTTGGGGTTTACTTTAATTTTATGCCTTAATGTACCATCAAGAGTACATATAAACATAGTCGGTGTGGTACCTAACAATAGCTTGATCTAGAAAGAAAGAATCTTATCAGAGTACCTGATAATCAGCTTTTTCGTACCTTTGGACTGAGGCCCCGTCATCTAGAAGAACGTCCCACAATTCTGAGTGAACTCTATTTTTTACTGCAAACACATGAAATTAAAGTGGGATGCCATTTGCACAATTAGCTAAACTGAGTCGTCATCTGCACATGTATGGTGCTGTATGAATAATCACACTGGGTCACAAAACAGTTTTAGTTATTTTCATATAAAGCCCAGAATTTGAAAATCAGTGTTCTCCTAGTAGCATGGGAAGTCACCCAATGCCATTGATCTCCATAGGAACCGAGCATGTACTTCTGAAGGTAAAATTTAGGCTCCAGTGATATTGGGATAGTTTCATGCCTTGCAGTTCCCAGGAAGAACAGGAAAAATCTGCTAGCCAGGAGCTCTCTTTGTTGCTTTAATGCCCTTTTTGTGTTTAAATGATTATTAGTAATGATACTATATTGAAATGAACTAAAATATTAAGAAGTGTTCTATTTAGAGTAAATAACAGAATATTTGCTGTATGAAATTATATATACTTTTCAAATTCTAACTGCATTGTTTGTTTTTGCCTTATTCACAGTCAACATTTTCTCCATTCATTAGCTTTGAAGTGGTTTTCTCAGTCCTGATATGTAGCTACACTGCCACCTAGTGGTGAGGGTGCATAAGAGACAGTGGACTAAAGATGGCAGGTTAATTATAGGAATCCGAAAAAACTCCATAAAAGTCTAGGATAGTTTAACCCACTGGCTAACTCCAAAACTGCCCCCCTTCTGGGAAAAACAAGAGTTTGATAGAAAAAAAGAGGGACTCCCAAACATTTACCCAATCTCTTTCCCTGGGACATACCCCTCTATTGGGGTATAACAACGGTGCCCTCTGGTCGGCCCTCAAAGGCATAGAGGAGCTTTCTCCCTCTTTCTTCCATGAAGTGCAGTCATGAGACCCTAAACACCCATCTGCTCCACCCCAAAATTATCCAACTCTCCCGTCTATTTTCTGTCCTCTATTGAAGATACGCCAAGAAACCCTCCTGTTTTCAGCTTCCTCCTTTTACACCTCCTAGGCCTTTTTTCAGGACCCTCTGTAGAGACCCATAGCCTTCTCATTCCTAGCTTCTTTCCAGTCTCTCTACCAATGTAACCCCTGAAGGCTGTCAAATCAGAAGGCAAAGTAAAAGCACGCTAAACCTAATATTTTGTAACATTGATGGTTTTTTAAGCCAATCTTGTGATTTTGGGGGCTTGACTCGTGAGTTTTGAATGCTTGGAGTTCACAATAGTCGACATGTTTGGTGTGGGAGAAAGGGGAGGTTGTCATGGAGCCAGTTACAACTCCTTGAGTCTCAGTTTGCCTCAGCCTTGAGAGAACAGCCTGAAGCATCATAAGAGATCATATGCCAGCTGCAAATTGCCAAGTAGAGCTATGTTCCGCTCTATCCCCTTTTTTTCTTTAAACACACCCTACGCAAGGGTGAGGGAACAGTTGGCATAGGAGCTGGGTCTTCCAGAGTTATACCAGCTGACAGTTCCTCCCTGTTCAGAGAATTCTCAACCAAGTAGCTGGAGCCAGCTTCCAGACTCTTTTCAGCAGAAAGGGACTGGAACCAAAGCAAAAAACCTGGCCCGTTATTTAAGATAAGCATCTAAACGTTTTATATATGTGTTTGCATCTGGAGGCAGTGATTCTGAGGGACCAGATATAGATTCATATGGCAATAACATTGCTTCTATAAAATCTATTCACCGGGGTATTTATATTGTTCCCACCATAATGGTGTCTGAACTCCTATGCACTCAGAATGGGGTGCCATAACGAGCTTTTACTGCATATTGTGTAGATAATTTTAATCCTGTATAGGACTGAAGAGTGTATACTGTCATAAATAAAGAGCACTATTAACAATCTAATCAAAGGGGGGGGGAAAGGTGTAAATACCACATATACTGTGGAAAGGGGCAATCTGGAAACTGGGGTGCAAAATCAGTTTACTTTAATAACAAATCTTTGAACCTTGCTACTTTTCAAACCAAGAAATAAGCATGTTCAAGCCATTATCAGTGCTGTATCTGGGATTCTCCTCTGTCCCTCCTTCCCTGCCAGCCTGGAATCTCAAGATCACAGCCTTTAAACAAAAACATGTCCTTTTTTTGGTGAATGCAGAATGTGTCTAATAAATAAATAAAATACGAATCATTTGTTAGATGCTGTAGAAAAACATAGGATGACACAGTCCCTGCCAAAGAATTTACAGTCACTTAATACAAGCTACAACAAGTTGGTGTAACAAACAATAGGAGGGAACAGTAAAGATACCCGTAATAGGCTCACACAGTTAGTTAGGCTAGCTATGTGCGAATCTTGATGCCTGCTCATCATTAGGCCAGGATTTTCAAACGGCCTATGGGAGTTTACTTTCCGTAGGAGATGAACTTCTTTGGGGCAGGGACCATGTCACCCTATGTGTTTATACAGCACCTAAAAGGAGGGCAGACTGTGAACCCTTTGCTCATATTAGTGAGCACTGACTCACCAAGTAGGTCCCATTAAAGTCTGACCCTTAAAAAAAAAGGGGGAGCTGTTTCTTATTGAAATAGATGGGGCAAAGGCTTCTCAATTACTGATACAGAAAGAGTTTCCACAAACCAGCAGCCACAGAGATTATTGACTGGAGAATCAAAGCCCAAAGAAAGCACTGGTCTCTAGGGGAATTTAAAAATATTTTTTTCCATACAAGGTTCAGGTGTGAAAAACTTGCCATATGCAAATTTGAGTTTATAGACCTCTAATGTTCCTGACTCAGCAATACCTGTATCCCATGCTCTTTGCCATAGATTTTTTCCCCGCATGGGCATTCATCAGACGTAGAAACAGAGAGAACCATCACAGAGGATTCTCCCCAGTTGAGCCACACACACCCCATACTGTGGAGGTATGCTCCCCACCATCCTGGAAAACCACATACTAAGCAGAAAAAATGTAATCCACAAACTCATGCAAATTGCCTATTGCAACAGGATCGTTAACTTCTCATGAAAGAGACCAGCTAATAGCAGCCCAGAAATGACAGAGAATAGCATGGCATCTTGCCCCAGTCATGAATAGATGACATCATAGAAAGGAAGAAGAAACAAGAAACAAGGGAATAGTGGGGAAACTAGAACTCACCAGCCAAGCACTATTTAAGCCTAAACTGTGGGAACTATTACTCACTTTGTGTACATGTATTGTTTACAGTCCAACAATGGTTGAAGTTTATAGAGTTACATATTCATTGAATAGATTGAATTGAACCTTGCATGACTATATTGTGGGACCATGAAGCTCCCAGCAACAGCTTCTGTGGAACTCTAGCAAATAAGACCAGAGATAACATTTCTTGAAAAAGACTATATATATATATATATACCGTATTAGCAACTGCAGTGTATTTCCAGTCACAGAGGATGACGCAGTCCCAAAGAGAGGCTAAGGGAGGGAGGACTGTGCAGAGATACAACATACAAGTAAGGTGATCAGGATTATGATAGTCTCATTTCTTAACAGAAACCAAGTTGGTTTTGGTGGTGCTGGTGGGGCAGTAGGTTAAAATAATAACATTGAGCCAGATTTTCTAGTCCCAGGTAGGGTCACTTTGTGCCATGTAAATGTAACAGGCTTCGGGAAAGCATTATATTAGAGAAAATATTTCTTTCCCCTTTCCTGTACCTCATCTTATCTCTGCTGAGGTACAGATCAGTTTAGTCCAATGGTCTCCAACCTTTTTATGCACAAGATTACTTTTTGAATGTAAGAGCAACCCATGATCTACCCCGCCTCTTCCCCGAGGCCTCTTCCCTTCCCTGAGGCCATGCCCAGCTCACTCCATCCCCTCCCCCCGTCGCTCACTCTCCCCCACCCTCACTCACTTTCAGCGGGCTGGAGCCAAGGGGTTCACAGTGTGGGAGGGGGCTCCGGGCTCAGCCTGGGGCAGGGGTTTGGGGTGCAGGGGGGGGTGAGGTATTCAATCTCTAGGAGGGAGTTTGGTTGCAGGAGGGGGTGCGGGCTCTGGGAGGAAGTTTGGGTGCACGAGGGGGCTCCGGGCTGGGGCAGAGTGTTGGAATGCAGGAGGGGCCATGGGGTGCTGGCTCTGGGAGGGGGCTCAGTGCTGGGGAAGGGGCTTGGGGTGCAGGAGGGGGTTCAGGGTGAAGAAGGGGATGTGGGGTGCTGGTTCCAGGAGAGGGAAGGGGGTTGGGGTGTGGGCTCCCACCGGGCAGCACTTACCTAGGGCAGCTCCCGGGCGGCGGTACAGCAGGGCTAAGGCAGGGTCCCTGCCTGCCCCAGCCCCATGCCATTCCTGGAAGAGGCCAACTTGCCCCTGTGGCCCCTGGGGGGGGCATGTGGCTCCTTGCGCTGCCCCTCTCTGCAGACACCATCCCCGCAGCTCCTATTGGCCACAGTTCCCTGTTCCTGGCCAATGGGAGCTGTGGGGGCAGTGCTTGCAGGCAGGAGCAGCACGCAGAGACCCCTGCCCTTCCATCCCCAGGGCCACAGGGGCGTGCTGGCCACTTCCAGGAGCGGTGTGGGGCCGGGGCAGGCAGGGATCCTGCATTAGCCCACTGCGCTGCTGGACTTTTAGTGGCCGGCGATCACGATTGACTGAGAGAGTCTCCAGAATCAACCAGTCAATCTCAATTGACCGGTTGGTGACCACTGGTTTAGTCTTTTCAGAAATTTGATACGTATCTATATCAATTCAAATTATACAAAGTTAAATCTGTGAAAGAACAAAATATCTAAAGGAAAAATGTTTACTAAATCTAGATATGTGGTGGGGGGGAATGTGTGTGCATGTACTTGTAACCTATGAAACAACTGTGCATATAATCAATAACAACTTTTACAGAAGCAAGGTGGGTGAGGTAATATCTTTTATTGGGCCAACTTCTGCTGGTGAGAGAGAGACAAGCTTTCAAGCTTATACAGAGCTCTTTTTCAGGACCTGAAGGACAGCTCTGGGTAAACTTGAAAACTTGTCTCTCTCCAACTGGTCCAATAAAAGATATACCTCACCCACATTGTCTCTCTAATATCCCCAACACAACTACAACAACACTGCTTGCATCTTTTAAGCATAACACTTTCAGGGGGCTTCCCCCCAAATGTCAGTACATTTTCTACCACATGTTCAAATGCCTAGTATAATCATGCACACACACACACACACATACATACACTCCCTAGAGCCAGAGGCGATGAGTGTGGGGGGAGGGCGTGCGGGGTTACGCGGGGTCACGCAGACTGAGCATGCTCAGTAACACTGCTGGAGCCAGCTGCCCTCACTCTGCCCTCCCCCACCACACTATTGGCAGCATGGGTAGTCTCTACCTAGAGCTCTTCTCTGGGAGGATTTACCCATCTCAGTCTCTGTGGAATGGTGTCCAAACCCTCTGTAGGGCATACCAGGTCCTTAAAGTTGGGGGAAAAGTGATTGGCCCCCAGGCTCATTCAACCTCCCACTGAGTCTTTGCAACATCAGTCTGCAATTTGCATAGCCTGCAATTGTACTCTTGTACAATTGTACTCTTATTCTTCTCTAGTGGGGTGAGGAAGCCTGGAGTCTAATCCAACAAAACCAGAGAAATCTTTACAGCAGACCATTCTGGTGCTTACACTGCTCCACTGTTGAGTCCTCCAGTCTGGTACCGACTCCTCCTCTTTATAAACTCCTCTCCCCCTTTCTTTCCAATTGGTTCCACTTTCAAAGAGTGACTCCAGATGTGTCCTGCCAGGCTGGTTGCCCACAATGGAAATCACCCAAAATTGCTTCAAGCAGCTAATGAGCATTCCCAGTGGCCACCAGACCCAATTTCTGGATGATTTTGGCCCATCCAGCAAAGTTTCCCTGCCCAGCTCCGGCAAGTCTGCAGGCACACGGAGTCCCCAGGGAACAAAAACAAGAACTATGTATCCTCCACACTGTTTCTTCCCGTATTTACATCACTAAATGGAGTAACACAAGCATGTGGGCTACATAAGCAGCACAAAATAGCTGGAGAGGGCAAGAGCAGAATTACCTATTGCAGAGGAATGTTCTGCTGGTGGAAATCTGGCAGAGGCAAGCTCCATCACTTCCTGTGCCAACTGCCCCTGAAATCCACCGTAGAGGGAAGGAGCATGCTGGAGCAGAGTTCCACTGTGCCAAATCCTCTAGTGCTGTAAGAGCCCTGAAGGACCTTATGTCCTAACTTGTTCCAGGACTGGGTGACCCTGAATCAGAAAGCCCAGCTAATGCCTTTATAGCTCCTTCTCTCCACTGCATCTCAGCAGAGCTCAGCTCACTAATCTCTCCTTCCCCTATCCTTTCTCCACACTTTAGCCCACTCTGTGATGGGGTGTTCACCCCCATACCAGCAAGGAAGGAGTTAAAAGCAGCCTAGGGAAGCTGCGCAGGGGGCATCCAATCGTAGAGAGGCTGCACGGAGCAACCAATCAGAGCCCAGCAGGTCAGGTCACATAAAAGGAAGATGGAGGGCAAAGCAGGCTCAGTTTCTGCAGGGAGCCTAAGGGAGAGGGTGGGGTTCTTAGAGGGCTGCAGAAAGGTTGCACATTGCACAGGATAGCTGCTAGTAGAGACTTAGGGGAGCTAGTGAAAGCTCCTGGCTGGCTGCTGGGATTTGCAGGCTTGAGGTCCTGAGAAGAGGGTGAAGAAGGTGCTGGGGGTGCAGAGAAGTGGCCCAGGGAATTGAAGCAGCACTGGTGGAGAAGTTAAGGAGAGGCTGGGACCTGGAGTAGTGTATGGGCCTAGGTCTCTTCCCCTTTCCCCCCTCCCACTTGCCACTGGGGAAGTGACTAGACTGGGAGATACTTCCCCTCTGGAAAGGGGAAAACATGGACAGTGACATAGCAGGAAGGCTAAGTCAGGAAGAGGATTCTGCAGTACTCGGACTGAGGTGGGTCTGCAGGTAGAGATGACAGGACACACACCACCAGGAGAAGGTGCACTGCCTGAGAGAGAGCTAATCCCCAAGACTGCCATCAGGAGGTGCTGCTCTGGTGAGAGAACCCTATGACACACCCATTTTCCTTCACTGAAATATGCAGTTTTAGTTGCAGCCTCTACCCATCCACCTTTCATCCAACACTTGATCCCTCCCTCCATATGAATGATCCATTCACTGGTAAGATAATGTGACTTCTTTTTGACCTGTGTGGCTAGTCAAATTTTGGGGCCTGTTTAGGAGTTGAAACTGCTGATGGAGTCTGGTATTTTCTTTCATATGGCCTTACTTATCTAAAAGTACAAACTCCTGCTTCTCCAAATGCAGGAGGAATCAAATGCAAAAGGATTAATTTCTTAGCTTACACATCCAAGCATCCTTTCAGATGACCCAAAAATCTGTTTCTCTTAGGGTCACACCATGCTTACAGGCTTCTGCTCGGATTCCTTCGGACTGTGTTATTCTCTAGTTCTGTCTTCAGTCTTTCCCCTCGTTTACTGTCAGACTCCCGTCTACACACACACCTTCACCCAAAACAATCAGCTGAAACCCCTCTGCTCGCACAGTCCAAATCTCCTGGGCAGATTCACATAGCCCTTGTGTTTTTGGTGGGGGACTGTGGTTATTACTAATCCTTGTTACATTAATTGGAGGGTGTGTTTGCACCCACTAATGAGATTTTAAATCAACCCATAACAAGGTTTCACCCATCTCATAACAATAATCTCTCTAAAATGAAATAGATTAGTAGATGACCCTAATCATCCAGGCCAATATTTTTAAGTGGGAACCTAATTAGGTGTCTTGATTTTTCAAAAGTGCTGAGAACCCAGCAGCTTGTATAGAGGACATATGTCCCATTGAAGTCAATGAAAACTGAGCGCTGAGCACTTCTGAAAATCTGGCCACATTTACATGCATAAATATGGACATTAGGCTCTTGTGTTTTTTTAAAATCTCATTCATAAATTCTACCTGTACATAGTCAAAAACCCATCTGCCCTAAACTTGCACTTGGTTTTATGCACAAATAGGGTTCACACATGTCATTTTTGCTAGTCATGCATTTAGAATGACTGTGCATAAATTATATGTGCACAAATAGAGGTCATATGTCCCCACAGAAGATTAGTGCTATTTGGAATTTAACAACCACCAACCATAAACTTTCAGCCAGAAGTAATCAACCAGCAGACGATTCAGAGAAGATAATGGATTGCACAACAGGATTGTAAGTCTGGGATGGGGTGTATAAACACCTTACTGGGACAGAAGGGGTTAAGGAGCAGTTCTGGGCCTAAGTGACTCCACCCTGCACAACCTGCTCCAGCTGGAAGAGGAGCTTCCAAGGGAACCAAACAGCTCAAACTTCTGTCCTTGTTCTGTCTGTCCACCCCTATCTTGAGAGCTCCTGAGCAAGAGCAGAAGTCCTTACTTCAAGCAGTAGCTACCCCAGGCCATAGAAGATCCAGGGAGAAGACCCAGGTGAGAGGTAGCTGGGAGTTCTCTCTTGGTCTGAGAGAAGCTGGGGGGCTGAGTCCTGAGCTGGAAGGCTGATCAGGGACTGCAGCTTGCCTGAAACTCTGGATAGAGGGAGAGTGCAATAGATCCCAGGCAGGGACAGTGAAACCCAGGAACTTGGCCCAGTGTGAAGCTGGGACTAGCCTGCAAGGAAGGAGGGTATAGCTGAGCCCAGCTGGGCTGAAGATTCAGGGTTTTTTCTATTTTCTGCAGGACTCTGAGACCTTGTGGGAAGCAAGTGGTAGGAAGTGGCCCAGTGAGAGACCCCCAAATCTCTCTGGGGTGTTCATTATCACAGCCTCTTGTAGGGCCTTGGGTCAGAGCTCAGTGGACAGGGATGGTCTAGGCTTCCCTACCAACCACCCTTTTCATGGAAGAGGCATAAACCCCTCTCCCCCACATCTGAGGTACGTCTACACTGATGCCGCTTTTGGCAGTGTATAGAGTACGTACGCACATCTCCTTCTCCTCCCCCCACCTCCCCAGCATGGATATAAATAGCAACGTAGCCAGTGAGGCCCAGCTTAGGCAAGTAAAGACGAAAGGTGTGGGTATGCAAATACAGACTGTACATGACTCTCTACTTGTCCAAGCTGTCATGTACTTCTGTACCAGATATGGACTGGCTACAAAGCTCACTTATATACACCAGATGTGTTCTTAGCTTACTGATTGTCATGGATATTATTAGTAAAAGACACAGACTGGTCACAGCTAAAGAGCAATTCACAAAGCCCATGACCTGTCCGTGACTGTTAATAAAAATATCCCTGACAAAATGGGGCTCTGAGGGTCCCCACACCACCTGAAACAGGGCAATTGCACAGGGGCTAGGAGCTGCCTGCAGCAGCTGGGAACTGCAGGGTGCCCCTGCTGCCCATAGGGGCCAGGAGCTTGGGGGCTCCCTGCCACCTGTGGTGGCCAGGAGCTGCAGGGTACCTCACTGCCCAGGGGGGGGTGGGCGGGATCTTGGCACTACAGGGATTGCCAGAGACAGCAGGGGTACCCCGCAACTCCCTTCCCCCATGTGTGGGGGAGGACCCTGCAGTTCTTGACCACTGCAGGCTGAAGTCAGAGGTTGCTGGAAGTTATGGATTCTGTGACCTCCGTGACTAAATCGTAACCTTAATCATCAGATTCTCTAATGCTCTGCCTGGTATGGCTGAGTTCAGTTATAGTCTCTTATGCACAGTGCCATCTAGTGGCTGAACAGTAGAGTACAGTTTAGCATTCTATTAAGTTCTGCATTCCTACCATTTACAAATTATACGCTATCACGCTATCCTTGAAGTTCAGTATGGATCAGTCTGTCTCTGAATCATAATGGTTTTCCAGTTACACAACACAAAAAAGCACAACAACTTTCTCATCTGGCTGTCGATTAGTTGCACCAACTGGCTGTGGTTGCTTTGGATTTTTTGAGTTTTCTTGTTCTGCATCTGACCTCTGTAAAGTTATTCTGTTCTTTCTGAGGCACAAACTGCCGATGTCTATGGTTTCTGTTGAACTGTGCACTGTTGGTCTCAATTGCATATGATTTGGGCACTGAATTATTTTTCTTTGACAGCTGGAATTGTCCATCCTTTCTCCATCCAACTTGACACCAACATGGTCATCTGGGGTTCTAGACCTGGCAGCTCTCTAACTGAGCAATGTCTGTTGTAAAAATGTTCATAAGCTATTGTAGCCTTTTTTAGTTTTGTTTGGCTACTCTCCATGTCTGGCCACTTTGGAAACAGGTTCTCTTCCAAAGTTGGAACAGGAGTTGTCTTCCCATAAGGAGCTGTTCCAGATTATATCCAATAGCTGCTATTGGTGTTGATCTGTAACTCAGAAGAGCAAAGAATGGATCTTCTTGCTGTAGGATTTTCTTGGCTGTCTGTACAGCTCTCAACTTCTCTAGTCACTTGTGGACAGGGCCATAATTAGGGTGGGATGAGTGGGGGCAGGAGGACAGAGCTCACGGGGTGCAAAAATGGGGTGGTGTGCAGGATCAGGCCCAGTGACATTGGCCAGAGCAGGTTCTCCCCAGCACTAGGACTGCAGCAGGCCGGCTGAGTGCACTGCTTGGCTCATACTGAGCATGCTCAGTAACATTTGCTGAAGCTGCTGCCCTTGCTGGGGATTAATATCTGCTTCCTTTCAGAGGTTAAAAGTGGGCAAAGGGAGCAAATTGGAGAGGGGGATGGGCAGAGTCTGTGCTTGGGCAGCAATGACTGCATGAGGGTGTAAAACAGCTGGAGGCAGGGGCAGGAGATGGGCTAAGGGGCAAAATCAGAGAGAGGGTAGGAGCTGGGGTTAAGTCCAGGGATGAGGCGCTGCCAGATGGTGGTGGAGGGCAAAACCCTGGCACAGGGAGGGGCAGAGGGGGTAACAGTTACCCCAATGGGATGAGCTGCTTGCAAAAATAAGGTGTGGTGGAGAGGGGCTTTTTTATTTCCTCTCCCTCAGGACAGTAGTCTCAGCACCTGCTTCTCAGGGCTCTGTTCTTAAAGGCACAGGTATTCCAATGCCTACACAAAGCAGCTCTTCTCTATCTGATGTAACATACTGAGGATGCTACAGGAAACTTGATTCAGTGAAATATTTTGACATACACAGCTCAAACTGTCACATATTTTGGTTATTTAAAAGAATTCCTTATCAGTTTGTCTGTATAAAGTCTCCAAGCAGTTCACAAATTTCTTTGCTGCTGTGATTCCCTGAATTGCCCTCCCTTTCTTGTAATCCATTTTAAATATAGTTTTGCTCCTCCAATTTGTTTACTTTTTAAAAATGTTTTTATTACTCTTAGCACTTCATCATTTACCTCTGTCAACATTGTGTGGCTGGATGTGATTGTGCCATTTAACTTATATGTTAATAGAAAATAATTGAAAATATTTAAGTTAAGTTAAGTTGCTAGTAATTTTAGCAATGACATCTGTTAGTATAGCACTTCCTATATTTTACTGTGAGTTTTTAATTTTGAATGTTTAATTAAAAAAAATATTATAGCACAAGTTTCTGTTGGATCATGTGACTTCCAGGTGGACTGATTTCCTAGCCTGGATATGGACACCTAGAGCATGGGGTTTCATCCCTGACCATCTTGGCTAATAGCCATTGATGGACCTATATTCCAGGAATGTATCCAATTCTTTTTTTAACCCAGTTATCATTTCACAACAACCTACAATGCCAAGATTGCTTGACAACCACAAGAATTCAAAAATCATGAGTCATACATCCAAGTCATGAAAATTAAGAAAAAAAAAATATTGGGTTCTCATATGCATTTTTTGTTCCTGAGTATTTAGGGTGCAGGAGGCCCATATCCACAAAAGTAGAAACTGAAATCCCTGTGTGGATCTTGGCCTCATATTTTTGCTGTTACTCTCCCAAACAATTCGTATACGTAAGGCCATAGCTACACTATAAACTTGCATTAACTCATGTTACATCAGCATACAGTCTCAACAGTTAGTATGTTACTTGTGCATGTTCCTACTTGGCTCCTTGTGTCAGTGGTGAGTATTTACCAGGGGCGCTTGTATTAATTCAGTGTGGTGCACTGTGGGTATATCAACCATCCACCACAATTTGCTACCTCCCATTTGTCACCCTCTGGACTGGGGGTAGCAAATTGTGGTGATTGGTCCCTGTCACAATTTGATACTACTGGACCAGCAGATTAGAAAGGTGAGTGGTAGCAAATTGTGACAGGGTAGCAAAAGAGAACATCCACAGATGTTGCTAGTGGTAGCCAACTTTGAGAGCAGTGGTTTTTGACATTACATTCTGGCTCCTGGCAGCAGGTGGCAGTTTTAACACACACCTCAGTTTGAAAACCTCTGTGCTAAATAGAAACAGAAATTGGGTGTATGGGGGGGCCAAGTGACTATGCATGCCCCCATGTGTCCCCTGTAAGGTGCCCTAATATTCTTAGGTTTCAGAGTAGCAGCCGTGTTACTCTGTATCTGCAAAAAAGAACAGGAGTACTTGTGGCACCTTAGAGACTAAAATTTATTTGAGCATAAGCTTTCGTGGACTACAGCCCACTTCATCGGATGCATAAAATGGAACACAGAAGGTATTTAGCCATACAGAGAACATGCAAAGGTGGAAGTAGTTATGGCATGTTCTCTGTATGGCTGTTAGCAAAATTGCTAATATGCTTAGTTACAGTTACATGTGGACTGCTAATAATATGATCAATAGCATATCTTGTGCAGAATTACTTGAATTCTGCTGCAGTAAATTGTGGTCCATTTGTCCATCAGTCATTCTGGAATACTGAAGTCAGCAGAAGTATATCAATAACAGTGCAACATGTTATGTCTTTCAAGTATATATCCTATATACCTGGAAAAATAGTTCATGACCACCAGGTATTAGGGTCTTCTGAATTTACATGAATCTGCAGCTAGTCTCTTCCAAGGCCTATCTAGTAGGGATATTTGTACACTGTATGGTTCAGCATTCTCTCGTTGATTCAGACTGAACCACCTTTCAGAAGTCCAATATCCTCAAATCCTTAAAGTTCTTCTACCTTTATCACTAGGCCCATTCTGGCTGCCACTCTGCATCTGAGAAGGCTGCTAGTCTTTGAACCTTTGATCATGTGCACTCTGAATGCATAGCTTTGTCTTTGTAAGTTGTTTCTGTGGTGAACTGGCCCATGCAGTTCAGAATACCTCCAGGGCTAATCAGAGCTGTGTCAGGTGACTTCAGCTCTGGGAGGGGATTGAAGGTGATTGTAAATCCTTTCTGAGATGACTTTAAAGTCAATAGTTTTGTCATGAATATTCAGTTTCACTCTCCAAATGGGCTCTCTGCCATCAAGTAAAAGATCCCAGAAACAATGTCTGTCTGTAATGAGTCAACTCCCTGAGTCCTTTGGTGCAGCAAACAGCTGCAAAATGTCCATATTTCATGCATTTATTGCTTTGTGTACCTCTGGCTGGACATGCATCCTCTCTTGAGATGACCTTTTTTCACATCTTGTGCATGTAAGCTGGAATTTGTTCCTATTAGCCTAGGAGTTCTCTCCTTGCCTCAGGAGTTTTATGATAACTTTTAATCAAGCGACTGTTTAGTTTCTAAGCTAGCTTCTCAAATTTGTCAAGTAGCTCTAAGTTTTGCAGTTTCACCAGTTCAGATGGCTTTGCCCTCTGTATAGCTGTGGCTAGGGTTAAATCTCTTCAGTTGTGGCTGCTGTGAAAGGTTTTCATCTATTATCCCATAACCAGCCTGTGTCTGATATTTTCACAATTTGCATTGCCAAAATCAGTTTTCAGCCACTGTCTGCATGGGTTTTATAAAACATTCAGCACTTTCCCCTGGTTATTGAATTCTCTGGTGAAAACAAGCTCTCGCATAAACTGCATTTCTCTGAGGTATAAAGTACACATCAAACATGACCAGAATCCATTCATAGTCATCTTTGTGACTGACTTAAAAATAGGCTCTGCCTTCTTCCCTGTAGCATAAATTAAAGTTACCCATATCTCCAATTTCTTTGGAGTTTGTTTGCAATTTGAAATCTTACAAAAGACAGTTTCCCATCTGTCCATTCTGAAGGGTTATTAAAGCTGAAGTTCTCTGGAGTTTTGAAGACTTGCACACTGACAAGATCCTGCAACATTTGTTGCTGTTTCTTTTCTTAGTTTACTCCTGATACCACGTCATGTTCTTCTATACCAGATATGGACCAGTTACAGGGCTTGCTTATACACACCAGATGTGTTCATAAGATCCTTCAGGGCTCTGCCAGGTATGGCTGAGGTTTGGTTCAATAAGGTATTTTAATGCAGTGTCCTCTAGTGACTGAACCATAGAATACTGCTTAGCATTCTATTACAAGCTGTGCTTCTCCATCTAGACTGCTATTTTTAGCAGTCCTGTCATGATGCCTTCATGATGCTGGAGCCTTTCCCCTCTGCAGGAAAAGACTCCCCCAGTAAGGAAAGGCTCTGGTAGAGGGGAGAGAGTGCAGAAGGGTAGCTCCCTGCCAGGAGACCATTTCTCCCCCCTGCCCCCATGAGAAGCTCTAGCAGAGGGGAGGCAGCTGGGAAAGACTCCAGCAAAAAAAAAAGAATTTGAATTTATGCTAATAAATGAGAATCTAACTGGTATTACCAAAACCTGGTGGGATGAGCAGTATGATTGGATGGGGGGGGCGGGGGAATTAATGGTTCCAATCTATTTAGGAAGGATCAGGTGGGCAAAAGGGGAGGGAGAGTGGCACTCTGTCAAAAATGGCATTACCAGTTTCCAAGTTACTGATAACTCAGAAGAACATGATACACAACAGAAAAAGCACAAGATGGGGTATTAGTTGATGTCTGCTTCAGACCACTAAAGCACAGAGAACAGGATGACCAGCTCCTTATACACCCATCAATGTGTAGGCAGAAAAGTTGCATGTTCATGGGGGACTTCAGTTTGAGTGACATGCCAGAGGTCTCCCGCTGTCAGTACTAAAACATCCTTGAAATTCATAAACATAGAAGATTTCCTAACTGAAAAAATGTTGCAGCCAGCAAAGGGGAATTCTGTATTATTCCTCATCTTGACTGATAGAGGAATTGATCACAGAACTAAAAAACGGTAGTGTAGCTACAAGTGATCATGACTTGATCACATTTATAAGTGCAAACAGAGTAAACTCCAGACCAGTAATATAAATACTTGGTGCGTTAAAAGGGAAAATTTCACAAAGCTGAACTATGAGCCAAATCAGCGGGGCGGAAGCTTACCTGGGGAGGTTGTGAAGGCTAGGACTATAACAGAGTTTAAAAGAGAACTGGATAAATTCATGGAGGTTAAGTCCATTAATGGCTATTAGCCAGGACGGGTAAGGAATGGTGTCCCTAGCCTCTGTCTGTCAGAGGGTGGAGATGGATGGCAGGAGAGAGAGATCACTTGATTATTGCCTGTTAGGTTCACTCCCTCTGGGGCACCTGGCATTGGCCACTGTCGGTAGACAGGATACTGGGCTAGGTGGACCTTTGGTCTGACCCGGTACGGCCGTTCTCATGTTCTTAATCAGAAAAAGTGAATAATAATTGGGAATTGTTTAAGAACACTCTACTAGATACTAAAAAAAAAAAACACACAAGGAAGAAGTTTGTAATGGTTTTAAAAAAAAACTTGGTTTAGAGGGGAAATGATATATAGAGATATATATGAAAGATTAAATTGATAGCAATGACTATACATCAGAAGGTAGGTATGGCAGATAAGGGAAGCAAAGGGAGATGAGGAGAAATCTATGGTCAGCAGAGTTAAGAATGAGGAGTTTTAAGTATATTAAGAACAAAGCATCATAACAAGGGTATTGGTCAATTACTAGATGGAAATGGTAGAATTATCAATATTAATGCAGAAAAGACAGGTGTTCAATATCTTGGGAAGGAGTGATTCTGAAAAAGATTTGGGGGTCCTGGAGGATAATCAGCTGAACATGAGCTCCTGATGTGAAACTCTGGTCAAAAGAGCTAATGCAATCCTAGGATGTATAAATAGGGGAATGCTGAGTAGGATTAAAGGTTATTTTACCTTTGTATTTTGGCACTGGTGCAACTGCTGCAGTACAGCGTCCAGTTCTGAATCAAAAATTCAAGAAGGATGTTGATAAATTGTAGAGTTCAGAAAAGAACCAGAAGAATGATTAAAGGATTAGGAAACATGCCTTATAGTGATGGACTGAAGGAGCTCCATCTATTTAGCTCAACAAAGAAGGTTACAATCTATCAGTACACTAGGAATAAATATTTAATAATTGGCTCTTCAATCTAGCAGAGATGGGTATAACACAATCCAATGACTGGATGTTGAAACTAGACCAATTCAGACTGGAAATAAGGTGTAAATGTTTGATAGTGAGGGTAATTAACCATTGGAACAACTTGCAAAGGGTTGTGGTGGATTCTCCATCACTGAAGCTTTTTAAAACAAGACTGGATTTTTTTTAATCTGCTGTAGGAATTCCATTTGCAAAGTTTTAGGGCCTGTGCTTTACAGAAGGTCAGACTAGATTATAGCAATTGTCCCTTCTGGCCTTAAACTGTATGAATGTTGACTAACTTGTCCCTGTCTATGCTGACTGCAAAATAACATAAGAATGGCCATACTGGAGTCAGACAAATGGTCCATCTTGACCAGTATCCCATCTTCAGTGGCCAATGACAGGTTCTTCAGAGGGAATAAACAGAGCAAGCAATCATCCTCTGCCATCCACTCCCAGCTTCTGGCAAACAGAGGCTAGGGACACTCCAAGCATGGTGTTGCATCCCTGCCCATCCTGGCTATTAGTAATTGATAGACTTATCCTCCATGAACTTATCTAGTTCGTGGTTTTTTTTTTTTTTTTTGTTTGTTTTTGTTTTTGAGCCCTGTTTGGAAAGGCCAAAACTATAACCTCTCCTGGCAAAGAGTTCCACAGGTTGACTCTGCGTTGTGTGAAGTACTTCCTTTTGTGTGGGGGGGGTTGGGTTAGCCTGCTGCCTATGAATTTCATTGGGTGACCCCTAATTCTTGTGGTGTGAAGGCGTAAATAACACTTCCTTATTCACTTTCTCTACACCAGTCAAGATTTTATAGACCTCTATCATATTCCCCCACCTTAGTTGTCTCTTTTCCAAGCTGAATAGTCCCAATCTGTTAATCTCTTCTCGTACAGAAGCTGTTCCATTACCCTAATCATTTTAGTTGCTCTTCTCTGTACCTTTTCCAGTTCAAATATATTTTTTTCAGAGGGAGGGAGTGACCAGATCTGCACACAGTCAAGATGTGGGTGTACCATGGATTTACACAGTGGCATTGATATTTTCTGTCTTATCTATCCCTCCTAATTGTTCCTATATTGTTGGCGTTTTTGACTCTCACTGCACATTGAACAGACACTTTCAGAGAAATAGCTACGATGATTCAAGATCTTTCTAGACTGGTAACAGCTAATTTAGACCTCATCATTTTGTATGTATAGTTGGGATTGTTTTCCAATGTGCATTACTTTGCATTTATCAACATTGAATTTCATCTGCCATTTTGTTGCCCAAACTGTCTGTCACCCAGTTTTGTGAGATCCCTTTGTAAGTCTCTGCAGTCTGTTTTGGACTTAACTGTTTTGAGTAATTTTGCATCATTGGCAAATTTTGCCACCTCACTGTCTACCCCTTCAACATATTCATAAATGATCTGTTAAAACAGTATTGATCCCAGTACAGACCCCAGGGGGACACCACTATTTACCTCTCTCCATTCTGAAAACTGACCATTTATTCCTATGCTTTGTTTCCTGTCCTGTAACCAATTACTGACCTATGAGAAGACTTTCACTCTTATCCAATGTCTGCTTACTTTGCTTAAGAGCCTTGGGTGAGGGACCTTGTCAAAGGCTTTCTGAAAGTCTAAATACACTAGATCCACTGGATCAACCTTGTCCAGTTTGTGTACCCCCGCAAAGAAATCTAATAGATTGGTGAGGCATGATTTGTTAGGTAGTTAACATTATCTAATTTTCTAATGAAGACAAGTGTTCTGTAAACTTGGCCATATCTCATTGTCTCCCTTATGTTCCAATCAACTTAGCTGTAAAATTAGATAACAGGATCTTAGGGAGGGGGGAGATGCTAAAGCTGATGTCTTTCATCAAGGAAAGATTCAAACAAACACACACAATTGCTACCTAGGCTTGTAAATTCAGAGAGTAACTGATTCACTGATGAATAACATAGAGGAGGAACTTTATCTGAAGTATGAATACTTTAAAAATAAACTTTGAAAGAATTTGTCTCCAGAGTAGCTCATGACTACATAAGGCATACCCAAAGAGTAACTGATACTGTGTAAACAAAGTGAAGAAAATGCCATGATCCCATCACTATTATAATATTGCATTCTGATTTTAATTACATTAATTGACTAAACTTGATTAAACATTAAGCTCTTTTCACAAGCTTTTGGAATTTAAGGCTAAATTGACCTAAGTCATGCTAGGGCCAAAGCAAGGGCACAAAGATCCTTCAATCTAACTATTGAGATGGAGGCCAAGAATATCTTGGCGCTTGTGTTCCCAAGGCCATTGAATTCAATGGGCACTTTTCCATTGACTTCAAAGGGCTTTGGATCATATCTCAGTGAGCTAAAACTTCAGAGGATTGAGGAGGCAAAGGATGAAGGAGGGACAATGACTCCTCTGCACTGACTAGTGGAGTTGAGCCAGTGCATGGAGTGTGGTTGGGGGAATAATGCACATGCACCATTAATGGAAGGATCCTTAGGCCTTCTTACCTGTTGCTTGTCCACTCCTGCAGCACTAGGCACAATCTAGTCCCAGCCCTACAAGACAGAACCAAGATTTGAGAGGGTCTTCTCTGGAATCCATATCACCACCTTGAGGACATTCCCTTATTTGAGAATTCTGCTATTTTTCCCCAGATCCAGCAATCCTTTTCCCCAACAGTTTCCTGTTACAGTTTATAGTTGCTAGTTTAAAAATAAAGGCTAAACACTGCAGTCCAAGTGAGACTTATTCAGACAACTCCCACAGAGTTCCAATAAAGGTGTTGCTTGAATAAATCTTGAGCAATGACTGCTGGATTTGGCCCAGTGTTCAACTTTGTTTTGTTTGCTTAGCTTTAAGGATCTTGTTTTCCTTAAGGACAAGCACCTGTGTGGCCAGTTCTAATACCCAGCCAAATTTATGAATGCAACTGAGACTGGGTTGCTTGTGATGGCAGGGCTTAACAGCCAGAGGGCTCATTTCTAGCTTGTGTCCTAAATTCCTAAAGCTCATGCTTCAGGGTTTCAGCCAGCCATTAGCTATGTCAGGAAGGGATTCCCCCACCCCTCCTTCAACTGAATCTTCAGGGATGGCCATGTCTGGAAATGAGATTGACAATGAGAGCCAGGGCTTTGAAGTGGTACAGACCATTCTCTCTCTGGTACTAGGCTGGCTGGTTCTTGCTCACATGCTTAGGGTTTAATTGATCTCCATGTGTGGTCAGGAAGGAATTTTTCCCCAGGTCAGACTGGCAGTGACCTTGGGGGCTTTTCATCTTCCTCTGCAGCATGTGGGTAATGGTTACTTGCCAGGATTATCTGGGCATCTCACTGAATCACTTCCCTGCCATTACAAGAGCCTCTTGATTCCCTCCTATTCTTAGCCTGTGGCACATATCTCCTATAATCCACAGGAGAAAATACTTTGGTCTAATTTTGGTTGTTGGATTAGTGTGCAGGTGGCTGGGTGGTACTAGTGGCCTGTTCTAGACAAGAGGTCAGACTAAATCTAGTGGGTCCCTTCTGGCTTTCCTAGGCTGGAGCCTTCCAGATACCTGGTTAAGCTCCCTGCAGCCAGGCCCTTCTCTCTCTGAATGCGGAGAGACTGTCAAGCTCCTGGCTCCCAGCCTCTTATACAGGCCAGCTGTGGCCTGACTGGGGTGTGGCCCAGCTGCGGCCACTTCCCCAGTCAGCCCAGCTTTTAGAGCTGCAGCCCTCTCCGGGGTTGCTTTCAAGCACTTCCAGGCAGGAGTGGGTGTCTACCCCACTACACACCTGTAAAAACCCATTAAGACAAATGTGTTAGAGTTTGTAACCACAAAACCCTTGTGCCCAAGTAGGTTTTCAGATGTTTAAAAGTTGCATGTGTATGTTTGCCTGGGCAAATGCAGAGGCACTTGCAGAAACTTGGTAGAGTCACAACCTAAAATCTGGTCCTAGACCTCAATTTAAAAGTCACATAACAGTAGGGCGAGGTTCAGCATGCCTCTGTCTTTACTGGTCACCAGAACTGAGCTTTGGAAGATGATTCAGTGAAGATGTTTCAGAACCTTTTTGTCTATTGCTTTAATTAAACCAGCAATTTCAGCCTCTAGTCATAATTCTCTTACTATCATTATAGTATGTTGTTCAACTCTCTGCTACTGCTGTGTGCTCCGTGTAAGAAGTTGGCTGACTCTCTGGCTGCTATTGAAGCACACAATACCAACATTAGCTTGTGAACATCTTACTTTTAACTCCTGGCAGAGCTCTTCCTTCCACTCGCAATGCTTGGTGTGGTTTTGCTTGTTAACTCAGCTAGAAGAATCCACTTTCCCCCCCCCAGTCCCAATCACATTCATAAGTCTAACTGGCACTGTCACCACAAGACTTACTATGGTTCTTCATCTTGACTGCAGACAAATTTCTTTTAAAAAAAAAAAAAATCCTAATTGTACAGTATGTAAAAGACTAGGGTTAAATGCTGTACAGAGGGAGAGAAGACCGTGACAGAACAGCACTCAGTCGCAGAACCGTTTCTCTTTTCAGTGAAAGCATCCTTTGATTGTCTGCCTCAGTGTTGTCTACCCTATGTGACGCAGTGCAGTGCTCCTCAGCACTTCTGTTTAAAAGCTTCTTAATCACCAGCAGGATCGTTACTCATCAATCAAAAAGCATTTCAACCAGGACATGGAATCCGGAGGCACTGCATACAAAGGGAATTTTGTCCACCCTTCAGATTTTAGACTAAGGAGTTTTTTGGCTTGGCTTTCCATCCTTGTGTATTTAATCATTACACAATTCTGCTGCATTACTTTATTTAGCATTCTATTTCCTGAAATGTCATTAGTGAGAAATACAAGTTTTTTTTTTGTTCTAGTCTAATAAAAAAAACAAGCTATTTAAAAATATGTATTTGAAAAGGACTAAAGAAAATGGAAATGCATTTGACAAGGTTCTTTTCCACTAAGCTTCAGGCAGGTGGCTTCTTCCAACTTCATTGAGCCGCACTGACTTCAGAGGTCTGCCCATGTAAGACAGTTTACAAGATTGGGGGGAGGGCTTATAACTTGTATCCTAATGCTAATAATCTCTTACAGCATTTATGTAGCACTCTTTTCTCTCTCATCTTGGTTTATTGCTGAGTCTAATCTTGCTCCTAAAAGCCTTGGAGGCCTCAGCTTACTTTTTAGCAATTAGGAGTTTGCTCTCAAAAGGCTCCAGATTGACATCCCAAGGCCTGCAATGGAATCTCCTAATGTAGGCTCTGCACAGGTACAGGGGACTGCATTGGCAGATCCCATGGCAAGATCAGGCCCCTAGACACTGAAGTCCACCAGAACAGATGCAGCAGTCAGTAGAAATAAAAATGTCTTTTAAATCTCCTTAAACATAGTCTATTGTAGAAAGATTAATTCTGAAGAATAAGGGTCTGGGGGAGATTCAGTCCCAAAGCCAATACAGTGCTTGGTCCCCCTACTTAGAGCTTGTCTTTACTGCAGTGCTAACTGGAGCTATCACTCAAGTGGTGCCACTAACTCAACTCCCATCTGCACAAGTCTCTAGCTCAAGTGGTGCTTAATCTTGAGCTAGTAAGTAGGCCAAGGAGGGTGTGTTGAAGCTCAAGTGCTGCTGACACACACAACTAGTAATATTGTGGGGATATAGCTGCAGGCTACTTCTTGAGTTAGCACAACTCATAAACTGCTAATCCAATCCAATCACTCTGTAGCTCCAGTGTTTGGTAGTCTGGCTGCTTTCACTTGAGTGAAGTAACTCAAGCTAACTATTGCAGTGAGAACAAAGCCTTATTAAATTGTCTCAGGAATAACAAGTTTGGAAACTGTATATTTTTTGTGTTCTTTGATTTGGACATCTGTTCATTAGGGGCGTGGGCGGGGCTGGGGGCGGGGGCGTGGGCCTCTGGGAGTGTCCTCCATTTGGAGGCACAAAATATGGTAACCCTATCCAAACCCCATTGGGAATCTTTCCATTGACTTCAATTGGCTTTGTAATAACCCCTTAATTTGAACGTGTGAAACAGGGTTCTAAAGGTGAAAAGATTTGTAGCCCTTAGCAGAGGCAGATTTACAGTGAAACACAGGGTGCCCTGGCACAGGGCACCTCAACAACAGAGGACTCCAGGGCCAGCAGCTGCAGGGGCAGAAGCTTGGTCCTGCCAGCCCTGGGGCTCCTGCTGCAGGTTCCACACCCACCAGCAGCCAAGCTCCCACCTTCTCCCCAGAGCGTGCCATGTTCCTGCCCCTCCCAGTGCTTCCCTCCCCCCACTGCCAAACAGCTGTTTGCTGGGGCTCAGGTTGCTCCAGGAGGGAGGGGAAGGAGTGGGGCCACAGTGTACTCAGGGGAGGAGGTGGAGAAGGGGCAGGGTCTTGGGGAAGGGGATGGAATGGGGCAGAGCAAAGGCCCCCGCATTCCCCTACACATTGAGCTGCTTATGGTAGGGGGATGGGAGCACCCTCACACCCCCAGCCCCTGCCCTCCCTGACTCCTGCACACATCCCCACCTGCACCCCTAGAACCAAACAGGAGCTGCCCCAGGTAAGTGCTCCCTGCACCCCAACATTTTTTTTAAATATATATAGTGCTCTTATCCAAAGCGCTTTACAATAGTTAGCTAATGGTACAAACAATATTTGGAAAGATCATTAAGTGGTCGGCCGAGACCCTCAGCAATTTTCAAGTGGCCTGTGGAAAAATGTTAGACTACAAAAACAATTAAGGTGCCTCAATTTATTTTCATTTGCTTCTTATTATAGGAGGAGGATGAAGGGGGGGGGAATTAAAAATGGGGGCGGGGAGAGAAGTGTGGGGTTTTTTGGGGGGGGTTGGTTTTTTTTTCTTGGCTGGATCCCAAGGAGGGGCCCCAAAAATGAAGCTGAGCACAGGGCTCCGCTAACTCTAAATCCGCCACTGGCTCTTAACAATTCCCTGAGACACAAGGCCACATCCACTGCTTGTATAAATTGGCACAGCTCTATGGAGCCAATGCAGCTCCACCAATTTATACCATCAGAACTTTGGCTCCCAGCCCTCAGAAGGGACTAGATTTGAAATGCACTGATCCTGGCTCCAGTTTCTCTTATTTGGGGAATACTGAATATACTGAAAAATAGTAAGAGTGCTAACCTACTCCAGAGAAAATAAGTTATTTAAGGATGAAGGTGGTTCATACCAGCCCTTCTTTGCTTCTGCACAAACCAACTTTTTTTTAAATCAGCAGTGGTGACTTTCTTTTAAATTGAGTCTACAAACCAGATAATTATCAAAACCTGCCATTTAACTTACTGAGCTATTAAATCATAGAATTGTCCTACCTCTGTTAAAAGCTGGCATCTGTCTGCCTATTTAACCTACAAAGAATTAGAACCTCCCATATAATGGATTTCATTCATTTAGAGTGTGTGTGTGTGTGTGTATTGCAAGGTATCTTGGTTGCTCTTTACATTTTCCTTTGGATTATTTTCTCTGCTTTTAGGTATATGCTTCTGTCACAAGTCACTCATCCACTTTCTGAACTAATAAGCCCTGTTAAGGGGACTCCTAGCTACATCAACTGATGGTGAACGATAGTAGAGCCAAATTCAACAGCATTGTAGAAAAATAGTTTGACTATTCTCCAGCAAAGTCATATTTTTCTTAATTATTAAAATCACACACCAGAGGTTCAGAAACTCACTATTATGAGTCTAAATATTATCAGCCAGCCTCGCCATAAACACTTCAGAAAAGAAAGTTCATGAGGCCCCCTCAGCCATCCCTGTGTCACCCACCCTTTAACTATATAACTGCTTAGGGGTGTGTACTTGTTCCTACTGTCAGGGCCATATCTTACCCTATAGTGTCTGTGCTTATTTACTTTTGTAAGTGTAATGTGTATACTATCCATCCTACAAAGGATTGGTTTAGATGCTTTTATTTTCTCTTAGAATGACAAAGTTTAGAAGACCTAGTTTGGTAGTTCCATAACATCCCTAATGAAAGGCATTGATTTTAGGAATGATTTTAGAATGTGGCAGGTTACCCATCACATTTCATTATGGTATCAAAGTATCAGCATTAAAAATTCTATACTGTACCTAGGTAGGTTGTAGACTCTTCAGGGCTAGAGATGTCATTTTTTGTGTTGTGTTCATCTAGCATAATAAAACCTCAATCCTGTCTCTGCCTCTGGGAACTAATAACAGCTAATCTCTGAAAAGGGCAAAACACTTCATACTTTGGCTGTTACTTTAGAGACTTAAATATGGGAAAAGGCAAACAGTAGTATCATTACATGTGTAGTTATTTACTTCTACTTTTTTGCTATTGAAACTTCCTCTGAATCAGTACATTTTGGGGCAATATAAACCTGCATTTTCTTTTGTGAACTTCATACATCTGCATCAGTAACATTCAAACAGAAACCAAACTACTTTCCCAGCATTATTGTTGGCAATTCTCAAAGATAGCACTGGAAGCAGAAAGAACGCAGGAGTCAAACCTGTCAGGATCAGAGTTCAAAATTCTTATTTTAAATTGCAAAAGAGGAAAACGAAGGGGAAAGGATGCATTTTACTGATTTTCATCAGTTTGTTTAATAAAGGAGCACTTGGAGTTGATGTCTTGCAAGTGGCAGTGGCTTGATCTGCGTAAATCAGTCACAGGACTAGTTCCTCATGGCTAATCTGATCTTTGTTTTTCTGCAGCCTCTAGATCAGGACAGGTTCTTGTTACAGAAAACCATGGCATGTGCTTCCCCTAGTGTCTTTTAAAATAACAGTCGGGACTGGAAGTTTCTTAGGTTCCAGCATTCTCTTGAACTAATAGTGTCCTGTTTTGTATTTTTGTGGCTTGCTTAATTGTTCACAGGTCTATATAACAATACATTATATATGTGAGTTGTCTGATTAAAATATAATTATGCAAACAGTTGTTGCTACCACTGTTATATAATTGCAATGAATCTCGTACAAAGTGGAATATATGGCCAGAAAGGGTTAAGCAGCTTGCAGGCTAAACCAGAGCCAACCTGTAGAGACATGTTAGAAATGGTCATTAGGGCCATTCTATGGTAGATAGGTTAGAACTTTGAAATGCAAACCTATATTGTTAGCATCACCCCAACTTCTAATTGAATATGTGTACTCATAAAGGCCAACAATGTAATCAAACAGTCCCTGTCTATGCTGTGCTCTGTTAATTCAGAGATCAAAAGAACATCTTCACACTTAAATGAACTGTAAACATAGGATGTCACTGTCTACTTCTCTCCACCATTCACAGATTTTATACATTTTCAAAGAAAAACAGGCAATTGCCTTATGTTAATTCATATACCTAAGTACCAGTGATGGACCTACTTCAAAGTTGCCCTGATTGCTTATTGTAAGCCAAGGGACTCTGACCTGTCAAAGAAGGCCTGAAATTGTATAAAAGCTCCTTGGGTCCTGATCCTGTCATCTCAGATCTGCTTAAGCTTCATTGGGGTAACAAGACTGAGATACCAGTAAAGCTGGAATACCCTGAATATGATATTGGACTATAACCATGGACTATTTCTAAAAACTCTTTGCAGCTATATTTCTGCTATGAATCATGTATACTGGTCTTATAACCATACTCTCCTTTTTTTTCGGAAGAGCGTCGTTTTAATTTTAGTTTAGTTAATAAGAATTGGCTGTAGTGTGTATTTGGGTAAGATCTGGAATATTCATTAACCTGGGTGGGTAATGTTCTTCCAATCCCAAAGAATTGGACATTTTTTTTATTAAGATTTTCATTAATCCTCATCATATCTGACTTGGGTGCCTAAGTGGAAGCCTGAGGCTGGGTTACTTTAAGGGAACTCTGTTGGCTTCTTAGTAACCAGTGAGGTAATAAAGAAGCTATTTTGTGTTGGCTTGGTAAATCTAAGTATCATGGAATATCCACCATCTTTGGGGATTGTCTGCCCCATTCTTTGCAGTTCACCTTATTTAAGTGACCTCAGCTGGCTCCCCTGGGAATCTGGTCACAATATATCTGCCTTCCAGCATATTTGTACCCCTACACCTTGTCTACTGGGAGAGAGGATTGCACATTGTTGAGCAGGTCTATCTTCCCCAGGGTATGGAAGCTAAACTCTGTGTGAGCTCTCACTTGCTTTTCCTGCCAGTATGGCTGTATCCTCCGGGGTAGAGCAGGAGAAGGCTCTGCTCCTCCAGTGAGTTCTCTGGATGTAATGGTGGGCTAGTTGAAGATTGTTTTTTGTCTGAAGTTACTTAGGACCACAGCTGGTTTAACAACTGATATGAGCCTCATTCCTGGGGTGCCTGTTCCTCCAGGCTGAAGGTACTTTGAGTAGGGAAGCTGGCCTGGGAAATGTGGTGGAGAGCAGGGAAAGATATGGTATTAAGGGCCAGTACACACTCTTCAAAAGAGAATTTGTTTTTCAGCTCCCTGCTGTTGAGGAGCAGCTGCCAGAGGGGCTCCTGGTACAGATGTGATAAAACTGGGTTCCCTCACTCTAGGAAACAGTTTTCAGGGTGTGTCCTCCATGTCAGACTCTTCAAGGCATAGGCTCTGACTCCATGGGTGCTCCAGGGCTCAAGCACCCATGGAAAAAGTAGGGGGTCTGAGCACTCCCAAGCCACAGTGGCAGGAGGAACTCATGGGAGGGTGTGGGGCCTTGGAAGGGGGTGGAGCAGATTTGGGGAAGGGCAGAATGGGGCCTTGGGGCAGGGTTTAGGTGGAGTACCCACCAGGAAAAATAAGTCCATGCCTGTGCTTCAAGGGGTCTCAAGAAGGGGCAAGAATGCCATGGAGCTATGCCACAGTTGCAGTGTACCAGAAACACAAAGCTAGTGGGCAGTTTAGCTGCTTTCCCTTCCCTGAAGGGGGGATCGTACTGGGCTCTTCTCGGTGACAGAGGCTCCATTCAATTTAAGAGATTCCACTCAGGGGATGATTAAGTGTGTGAGATGACTGGAGGGAAAAGTGCCATTGCACTCCCTCCCCGCCCCCAAAAAGCCACTCTTAAGAATCTGAAGTTGAGTTCTTTGTTTTTCTTGACCCTGAGGTCTTGGCAACACAAAGGGAAGCCCCAGTGCTGATGAGGGAGCACAGATGCCTGTTGTGAGGTGAGCATGTGAGAGGAAAAATAGCAATAACGAAGGACCTGAGGTGTGTGTTTCCAGCCAGGGGTTTCCCAAGGGGCCACCAAGAAAGAAATCCTATGGAGCAGTCGCTGGTCCAGATCAAGCCTCCAGCATGATTCTCTAGTGGAAGCACTTTCCTTGGCCACCTCAGCAGAGAGATGTGATTCAGCTGAATCACAAGGGGATGTTTGTACATGTCCCAGTGTAACCCTTCTGCCCATTTAAGTTGGCAGCAACAAGGGCCGCGTTCTGTATCTAGGGGTTCTGTTTCAATAACGCAATGCAAAACTGGCTCGAGTCCCCACGCAGTGACCTGGGACAATTACATACCATCCCCTGGGCGCCTTTAATACTTCCCCTCTCACAAGCACAGAGTCTGAGTGTAGCAGAAAATGTTTAATAACACGAGGTAAACGACATCAGCATTAAATTGGAAAAAACCCACAAACAGGATTCCTAACACAAACCATGAGCAAAAGACCCACCCTAGCAAATTGGGCCATGTCCTTTCCCTTTGGTTCTTGAATCCAGCAACCCAAAAATCATCCAGAGTCCCCAAAGTCCAACAACCCCCAAAGTCTCTGTCCCTGGTCAGTGCAACCCCAGAGTAAAAGGGGGGGGGCACAGAAGGTGTTAAGGGGCACCTTACATGATCCAAGGCCGACCGGCCATCTCTCCGTGGGGTTCCGCCGCAGTCTTCACCACGAGCCAGTCCACTTCCTGCCGTCCCACAAACTGCTCTGCTCTACGAGCTGCTCCGCTCCGCTCACCAACCTGTCAGCCGCTCCAGCTGTCCCCGCAAACAGCTCCGCTTGCCGTTCCTCGGGCCCACTCCAACTGTCCCCGCAAGGCTCCGCTCCTCCAGCTGTCTCCACAAACTGCTCTGCCAGCCGCTTAGCAATATAGCTTCAGGCTCCCCCACTAGTTAACACAGCACTCAGTGATCTCAGCTCTTAGTAACTTTAGCTCTTTTGTGATTTCAGCTCATAGTAGGGGAGCCCCAGTGCTGGTGCACCATTGGCCCGAAGTGAATTCAGCTCAGCAGTCTGTAACTAGACTCCTAATGGAATCAGTTAGCTCTGACATTCAACAGTGGAGAGAGGAGGTGGTGCAATTGGTGTTTCAGGCCCTCAAAAGGGGCCCATACCATCCAATACAAATATCTGTCCCCATCCTCTCTCAATTCACTGGGTTGTGGAACCCATGTCCCCTGTCTAGCGAGTGCTATTTAGGTGATGGTGAGATCCTCGGTCATAAAACAGTTTCATTGTCCTTGATTCACGTAATCAGGGTAACACTTTATTCCTCCCTGCCCCAATAACAGAGAAACTGGGGATCCCACCCCATCCAAAGTAACCACTATCAGTTGTTTTTGTCTCATGCCAGGCAGGTGGGTGTGCCTATGCAAACAAGATCAGCCCCTGGAGTTCTTTTCCACACTAGCCATAATTCACCACCAGATGTCAGGGTAAAACTCATCCTGACTCTGCTTACATCAGTAAGGACATTGTTGGGACTTCCTTGTTCAAATCTTTAGGATTCTTTCCAGCTGTGCCTTCAAGATAGCAGAGAATTCGTTATCCCCTTTTACTCTTTCAGTGAAGTGAAATTTTTCAGGGAACAGTTTAGAATTTGGAAGGGGACCAGGGGTTTGGGGGAAGGGGGGGAGATATTGTGGCCATTTCTTTATTTCAACCTTCTATTAAGACTGACTCTTTTTCCATAGTGAAAAGATACCTAAAACAGATGTTCTGGGTTGGGTTTCTTGTTATGCTAAAGTGTTGTAGCCTCCACTAAAAGTTTGATAGTGTGTGTGGTTTTTTTTTTTTTTTTTTTTTTTTTTAAGGCTTGAAATGGTGAAGTTAAAGGCTTCAGTGAACTTTTCCAAGTAAATAACTTAATGCAACATCTCCCCAACATCTAACTGCATCTTTAATCCCGCCTCTGTGGTCTGCTCTGGTAATGCCCCTCATGTCTCAGGCCTCTAGCCATCATCTCGCTGTGGGCAGGACTCTAATCCCACTCTCTTCTGACCAGCAGTTTTAGGCTGCAGTCCCCTTTACACTTCTCTCTGACTAGTCCCCAAGGAGCTCTGACCAACATCCAGCCCTGCTTTTACTCCAAGGACAATGACTGGCCACTGGTAAAAATACTGACAGCTTTCATGAAGCAGAGTACATTTGTGTAAGGATAAAAGCATACAGAGAAACATATAAAGACAATAAAAGGATCTAAACATACCAGACCTCCCCCATCATCCACATGGGTGAGTCTGGCAGGCCAATTTCCTTCCAAGCCTTGGGCAGGGTTTGGGTCGACCCTTGGATGAAAGGTCATGTCCATCTGCTGAATCAAAAAAGATCCCTGTGTCAGGCTAAACTCAGCCTTTTATTCCAAAGGGCTTGTCTAAACAGAGTTAGTGTGCATTAAGCTGGGATGTAAATCTGCAGCACACTTGCCTGCTGTGCACTAACCTAGGGTTATCATACATCCGGATTTTCCTGGACATGTCCAGCTTTTTGGTACTCAAATCCTCGTCCGGGAGGAAATTCCAAAAAGCCGGACATGTCCGGGAAAATAGGGAGGGGTTGTGGGGCTTGGGTCCGGGCCGGAGCCACTCGGACAGAACCGGGGCCCAAGCCGAGCTGGGCCAGAGCCACTGGGACCAGGGCTGGGGGTGCTCGGCCGCCGACTGGCGCTGCTCGGCTGGTGCCAGTGCCCCAGGGCCCGAGCTGAGCTGGAGTTGCTAGGGCCGGGGCCGGAGCCGCCGGGGCAGGCCAGAGCCGCTCAGCCGGGGCCAGCGCGCTCGACCGGAACTGAGGCCGGTGCCCCAGGGCCCGGGCCGGAGGCGCCGGGGCCGGCCGCCAGATGGAGCCGCTCGTCCCAGGGGGCCGGACTGGGCCATGCCTCCTTGCGCGCCCCCATGCCACCACCCCAGCTTACCTGCTGCCTGCCTGTTTCAGGCTTCCCGTGAACCTTTGATTTGCGGGAAGCAGGGGAGGGGGAGGAGCCAGGGGAGGAGGGTTATGGGGAGGGGGCGGAGTTGGGGCAGGGCTGGGGCCCCATGGAGTGTCCTCCTTTTTGTTTTATTAAAATATGGTAACCCTAACTAACCAGCCTTGTGGGGGCTGCTACTACACACTAAGCGTCCACACACTGTTTTAATCTTCTGCAGTTTGAAATGGGAGTAGTCCAAAACATAGGTGCTGACTCTGTGGGTGCTCTGGGGCTGGAGCACCCATGGGGAAAAATTAGTGGGTGCTCTGCACCCACTGGCAGCCAAGCTACCCTCATCCCCAACCCCACCTCCTCTTCTCCCTCCCCCCCCCCCCNTGGTTATGTTGATATTCCTTTTCCCAATGTCCCAAATCTTGGTCCATCTGAAGTCAATATAAAAACTTCCATTGACTTCAATGGGAACAGTAGTTAGCTCAGAATATAATGTTGAAGGGAAGAGAAGGGTCTGTTTGTTGGAGCAATATAAGCAGAGTCATCTCCTTCCAGTTCTGTTTTTAAGGCTACGTGCTTCCTTCTCCCAATTGTTAAGGGCAGTATAGGCTTAGATCTTTGGGACTGTTATGCAGAGGCGCTGACTCTGTGGGTGGTCTGGAGCTGCAGCACTCATGGGGAAAAATTAGTGGGTGCTCTGCACCCACTGGCAGCCAAGCTACCCTCATCCCCAACCCCACCTCCTTTCCAACCCCCCCAGCACACCACATCCCCGTTCCTTCGCCTACCTCCCAGCAGGGAAGAGGCAGCGCCAGGGCAGGGATTTGGGGAAGGGGTGGGGTGAGGGGTAAAGGGGGGGGTTGGCACCTATGGATCAAAGCTCACTATGGAACTCGGAGTGGCTGCAGTTAGCTGTTCCTGGCCAATGGGAGCTGCGGGAAGTGGTGCAGGCCTCAGGGACATACTGGCTGTCACTTCCCACAGTTCACATTGGCCAGGAATGGCGAACTACAGCCACTGGAAGCTGCGGGCGCCCATGCCTGCAGATGGTTAAAATAAACAAACTGTCTCGTGGCCTGCCAGCGGATTACCCTGACGGACCGCAGGTTGCCCACCACTGCAATATACACTACAGCTTAAGTCAGTAAAGTTATGTTGTTCGGGTGTGAGTAAGCCATCCACAGTGACATAATTTACACTGATACAAGTGCCACTTGTGTTATGTCAGCAGGAGAGCTTCCCCCACCGATATAGCTACCCCAGCTCGCAGGGGCTGGAGCAACCCTTCAGCTTAGAGCGTCTGCACTAGCAGCACTACAGTGCGCAGCTGCATGGGTGAAGCTGCACTGCTGTAAGCTCAGTAGTACAGCCATGGCCTCAAACTTTAAGGTCAGAAGGGACCTTCATTACGCTGCAGGCCACAGAACCTCACCCACCGACTCCTGTAATAGACCCATAACCTCTGGCTGAGTCACTGACATAATCAAATCATGATTTAAAGATGTCAAGTTACAAAGACAGCATTTACTCTAGTTTAAACCTGTAAGTGACCCATGCTGCAGAAGAAGACGAAACTTGCTTTAGGGTACATCTCCTACTGGCAAATTCAGGCATTCCAGCACAGTGACTCATGGTTTAAAAAATGACTATTCCAAAGGGTCACTAAGGAATAGTTTTTAGAACATCAGATAGTAGTATTGAATTGTCTCAGTTGGGCATTGCTGATTCTTTGAAATTATAGAGTTCCCTTCAAGTACAGGGATATATGGTGTCAGAGGCAATCTTAGAAAGGAAGCACATAAGAGATAAAGGCTGCTCTGGATCAGAGGGGACTATGAAACATTCTTTTTACTATACTTCTACTTTAGTGCCTGTACGTGGGATCTGCTGGGATCAAAACTGAGAGGCCTGACTTAAACTGGCATGTGGGCTTCTTCAGAGACCAGAGGATTCTGCTGCATCTAGCTCAACAAGAAAGGATAGACTTTTTTTCTTTTGAGACCCTCACAGTTAAAAGCAGTAATTTTATATTGCCTGTGACAGAGCCACAGTTTGGCCAGTTTTCAGGAACAGGATGACTCAACTGAAAGCTGAGTTTGAACGATCTGTGTGGTCGTTCATTTGCTAGCGATGGCTGAGGAAAAAACAAAGGAGTTTGGCGAAATGGCAGTATTGGCACAGGTGGCTGTGATATCAAATTGATTTTAGCTCTCAGGATAATGGTTTTTAGAGTGTGGAGGATTGGGGCGGGAGGCTGCATTTATGTACTGTCCCCTTTGTAATTTCTGGTTACTATTCTGAAGTTTTCATTTCATAAACATTAACATAGATCAATCATGTTCCCCTCTTTTGGAAACAGTCAAAGAATATAAGTCTCTTACTTTTGCTTTGGGGTAAGCTTTTTAACTCTTGCCATCAATCATTTTGTGGGGTTTACATACACTATCAGAGGAGTGGGGGAGGGGAGCAGAAATGTCCAAAAACATCTGAATCCAAAACCAAATTTCAGTTCAACCATATGCACAACCTTTTTGTGTTTACTTTCTAAGAACATTTCAGGAGTTGTTTGTACTAGCATGAATACTTTTGAGAAGTGAATGTTAAGCTTGAAAATTGGCCAAAAGCAAACTTATCAAATTAGTTATTTACTGTAAAATTCAGCATTTGAAATTTTTACTTTGGCTAGCTATCCACTCCAGGAACAGAACCGGACTTGTCTGTCTAACCAATACAATGCTAATTGCATCATTTCAATATCAAATATTCATTATGAATTGTTTGTAAGCTGTTCATATAAGGACAATTTTCATGAAGGCATTCATGAATAATTTCAAACAAAATTCTGTGATCTGCCTTAGATTTTGCTTACTTAAAAATTACTCAAAATTAGTTATGAATTTTCTCAGCTGAGGTAGAAAAATGTGATCATTAAAACTAGGTAATCTGTTTCCTATTGCCTTTTTTTCCCACACTGGTAGTCAAGATGATAAAACCTCAAGGCAGAAATGAACTGTTAGATGACCGACTCCATTCCCTGCAAGCACAAAACGTAGTCCTGCAATAAAAGATGCATCAGATACCGTGCCTAGCACAATGGTTTCCTGGTCCATGACTAGGGCTCCTATGCATGATATTAATACAAAACATAAACTGACTCCACACTTCATTTCAGTAATATCTATAGGGTTCATTATTTTTACTGATTACCAATTCGACAAACTGCTGTTTATATAGAATTGGAGCCTTTTGCCTGTAATGTAAATAAAATCCCGTCTCTTTTAGCTACATGAATTACAAAGTACCTAAAAACTGGCAGTAGTAATGACATGTAGCAGCCCTAGATCTCACTCTGTTTTTACACTGGTATTGCACCATTGATTTCAATAATTATTCCCAATTCCCACCAGTGTAAGTGGGATCAGAATCGGGCTCAATCAATGTTCAATATGTAGAATGTTCTGCAACTACCGAGTGGAGAATTGAGGGTAAATAGGAGAGTTAGACAGCTGACGAGGTTAAGCGGGATGTTTTTTGAGGGGGTGGGGAGAAGAGGGAAGCAGAGTTTATAGATTAAAATTCTCATCAACAGCACTTTAAAGCATTAACTCTTCAAAACGAATGCTCTATCAACAAGATTATTCACTTGTTTTTATTCCATTTTATGTTACCTTTAAATTCAACTTTTAATATTTTTAATTCATTTTAATATCCTCCATGATAATTTAAAAACTATCTACTCTGTAAAAACTGAATTATAGTGTTTGTTAAACTATAAAGATACATTTTAAGACCCAGTTTTATGACTTCAATAATGAAGCATAAGAACAATGCGAGGTCCTTTAATGATTAAAAATGTTAATCACTGTTTATCGAAACAGTGATTATTCTTTATAAAATATTTAATGTTCCAGAATGGGATTTGTAATTGATATGTGCAAAACCAAATGTATAATTTTATATTGTCTTTCTTGGACAGTAGGATTTCCATGCTAACTTTTTACATTTTCCTTGAGCAGCAGAGATGGCCAGTGCTTCCTTCTAAGAGGGGATTCTGCCCTATTCCATCCTAAAGAACACACACACATTGGTCTAATCAATAATAGCTATTGCTATTTGATGATCTTGCTAGCTATTACCCTGAACTGAACTGCCCTTTCCTAAGCAAGCTAATGATGGTCATCTACTATACCAGGGGTGGCCAAGCTGCATGCAGCTTTTTACAGTTAAAATGCAGCTCGCGGAGCACCCCACCCTATTCTCCACCTACCAGACTGGGGCAGGGGGAGCTTGGGGCTTCAGCCCTGTGGCAGGAGAGGTCTTGAAGCTTCAGCCCTGCAGGGAGGGGAGGCTTGGGGCTTCAGAAGGAGTGGAGCTGAAGCCCCGAGCCCCAGTAAGTGTGCCTGGCTCTCGAACTTCTGAAGATTATTGTATGCGACTTGGAGCGTCATCAAGTTTGGCCACCCCTGTGCTATGCCCTTGATCCCTTTCAGTCAGGGTTCAGGCTCAGAGGTGGTATAGAGACAACACTTGTTGCTCCCGTGGATGGCCTCCTCTCGTCTTTAGACGAGGATAACACATCCATGGTCATCCTGGACGACCATCTAAGACATTCAATACTGTTGATCGCTAAACTCTCTTATCACAGTTCTGTGAAATGATAGGGATGCATAGAAATACACCAAAATGGCTTGAGTCCCTCCTTTAAGACCAAACCCAGAGGGCTAGTGCACTCACTGGCAGACTCCCATCAGCTCTAATTATTCTTATAGTGGCTTCATATAGTTAACTAAATGTCATGGGCTCAACTATCAGTGATACACAAACAATATCCAACGGCATACATCTTTCACATCCAATGTAAATAGCACCCTGCTCCCAGCTTTCCCAATACCTGAGAGAGCAGCTGCTTGATGCAATGGGACCCAGGCAAGACCAAAGTAATATTGATAGGTAGAGGAAAGCACTTTGAGAAACTTCTTCATAACAATCCTTCAATCAAAAGCACCTTCCTATTGATTGTAAGGTTGGTTTAGAGCCTCAGGGACACTTGTATTCCTCAGTGCTTTGGAGTGCCAAAATAACCACAATTGTAGAAACTCCCATGTTCACAAGTTTTCAAACCTTGATCTAACCATAGTGATTCACAACCTCCAGGCTCAATTAGTACAACTTAGTCTATTTGGGAGTGAAACCAAACAGACTGAGAGCACTTTGACTGGTACAAAATATAGTAGCCCCTCGCTATTTCATTAGGATGAGTCCATAGAGTATAACTAAGGGAATATTGTTGTGTAACTTAGCCCATCCCTTAATGCTTTCCAAAACATCTGATATAAAGGATATATAGATATAGAGCCATGACTGACCTCCTGGCATTGGCCACTGTCAGAAGACAGGATATTGGGCTAGATGGACCTTTGGTCTGACCCAGTATGGCCATTCTTATGGCACTTTAAAACTTATGCCTACTTATTAACACACAAGTCACCATCTCAGTCACCCAAATGCTCCTCTCAGACCCATACTATTCCAAATGCAGTCTGTGAAGCTGCATCAGTGTACCTGTGAGTAGGATTTGGCCCAGTGTGTCAGTAAGTCTATAATACACAAGGAAACTACAGGCACTGGAAAAATGTAATTTTTCCCTGTCTCTTAAACAGTGGAAAATTAAAATGTTTTTTGTCCATGAGTAAAAGTTAGTTTTCATCCCCTCAAAAAAAAAAAAAAAAAAAAAAAAAAACCTGTACCCAATCAACTAGGCTACATATTTGATTCCAGCTCCAAACCAAAACAAATTCTGTGCAAATCCAATTCAAGGCCCCGATTCAGCAATGCATTAAGCATGTACTGAACTTTAATCATACAAATAATTGGGCTGGATTGGGGCCATAACTAGTTACCAGCCCAATAACTAACAAGTGAGTTTTGCTTTTTTCTTAAGCAATTTATAGTATGTTGGTCATTTTTTATCATTACTGCTTTTTTTTGGATAGGAGTTTTGCTGTTGATTTAAATGGGTTAGTGCATGGCATAGGTCTTCCATTTTTACCTTAAGTAAATAGATTAATCTATGTGAAAATGAAAGCTGCTGTGTTCAGGCTTTTTTACTCTAACTTAGGTGTAACATGTTGGCAGCTCAGAGACAAGAAAGGACAGGTGACAACAATCCCTGCTCAGCACTATTGTATTTTACCAAGTTATGTTGCCCTAGTCACAACACTTGGAGGAAGTTCCACACAAACAGAGGAAGCAGAATTCGTTCTGAGAAGAAATTAGTAGCTGCATTACTACCCTCTCAGCACTGATGACTACAGAAGATAAAACCTGGGAAAAGTCCTCGGGTTCCTATTCTTTATTGTTGCTGCCTGGGATTTAACTTGTATGTCTGAACTATGTACATATTTCACTGACTTTGGTGGGACGCCATGAGTGCATTTACATGGGCTGAGACAGTGACAGGACTGCTGATGTTTACAGTAACAGGTTAGGCCTACTTTATGCCAAAGTATTCTTATTTCTTAAAATAATTGGTGCAACCCGACCCCTTTTCCCCCTCTCTATTGTTATTTTGTCTGCTGGGTTTGTGGAAGAAGGAAGCAGTAAATTACTAAAGAAAATAGCTTTTATCTTGCCAGGACGTGTTGCTTTGAACTTGGATGATATCAACATATCAATCAGATTCACTGATATGTTAAACAAAGTTGTCCCTGGTTTATGGCTCGCTGAGGTTGGAAGTTGAAATGAGGGCTTGTCTGCATTAGGAACTCTTGCTACAAGTGTAACTACACCAGCGTAACTCTCTCTCTCTCTCACACACACACACACACACACACACACTGTGTAGATACATTAAGTGGGGCACCTGGTTTCCTTTTCCTTAGTCACACTGGTACGAGCCCATTTTACAGAAGTGCCACACATCAACACTGGGAATTTCCTATGGTGTACTTATTCGGTACAGCTACAGCAATGCAAAATCCCTAATGGGGGCAAACCCAGAAATCAGAAGATACTTGTTCTCCCATATAAAACGCTCTTTAGAGTGCACTTACAAAAAGCAGTATTGTGAGATTAGCTGTCCAGGGCACATCCAAGTCTTGGCCAGTGAGGTGGAAAACAAACTAAAAATAGCTGGCATTGGTTGGACTTTGGTGAAGTTACTAATTCCAAGCCTTTATGTGGCTTCAAAGAATTGTCAGCTCTGTTTTTTCTGATTATGGCTCTTGCATTAGTTCATGACATTTTAGGCCTGGTGCGGATTGTTTAACTGCATTAAATGCTATTGCTTTCTTTGTGAATGACAGCAAGTTGCTGGTGGTGGTGGTGGTTGTTTTTTTTAAATGCTAAGTAGCCAAACCAAAGTGGATACTCAGTTGAATTGGTCCAGATTTGCCATGCAGAGAAGTGACATGCAGGGATCAAATTGGTTTAAAAAAAAAAAAAGTGGAGGTACTAATCTAAGCTCGTCCTATTCATCATGTCAAAATAACATGCCTAGGTCTGCCAGTTTTGGCTGGACGTGTTCCTGGAGGCTTCATCACATGACCATCTTTAATTAAAGATTAATCTTTAATTCCAGGAGACTCCAGGACAACCTGGAGGGTAAACAACCCCATGGATATGCCACTCAGAGTAGATTGTACTGACCTTCAAAGTATGATTGCCTTCTTCCTTCTTGCATATTTTGATAAGCAGTAAAATAATTAAGAATGCTGATATAATTAGGCTTCAGAGTCAACATCCCAGTGAGAGAGAGGGAAGTTTATAGGTCTGGCAGAGTTGTTGTTTCAGGCTGTCTGTAGACATCACAGTGATTTATTGTCATATTGCATTTTACAGCTCCTTTCTCAGTTGACAGCATTAGAGACTTTGGGCCAGATCCTCCTTTAGGATAATTCAGTGTAGCATACTTAATTTCAGGGGAACTATGACAATTTATACAAACCAATACTACAGATGGTGGGGGTTTTTTGTTTGTGTGTTTTTTTGTTTTTTGTTTTTTTGGTTTTTTTTGTTTGTTTGTTTTTTTTAATGAAAACTCAGCTTCTGGAGCACTGTGTAGTCAGCCACCAAGGAAAATTCAGTGCAGGAGGTCATCTAGTCCAACTCCCAGTTCAAAGCAGGACCAACCTGTGACGTTATTGACATAAACTGGGACCATATACATCATTGTTGCAACCAAGGTCCTGTAGTGGCACCCAAATCTTGTCTAAAGTGGGTCAAATGGGGTGTCTAAGACAAGGTTATGGTTTACTGGTTATGATTATGCTGTCTATATGTGTGTATCAGTTTTGTAGTTGAAGTTATGAATATTGGCTCTATACTGTCTATATGGCAAACTTACGCTATGCTTCTGGGTGACATCCCAGACAAGCTGGGATTAGCTCTGCCTAGCCTGCTTAATGGCCCATTAAGGACCAACAGCTCTACAATGGATCCATTGAGAGAAGGCAGATACGCCTTGTAACTCAGCAAAGTATGCAGGAACTGGCCCATGTGACTCCAGACTCCATTTTGCTGTAATTTTCCACAGTAAGAACAAAGAGGTGGTATCACACCTGGAAAAGACTATATAAGGCTGATGCCTCATCTCCATTTTGTCTTCATCCTGCTTCTTACCTCTGGAAGCGGTACATGCTGAAGCTTTGAACAAAGGACTGAATGACCCATCCCAGTGCGGGATGTATTCCAGAGACTTAATTTGAACCTGCAGTTTATTCTATCACTGCTACAAACCTGAACCAAGAACTTTGTCATTACTGTATGTAATTGATTCCATTTAACCAATTCTAACTCTCATCTCTATCTTTTTCTTTTATCAATAAACCTTTAGATTTTAGATTCTAAAGGATTGGCAACAGTGTGATTTGTGGGTAAGATCTGATTTGTATATTGATCTGGGTCTGGGGCTTGGTCCTTTGGGATCAGGAGAACCTTTTTTTCTTTCATTGGGGTATTGGTTTTCATAACCATTTGTCCCCATAACGAGCGGCACTGGTGGTGATACTGGGAAACTGGAGCATCTAAGGAAATTGCTTGTGAGACTTGTGGTTAGCCAGTGGGGTGAGACTGAAGTCCTCTTAGTCTGGCTGGTTTGGTTTGCCTTAGAGGTGGAAAAACCCCAGCCTTGGGCTGTAACTGCCCTGTTTAAGCAATTTGTCCTGAGTTGGCACTCTCAGTTGGGTCCCGCCGGAACCGCATAGTCACACAACCCTAACTAAATCATCCCAGCCAGGGCTTTGTCAAGGCAGGCCTTAAAAACCTCCAACGATGGAGAATTCCACCACCTCTCTAGGTAATCCATTCCAGTGCTTCACCACCTTCCTAATCTCCAACCTAGACCTTCCCCACTACAACTTGAGACCATTGTTTCTTATTCTGTCATCTACCACCACTGAGAACAGCCAAGCTTCATCCTCTTTGGACCCCCCCCCTTTCAGGTAGTTGAAGGCTGCTATCAAATCCCCCCTCACTCTTCTCTTCTGCAGACTATATAAACCCAGTTTCCCTCAGCCTCTCCTCGTAAGTCATGTGCCCTAGCCCTCTAATCAGTTCTGTTGCCCTCTGCTGGACTCTCTCCAATTTGTCCACATTCTTTCTGTAACAGGGGCCCCAAAACTGGATACAATATTCCAGATGTGGCCTCACCAGTGCCAAGTAGAGGAGAATAATCACTTCTTGATCTGCTGGCAATGCTCCTATTAATACAACCCAATATGCCATTGGCCTTCTTGGCAAGAAGGGCACACTGTTGCCTCATATCAGCATCTCATCCACTGTAATCCCCAGGTCCTTTTCTGCAAAACTTAGCTTAGCCAGTCGGTCCCCAGCCTGTAGCAGTACATGGGATTCTTCCGTCCTAAGTGCAGGACTCTGCACTTATCCTTGTTGAACCTCATCAGATTTCTTTTGGCCCAATCCTTCAATTTGTCCAGATCATTCTGGATCCTATGCCTATCCTTCAGCATATCTACCTCTCTCCCCAGCTTAGCATCATCCACAAACTTGCTGAGGGTGCAATCCATTCCATCATCCAGATCATTAATGAAGATGTTGAACAAAACCGGCCCCAGGACTGATGCCTCGGGCAGCTGGTATCAAGCAGAGCACCAACTAGACATCGAGCCATTAATCACTACCCATTGAGCCCTGATCTAGCCATCTTTCTATCCACCTTAGTCCATTCATCCAATCCACACTTTTTTAACTTACTGTCAAGAATACTGTGGGAGACCATATCAAAAGCTTTGCTAAGGTAAAGTTATATCACATCCACTGCTTTCCCCATATCCACAGAGCCAGTTATCTCTTCATAGAAGGCAGTCAGGTTGGTCAGGCATGACTTGCTCTTGGTGAATCCATGTTGACGCTTTCTGATCACCGTCCTCTCCTCCAAGTGCTTCAAAATGGATTTCTTGAGGACCTGCTCCATGATTTTTCTAGGGACTGAAGTGAGGCTCACTAGTCTGTAGTCCCCCAGATTCTCCTCCTTCCCTTTTTTAAAAGATGGGCACTATATTTGCCTTTTTCCAATCCAGGACCTCCCCTGGTCACCACAAATTTTCAAAGATAATGGCCAATGGCTCTGCAATCCCATCAATCAACTCCCTGAGCACCCTCAGCTGCACCAGATCCAGACCCATGGATTTGTGCGTGTGCATCTTTTCTAAATAGTCCTTAACCTGTTCTTTCACCACTGAGGGCTGCTCACCGCCTCCCCATACTGTGCTGCCCAGTGCAGCAGTCTGGGAGCTGACCTTGTTTGTGAAGACCAAGGCAAAAAAGCATTGAGTACTTCAGCTTTATCGACATCAACTGTCACTAGGTTGCCTCCCCCATTCAGTAAGGGTCCCACACTTTCCCTAGCATTCTTCTTGTTGCTAACATACCTGTAGCAACCCTTTTTGTTACCCTTCACATCCATTACTAGCTGCAACTCCAATTATGCTTTGGCCTTCCTGATTACACCCCTGCATGCTCGAGCAATATTTTTATACTCCTCCCTAGTCATCTGACCAAGTTTCCATCCTGTTTAGGAAGCTAACCAGGGATTGCCAAAGGGCTATCTAGCAAAACCCGACCAGGGATTCCTGTGACAGGTTGGGCCCCCCTTCTGGATGTCACTTGATGTACTGGGATTTCACTGAGCCTGCCTGCTCCATTAGCCTGGGCTCCCACTCCCTGTTTTGCTGAATCAGGCCCTCCGACCTCTGGCAGCACAAACACACAGGTAGGGATGCACCAGATGTATAATCAGTCTGCAAACAGCTTTCTGAGGAGATTCAGCTAAGAAATCACCCAGCACTCAAGTGAAGCTCTCCTCTGGAAAGTACACCCAAAATAATATTGTCTTGCGCTGTAAAGAAAGCTATACAGCGTAAGCTCATACATTTGTTCCCTCCCTCACTGTGGAGAAAAATATGCACAACTTCTTCTTCCTCCCCCCCCCCAGTTATAAATTGCACAAACTGGGTTTAATAAACAAAAAGCTTATTAACTATAAAAGGCAGATTTTAAGTGATTATAAGGGATAGTAAACAGAACAAGGCAGATTACTAAGCAAATAAAACAAAACATGCATACTAAGCTTAAGATCTTAAAGAGACTGATTTCAAGAAGTAATTTCTCACCCTAAATGTTGTTTAGGCAAGTTGCAGAGTTTCTGTAGCTTAGAGTTCCAGTTATTTCTCTTTACAGACTAGATTCTTGTCTTAGTTTGGACTCAGTCATTGCCTTTCCCACAGCTCAGTTCCTTTGTCTCTTCAGGTACTTTCAGCAGTCTTTCTTCCTGGGCAGGAAGGCAATGGAGAAGAGTCCTGTTTGCCTTACTCCCCTGCCTTAAATAAGATTTACATAAGGAAGGAATCTTGTTTCTTAGTCTTGACCTCCCCCTTCTTTTAGTGCAAAATTACTAAAAGTCCAATATGGTGTTTAGTGTCAGGTGACAGGACCACCTGACCTGGTAGTGTCACAGCAACATCCTAGGACACCTCTCAGGAAGGACAGAGATTAGTATCTTCAAAGTCTTACTGTTTCTTCCTACTGGCCCATCAAGGCTGATGGCCATTTCTCTGGTGGGTGTTGCTCAAACACACACACACACACACACACACACACGTAATTGTTACATAGTCAATATTCCTAACTTTAGATACAGAAATGATACATGAATACAAATTGGATAATCGCATTCAGTAAATTATAACCTTTCCAATGATACCTTACAAGACCCATCTTGCATAAAATATATCTGTTATGCCATATCCATATCATAAGCATATTTCCATAAAGAATATGGGGTGTAATGTGTCAGTTCTCTCCTTGGTAATAGTAGTAAAAACAAATAAATCCAAGAACTGCTAAATCAGAGGACAGACCATAATAAACCAATGAGATTGCATTACATTCTGAAATGCACACAATCCCCTTCCCAGTTTACACATCCACCTCACCCACATTCATGATAGTACCATTGGCCAGAGTATGAAAAAGAACAGGAAATTCCCAGTAAAATATCCTGTAGAAGAGACCAGACCAAAATAAGGCAATCTGGAGTTATAGACACATGCCCTGCCCTCCCCCATGACCTAGCTCCCGTGCCTTTAAATTGCCTCTTCTTGGGCTTGCAGGGGGCACCCACACAATAGCAATCAGTTGGGCAGATGGGAGACCCACCACTCCTGTTTTAGTGGGATGGGCCTTCCCCTTCTCAGACCACTGCTTCTTGCCTGAAGTTAGGAAGGGGCCTGCTCTTGAAGGAGATGGCGGGGGCGGAGGGGACATGGTCAAATAATTCTGTGTGGAAGGGCTCCTACTGACACCAGCCCAGCAGAGCCATGATAGGAAGGCAACAGAAAGGCCTCTTCTCCCACAGAGAATTTGTCTGGCGTGGTATTCAAGAGGACCTCCAAGACCAATGGATTTCCATGTTAGCAACCCATTGAGGTTTCACTTCTTAAAGCTATTGTTTCAAGCACCCATCACTGCATTGATTGCACTGGGGTCAACTTTTCACAACTACAAGGGCTGGAAACATGTTTGTTGCTCTTTAATAAAGAGAAGACTCTGCTTAAGGGACTTGCCCCAATACTCAGGTGTCCACTTCCCTTGGAGTGCAGACCCATAGGTGTATTGTCTTGCGCTGCAGAGAAATCTATACAACGTAAGCTTATACATTCACCCTCTCCCTCAATGTGGAGGAAGATATGCACAACTTCTTCTCCCCACCTCCCCATTTAGAAATTACAGAAACTGGGTTTAATAATAAACACAACAAATTTTATTAACTATAAAAGGCAGATTTTAAGTGGTTAAAGGGGTAGCAAACAGAACAAAGCAGATTACTGAGCAAATAAAACAAAACACGCAAACAAAACTTGATTGACTAAAGAAACAGGTTACAAATGCAGAGTTTCTGTACCTCAGAGTTCCAGTTATTTCTTTTTACAGACTGGACCCCTGTCTCAGTCTGGACTCACCCCTGCCTTTCCCTTCGGGTTAGTTCCTTTGTCCCTTCAGGTTCTTTCAGCAGTCCTTCTTGGGTAGTCATGGAGGAGAGTGGAATGCCTGCCCTCCCAGCCTTAAATAGAATTTACATAAGACAGGAAGCCTTTTGTTTCCTATACTTGACCTCCCCCTTCTTTTTAGTAGAAAGGGACAAGAAGTCCAAGATAATGTTTAATATCAGGTGACAAAACCACCTCATCTAGTAGTATCGTAGTTGCATCCCAGGACGCTCTCAGGAAGCAAAGACTAGTATCTTCACTGTCTTGTTGCTTCTTCCTAATGGCCCATCAAATTTGATGGCTTGTTGTCTGGTGGGTGTCTTCCTAATACACACCCAGTTGTAATTGTTACATAGCTCATATTCCTAACTTTAGATTCAGAAATGATACATGCATACAAATTGGATAATCACATTCAGTAAATCATAACCTTTCCAATGATATCTTACATGAGCCATCTTGCATAAAGTATATCTGTTATGTCCTATCCATATCATAAGTATATTTTTATAAAGAATATGGAATGTAATGTCACAGTGATGTAAGGCTTTTGACAGAGACCCCCATGACAGTCTCACAAGAAAACTAAGGAGATGTGTTCTAGATGAAATTACTATAAGGTGGGTGCACAACTGATTGAAAGACAGTACTGAAAGAGTAATTATCAATGGTTAACTGTCAGATGGGGAGAGTGTACCTACTATGGTCCCAAAGAGATCTATCATGGGTCAGATACTATTCAATATTTTCATTAGATATTGAAGTGGCGAGTATGCTTATAAAATTTGCAGATGACACCAGGTTGGGACAGTTGCTAGTACTTTAGAGGACTGGCTTAGAATTCAAAACAACCTTGACAAATTGGAGAATTGGTCTGAGTTCAACAAGATGAAATTCAATAAAGACAAGTGGAAACTACTTCAATTAGAAGGGGAAAAAATCAAATGCAAAACTACTAAATTAGGAGTAACTGGCTAGGTGGTAGAACTGCTGTAAAGGATCTCAGGGTTATAGTAGATCACAAATGGAATATTAGTCAACAATGTGATTCAGCTGTGAAAAAAGCAAATATCATTCTGGGGTGTATTACCAGGAATGTCATATGTTAGATAGGGGAGGTAATTGTCCTGCTCTACTTAGCACTGGTGATAAAAAGTTTAAAAAATCTGACCCATGAGGAAAGGTTAAAAAAAAAAAAATTGGGCATGTTTAGTCTTGAGAAAAGAAAACTGGTGGAAGACCTGATAACGGTCTTCAAATTATGTTAAAGGCTGTTATAAAGAGGACAGTGATCAATTGTTCTCGATGTCCAGTGAAGGTAAAACAAGAAGTAATGGGCTTAATCTCCAGCAAGGGAGAGTTAGGTTAGGATTTTTTGGAAACCCTTTCTAACTATAAGGGTAGTAAAGCAGTAGAGGGGGTGTTGTGTGACCTATCCAGTGCTGATCGGGTATGTGCTTCACAATTAAACCCTCCAAAGAATTTTGAAGATTTACCCATATCAGGGGGAGGCTAATTCTTACTGTGGAGATTGTGAAACATACCTGCAGGAGTGTTCATGTGCCCAGGGCAGCATAACTATCTCTGGGAGGACAGGAATTGGGGTCACTATCCTGTCATCCTCCAACTTTGAATGGGAGGGAGGTCCAGTCACCATCCACCCTTAGCCTGGCAGGTTATGGCAGTAATCAGCTCTCGCCACAAGGAAAAGGGATCCCCAGAGTACAACCTGAAACTGGGGTACTGCAGTGCCCCCTTAACTCTCCAGTCTGGGCTGTCTCTCACAATGCTTTGCTAGTGACAAGCAGTGCACCCCTCCAGGTGCTGTTATCACTGAGCCCCATCATGTGGAGCCCCACACCCAGCTAAATTATGTGAATGCTCCCTTGAGCCACTCACAAATCACACAGAGAAAGGCACCAGCAAATGGCCCAAGGCCCCAGCCTTGCACCTCAGAACTATACTATTTTGCCCTGGTCAGAAGCCTTATTACCCAGTCTGCTCCTTCCTTGATGTGGTGAGGAGACACACTAGTCTTTGTAAACTGAGCTGAAATTTCCCAAGCACTTCAACCAAAACACACTGTTTTAGATAAAATATAAAACAGATTTATTAACTACAGAAAGATAAGAGATAGTTACCAAAGAAAATAAAAGGTAAGCAGACACTCTAAATCTTAAACCTTATTAAATTAGGCAGTATTTGGATCAAGCAGTTTTCCTCACCCCACTGGATGTTGAAGATCAAGCCTTAACTGCCGAAGAAGAGGAGTTGGCATGGATATCCAGCAATTATCCCTCCATAATGCCAACTATAATAAACTGTAATAAACTTCAGAGCTAAGGATGAACCATTCAAGAAATATTTTTGTTGATGTTTTAAAGAAAGTCACACCAGTGAACTGGTGGAAGTCACTTAAGCACTTGGATTCAGAGACTGTTGAAGTGATGATTTCACTTTTAACAGCAGTAGCTTCTTCTACCGATATAGAAAGAATATTTTCTTCCTTTGGACTAATTCATTCCAAATTGAGAGATCATTTGGGACCTGAAAAAGTAGGAAAGCTTGTTTTTCTTTTCCAGATTATGAACAAACAGAAAAATGAAGGTAAAGACAACTGAGTTAGCTGCAGAAGCCAATATTTTAAGTTTCTCATGTTGACCTGGCTGACATATTTCATTTAACTATTTTAGTTAAAAACAGGTTTTGTTTTTGTTAAACATTCAAATTTTTTAAAAAAATTAACTAAATTCAAAAATTCATATGTGACTTCCTTTAAAACATCAACAAAAATATTTCTTGAATGGTTCACCCTTAGCTCTGAAGTTTATTATAGTTGACATTATGGAGGGGCAGCAGAAATGCTGGAGCTGGCCTTGGTAATAGTACCCAGTCACCTAGGAACCCCCTTGTTTCTTCTCCCTGTCTGACCCACCTGGTCAGGCCAAGCCAGGGGACTAAGAATTCAATACACAACTTCCAGTTGCCCTAACTGGGGCTTGAAAACTTTCAAGCCCAGCCATATGGAAACTCAGCCAGCACAGAACATGTTATGTTCACAGCCTACACACACAGAAATTAGATGAAAACATCAAATATTTTTGCTGGAAGGTTGCAGTGCAACACTATGTTTATTCTTAATAATCAGAACAATAACTCACAGTAACCAAAAACAGAGAGAGAGAAAGCAGGTTGCTCTCTAAGGCAGCATGGCACAACTAACCCCTTTTGCTTTAAGATGGCTCTTCCCAGACTGACTTCTCACATGCTTTTGCTAGAGTCCTCCAGTTTGCAAGCAGAACCCAGAAATCTCTTTGCTCTTAAAGTGAAAGCCTGGAACTCTTGAGCCTGCAACAGAGTCCTCAATGCACTGCAGAACATCTAGGAGGGCCAGTTTTCAGCCAGGGGTCTACCAGATGCTGTTTGGAAGCCCAGCCTGGCTAGGATCACCTGATATCTGTGGAAGAGTCGGAGTGGATGGACCTCCCTGAACTCCTGACTCCAAAGAAGGACCTTACTCTGGTAGGGGCAAGAGATCTATCACCGGGGCAGAGATGAGAACTGAGAGCACCCTGGGGAAAGAGCCGTGGTAGAAGTGAGCACTAAACTCAGGTGGGAGACAGAAGGACTAAGAATGACCTGAGATGTTGGCGTGAAAGTTTTGTTTATGTTCTGTGTTGGCTTTTCTATTAACAAATGAGACCCTCCACTGACTTACTGATGCCTTGGATGAGGGAAGAATCAAGTTAGATCTCACCTGCAACACCATGTGTACCTGTAAGGAGGTGTGCTGAGTCAACCTGGATTGATTACATCCCCTTACCTAAACTCTATGGGACCTCTGAGTCTTCTGCTCTCTCTACAGCAATCCCTCCCAGCCAAATTCCTAGTTACTTTCACAGGTCCTGCTCTTTCAGCTGCAGGCCCAGACAATCTCCTTAAAACCCTGAAACCCCTATTCTCCCTCTGAATCAGAGCAGATAGAACTTGTGTATATATTTTTTTATATTCCCTTTTTTCTTATTTGTGTGTGTGTGTATTTATATGTGTGCGTGTCTTCCATCTAGCCTCAATTAGGAAAAAATCCCAAACTCTCATTCCCAGCACCAGAAAAATTCCAGGATCCCTGGAGCTCCAAACATCATGTTCCTAGCTCTCAAGCAATGGGACAAATCTACATAGCCTCCCTAATTTAGGGATTTTCCTAAACTTGTTTGCCTGCTCTCACACTAGTATGTTTCAGAGTGGTAACTGTGTTAGTCTGTATCAGCAAAAACAACTAGGAGTCCTTGTGGCACCTTAAAGACTAACAAATGTATTTGGGCGTAAGCTTTCATGGGCTAAATGAATGGAGTGGAAAATACAGTAGCAGTTATATATACACAGTACATGAAAAGATGGGAGTTGCCTTACCAAGTGGGGGGTCAGTGCTAACGAGACAATTCAATTAAATTGGAAGTAGGCTTTTCTCAACAGTAGAATACCAAGGGAGGAAAAATCACTTTTGTAGCGGTAAAGAGGGTGGCAGATTTCAAACAGTTGACAAGAAGGTGTGAGTAACAGTACGGGGAAATTCGTATGAGGAAATTAGTTTTTTATAATGATGCATCCACTCCCAGTCTTTATTTAGGCCTAATTTGATGGTGTCCAGTTTGCAAATTAATTCCAGTTCTGCAGTTTCTTGTTGGAGTCTGCTTATGAAATTTTTTTTGTTGAAGAATTGCCACTTTTAAGACTGTTTATTGAGTGACCAGGGAGATTGAAGCGTTCTCCTACTGGTTTGTTATAATTCCTGATGTCAGATTTGTGTCCATTTACTCTTTTGCATAGAGACCGTCCAGTCTGGCCAATGTACATGGCAGAGGGGCATTGCTGGCACATGATGGCGTATATCACATTGGTAGATGTGCAGGTAAACAAGCTCCTGATGGTATGGCTGATGTGATTAGGTCCTATGATGGTGTCCCTTGAATAGATATGCAAACAGAGTTGGCACCGGGATTTGTTGCAGAGTTTGGTTCCCGGGCTAGTGTTTTTGTTGTGTGGTTTGTAGTTGCTGGTGAGTATTTGCTTCAGGTTAGGGGGCTGTCTGTAAGCGAGGACTGGCCTGTCTCCCAAGGTCTGTGAGAGTGAGGGATCGTCTTTCAGGATAGATCTTGTAGATCTTTGATGATGCGCTGGAGAGGTTTTAGTTGGGGGCTGTGGGTGACGGCTAGTGGCGTTCTGTTACTTTTTTTGTTGGGCCTGTCTTGTAGTAGGTGACTTCTGGTACCCTTCTGGCTCTGTCAATCTGTTTCTTCACTTCACCAAGTGGGTATTGTAGTTTTAAGAATGCTTGATAGAGATCCTGTAGGTGTTTGTCTTTGTCTGAGGGATCAGAGCAAATGCAGTTGTATCTTAGAGCTTGGCTGTAGACAATGGATTGTGTGATGTGGTCTGGATGAAAGCTGAAGGCTTGTGGGTAAGTATAGTGGTCAGTAGGCTTCCGGTATAGGGTGGTGTTTATGTGACCATCGCTAATTAGCACTGTAGTGTCTAGGAAGTGGACCTCTTGTGTGGACTGGTCCAGGCTGAGGTTGATGGTGGGGTGGAAATTTGTTGAAATCCTGGTGGAATTCCTCAAGGGCCTCCTTCCCCTGGATCCAGATAATGAAGATGTCATCAGTGTAGCGCAAGTAGAGTAGGGGCGATAGGGGACAAGAACTGAGGAATGTTGTTCTAAATCAGCCATAAAAATGTTGGCATATTGTGGGGCCATGCTGGTACCCATAGCAGTTCCTCACATTAAAAAAAAATGTATCTATTCCCAGGGACCCTCTTTTCTTCTTCTTCTTCTTCTTCTTCCCATGTTGCCTGCTAAATATCTTGTTTATATTTTTTTAATTTCTATTTTTTCTCTCTCTCCCTGACTATCCCTTGTGTGTCTCCATTGCTATGGTCATGAAACTGTGCACTTAACCACTCTGTCCCAATCTGCTGTACTGCTGTGTCTCTTCTGGCAGGCTTTATTCCCCTCCCCTAGGTACGGTGCTGATCTTATCCCTGACTTTGCAGTGCTGGGCTTTATGCTGATAGCATAACATCACTGACTCCTTCTCCCAGGGAAGAAAATACAACTCTAACTCTCACTTTCAACTGAAGTCTTTTTCTAATAGATAATGCAAAGAAGTCACTTCCACACTCCCTGCATTCTGGAGCAGGGGAGCAGACAATGTCTCTAATATTTTTTCCTCTGTTGCCTTAGTATCACAATTGTCTTACTCTGGGTTTCCACTACATGTTGTCTTCCAACTTCTTCCAGTTTCTGATTGTGTGGTTCTGCTTTTTTTCCCCATATCTCACTGTGATGAGAATCTTCTTGTAGGAAAATTCTGGTTAGGGACTCTCACTTCTTGTGATTTCTGATCTTTTCCATTATGAGCCAAGATGGGTGAGGTAATATCTTTTATTGGACCAACTTCTGTTGGTGAGAGAGAAGCTTTTGGGCTTACAGAGACCTGAAGAAGTGCTCTGAGTGGCTCGAAAGCTTGTCTCTCTCACCAACAGAAGTTGGTCCAATAAAAGATATTACCTCACCCCCTCCAGACACACACTTCTCTCTCGAATATCCTAGGACCGACGTGGCTACAATAGAACTACCTACAACTTTTCCACAATGGTTATTTTATTTTCCTTTTTTATCTTTGATTAGTATTTTGAAAATTGTTTAATTCTGAGGTTTGAGCGCTGCAGAAACTGTCATGTCCTGTCTTAGCATCAATCCCATCCTGCACAGCCTCAGCAGCCAGACAAATCTTCATCAGCTTACTGATTTAGGATTTCCACAATTTAGCTCCCCTGTTTGCACACACATGCACACGTGAGAATCCCATGTCAGTTGTTCAGCAGAGGAGTTGGCACTTACTATATCTGTTCTCAGGAACGCAATGGGTTCGTCTCTACGCCACATGTTGCCTCTTGAATCTTTCTATTTTTTATTTTCTCTTTTCTTTCCCTCTCTCTTTTCCCCCAGGTGCACCTGTGGTCATGAGGACTGTATCTGGCTACTTTGTCCCTTATATGATCACTGAACAGTCCCTTCTGGAAGGGTGCTAGGCTTCATCTCCCACTCAGGCACAATGCCAACCTCTGGATGTGAGTGCTCCACAAAAATTTAATGACTCTTCACAGCACCCTTGTCAGGTGAGGAGATATCGTTAGTCCTACGTGGGAAACTGAGGCACAGAGATTCAGGCCAAAATTGCCAAAAGTTCCTGGGTGCCCAATTTGAGATACTTTGAAAAACCAGGCTATAGGTTTTTATAACACTGGAGGCTCAAAGCACAGCTCCCATAAATTGTAGTTGTGAATGCTCAGCGCTTCTGCAAGTCTGGACCCAAGTGTCTCAAATCAGACATTCATAAATTGGTTAGGGACCACTTGTGATTTACCCAGTATCACACAGGAACTCTATGGCACAGGCAGGGATAGAATCCAGTTATCCAGGGTAGCATTCAACTGCCTTAACCATGAAACTATCCTTTCTCCTCTGGTTGTTCCCTGATTTATTCATTACTCATCCATCTTCCAACTTGTGCAACAAATAAGGCAGGGATCTTACAGACACTAGCCTCCTTTGCTACACAACCCCAATTCAGTCCCAGTGCACAGTCCTTCAGGTGGAGGCAGGTCACTTCTTGTTGGGGCGGGGGATGGTAGTGGGAGGAAAGTAAAGTAATTAAAGAGTGTATTATAATATACAAACAAGGGGACTGACTTACGATTGCACAGACAACCTTAATTCTGGTATTTCATAATTTTCTGGTGCTTGATTTTTGCAATGTAAATGATCTTTTAATGTAATTTTCATATGTAATTTCCTACTTTTTGTTTTTAATCAGATTGCTTTCAAAACTCTATGATGGGGGACCATATTGACCCCATTATGGGTCATCAGCAGAGTTCAGACTTTTAGATCCACAGCACAGACCTTTATGACTCAAGTTAATGGAGTAATTACACCTCTACCGTGATATAACGCTGTCCTCGGGAGCCAAAAAATCTTACCGCGTTATAGGTGAAACCGCATTATATTGAACTTGCTTTGATCCACCGGAGTGCTGAGTCCCATCCCCCTGGAGCACTGCTTTACCGTGTAATGTCTGAATTCATGTTATATCAGGTTGCGTTATATTGGGATAGAGGTGTAGTAGCAGTAGAATGCTCTCTGTATGGACCAGCCACAAGGGGGTGATAAGAGGCACACTTACCAGCATATTTCACAGCTATTTCCTAGACAGCAGAGGAATGTTAGAGTCAGGAAACCTGGGTTCAATTCCAGGCTCTGGAGGGGACTGTGACTAGTGGTTATAGCCCCGGAAGCCTCTGTTCCCTTGACTCCTGTCTCTGCTCCTATTTCTCCTCTGCTCCAGGTTGCCCACCACTGCTGTAAGATCATTCCCAATCTTACAATAGGAGGTCTTAGGTAATCCTAACTACAGGTATAGCTACCAGTTGTGCCTATATTCAAGAGAATAAATTCTCAATAAAGATTGTATTACACTTGATTTATGTTCTTGTACTATACCCATCACTGGTGTATCTGAGGCTTCTAGTCAGCAAAGTGTTTAAACATGTGCTTAACTTTATAGTGGCTGAAGTCCATCCTTATTCAACAAAGCACATGCTTAATTTTAAGAATTTTATTAAGCCCCAATGAAGTTGAGGATAGTAATTGCATACCTACATGTTTTGCTGAATCAGGACCTGAGTGCCTAATACTACATGTATATTTGACACTGCCAATAGTTGTACATAAAAAATACAGTAATTGTATAATAGATACTATTTCCTTTTTTCTTTTCTTTTTAATGCAGGAAGGTTTTCTTTTCCACTTTAAGTTCAGCTTTCTAAGGATTTTCTTTTCCATTCTGTTACACCTTCAGAAGTCAAATAAGCTCAAATTGTTGAATGCTGGTGTATTCAGACACATAATAGTTACTTGTGTGCCAGGTCCCCTCCTCTGTAAACTCTACAGTTTCCATGCACACACAGTGGATGATGGCCTAAAAAAAGTGTCCACTGCTTTGTGCGGGCTTTATGCATTTGGTACACTAGATGGCACAAGTATCTTTTTGTGAACCGACAATAACATAACCAACCTAGAAACAAAGCTGAAAATACACCACGCATAGCTGTCTATTGCTTCTTTGTTTAAAGATAGTGGTCCATGGGAGAAATATAGATCTGTCATGGTTGGGGGAACAAAAGATGAATGCACAGGAGTTCAAAATAATAACCTAATCATAGTTAATGCCTGCAGCATTTATTGTGTTACTATCAATCCTGGTGAATTCTTTGGGTATTAATGTGAACGTTGGTAGCAATTCAATAGGATTTCAACTAGACTTCAGTGTTAATTGCATGTATATTTTGAAGTGTTAGCAACAAGTACTATCCAGCATGCAATGCCTACTAACCATGGAGAATTCCAGTTTGGAACAGTTCAGACTTTGGAACGGGAGAGCTGAGAAAAGGAGCTGACACAGCAGGGCAGGCCACTTTCCGAAAGAACATGCATGCTCAGGCAGGCTAAGAGAACTACACAATGCAGGCAGTTGCTGGTAGATGAGCAAGTCCCCTCCTTTCAGAGATGAAGCAGCCAATGATTTCCTCAAGACAAAATTGCCAGGTGCACTCCTCTCACTACGACCTCTTTGATAGTCACTTTAAAATTTTGCCCCCAGAGATACCCATCAACAGATAACGAGCTATTAAAATAAGGAGCAAACAAATAGAGTTTGGGGATTTGTTACCCAAAACTAATACCAGAAAATGATGACGAGGAGTTGTTCTCTTCCATGTTCATCACTACCACTGCAGCACAAGAGGGAGAAATAAAGGAAGAAACAAAAGGAGAGAAATAAATGGAGAGCAGGCTTGGCTAGTAAATTGAATGAAGTGGCATGTCATCCAGCTAACAACCTACATTACATCCATTGGGTCATACAAATGCCATACCCCATGGTATCCTAGTACAGATTTCCAGTATGGATTAAGGCAATCATCTTTAAAAATACAAGGTTCTGTGCTGTTATTTTTAAAATCTTCTACTGTAGATTCTTCTTCATGGTATCAGAGTTCCACACTGAAAACATACAAGATGACTTGCACTAACAATGTACCTTACATGTAAGTTCTTCCATTCAAAATATGTTTTTTCTGTATCCAACAATGGATACAAGCCATTAAAGTCTTAGCATCAGCTTAGCTCTTCTGTAAGAGTCTATCTACTCCAATCAATTTAATTTCAGCAGCACTATATTCTCTCTGCAGCTGACAGTAATGAACATAACTGGGAATTAGATCAAGAGGACATGTTACAAACCCTCAAATTTCAAGCCCATAGAAACTGAAATGCTAGTGAAAAGATAATAAATTGCTACCAGTTGCTCGGTGACATTGGATACTTGCAGAATCAAGTAAAGTAAGATCCTGAACCTCAACAGTGCATGAGTACTTTACAGGGCAGGATGTGTCGGGGCTGGGGTAGGGGGACAGTAGAGTTAACCAGAGGAACAGGTGATTTTCTTTGTATTTTTCATATCTTTTGACCAAACATAATTTCTAAGAAAAGCAGAGGCTAATGGAGAAAATAAAGACAAACCTCAACCAATACTTGTTCTGCACAGTGGACTGCATAAGAAGAGGTGAGGTTTGTGAAAGGATTCACCCAGTAATGAAGCCAAAGCAAAGGAGAGCATGAACTACAGTATCTTCATCCCAGCAGCCAGTTACATAAATTCTCCCGGGCTAACCTGACTTGTCTGGAAAAATGTTCAAACTTTTAATTCCTGTATCAGGAATTTATGTATTTACTTTTAGTTTTGCCCCCATCCCCAGTATTCATTTCAGGGAGACTTCTAATTGGATTCCACTCATCTAATGCTAACTCTTCTATTTGTTCAGCAGCCCCAGGCAAACACAGAATGGTCTCAGCTTTTTGCAGAGTATGCCAAGATGAGCCTCCTGCACAGGGTTATTCTGCAAATTGTGTGTGCTATTGTCTCAAACAGAAGAATGATGTATTCAGAGAAGTGTTTCATTTTATGCTGCTTTTAATCTCTTTCCGTGCATTTTTTTGTAATGGCTCAGGGTCTTAGGAGCCATACACACAAAACACATATATCAGCACTGTCCATACACATTTTAACTAACCTTGGTTGTCTTCTCTTCCACAACTGAGCTAGGATGAACTGTATAAGGTAAACTGCTGTTATAACAATATCACCGGTATGATGGTCTGTTGCTTCTTTTTTTTAAAAAAAAAAACAGTAATGTAAGTTAGCTGTTGAGGTTGTTGGGTCTCTTTTACCTTTTGCTGCAAAATGCCCACATGGGGGAGGATAAACTTGTGGCTAGAGCAAAGGAATGGGGGTCAGGACATTTGCCTTCTACTCCTGGCTCTGATGTGGCCTTCCTGTCTGACTTTGGACAAATAGCAATCCTGTGCTTCCATGATCCTATTTGTACGATGGAGCTAATACTTTCCTCCCTTCCAGGGTACTATGAGGCATGGTGTAAACTCTTTGGGTCAGGGAACATCTTTTGGGTCTGTGTTTGTACAGCGCCTTGCATGATGGGCTCCTGGTCCATGCCTGGGGCTCCTAAGCATTATGGTAATATTCCTACTACTAATAATAATGCATAAATACTTCATTTTTATTTGCAAAGTGCTCTGAGACACTTTCATGGGAGGGTGGTCTAGTGTGAATAAAACACATTTATTTCCTCCACCTCCCACACCTGGTTTCAGGAAATAAAACTACTCTAGAGATCATTATTATTAATGATGATGATTTGATTTGCATGATTAAAAGCCAATAATTTTGAGGATGCAAATCTAATCACTCATACTGGTAGGTTGTGTTCTTGTAGCTTTAGCTGTCCCAGGATATTAGACACACAAGGTGGGTGAGGTAATATCTTTGATTGGACCAACTTCTGCTGGTGAGTGAGACAAGCTTTCGAGCTTACACAGAGCTCTTCAGGTCTTCTTTGTCTGAAGTAGAAACTTAGCTCATGTCACTAGAGGGTGCTAGAAGTACTGAAACACACACACACACACACTTACTTTACTACTATTTTATAAATATTTGACTAACCCTGTGGGACTATTCTAGGCAGCTCCATGTTTTGACTAGGAGGTCACCGGAGCGGCTATAGGCTGAGCACATGGCACACACCAGTGGCTCCTGGCACCCATTCACTCCACACCACAATCTCCCCCTCCTGCAGCATCCTGTCCAGGGCCTGCACCAGCTTACCAAGCAGGTGCTTGGGGCGGCCACTTCGGAGAGGGGCGGCACGTCCAGCTGTTTGGCGGCAATTCGATGGACCGTCCCTCACTCCTGCTCGGAGCCAAGGACCTCCTGCCAAATTGCCGCTGCAGATGGCGATTGCGATCGCGGCATTTTTTTTTTTTTTGGCTGCTTGGGGCGGCCAAAACCCTGGAGCCGGCCCTGATCCTCTCATCCCCCCTCTATTTCAGGGACTCACTGCAATTATCTTCCCTCATGACTGGAGCTCCGTGTGTGTCTCTTCACATCTCCTCTCCCCATCCATGGCCCAGGATCTATGTTCCCCCATTCCCTCCTCCTGTACATAGGGTCCCCCTATCATCCCACCATCCCAGGGATTCTGTCTGCTTCCCATTCCAACCTTCCCCACGCTGGATACTCTGTGTGCCCCCTTTCTCCCTTCTCCACATACCAGGGTCCCACAATCTCCCCTGCTTCTGGTCTGGTGTTCTATATTCCCCATTTCCCCCCTTCTTCTACTAGGATCCCCCATGTCAGAGGCTGTGTGCACACCTCCTTTCCCCCACTTCTCCCACCTCCCCACCATTATTCTGTTGTCATTGTCTTGTGCCACAGTAATCCTATCGGGCCATGAAGCTTGAGAATGAATTCGGCACTCTTGTAGGGTCCTCTGTAAGGGCTTGATCTAAGGAATCAAAACCAATGAGCATCGTTTGACTTACAATATTACATTAAAAAGTGTGGGCAGATGTTAGCCTGCTCCCAAGGCATCTTGCAGAGTGGCTATATCTTGGTTTCATCTCTATTGATTTTCATTCCTGCATGTGCCCTGTCTGGAATACCACGATAGTAAGATTTATTAGTATAGATAGTATTTTCCAAGATGTTTTGATATCGATCAGAGGATCTTTTATCTTTCAACCATTTATGTCAGCTAATATTTCCCTTGATAGGGTGTCAATATCCTCCACTGTTGTCATTCCAACCTGAGTTTTCGATCCTCCAACTTTGGTTAGATCATCAGCTATTTCACTCCCATATATGCCAATGTGTAATGGAATTATTGTGAAGTCGATTGCCTCGCTCTCAGATACTCTGAGCATCCTTATGAACTGCATTGTTGATAGCATTCTGATTTCCTTAAGAAGAGCTGAGGATTGCCACCTGCGAGTCAACAAACAGCACAACATCCATCTCTACTTCTGCTCTCTTTTATTTCTTGCAGTGCAGTGAGAATAGCTTTCATTTCAGATATATCCTCCGACTAATGCTCTTTCTTGTACTCTCTCCATTAGGCCAGGGGGTAAAGACACCACAACCACCATTCCTGAAGGATTTTGAGCCATCAGTGTACACATGAATCTGTTTGCCGTGTGACCCTCACTGTGGTAGTGAGGTGTTCCCACAGGAACTCTCTGGCTACCACATTCCCACCATATTCTGAAGCTGCAGAAGAGAGTTTGGACACATGAGCATCCTTATCCTTCCTTTTGTCTGGGATAAGTCATTCAGGGTATCAGCATGTTCAGCTGTATTGGGAAGATAGGCAGGGATGATATGGGGCATTGTTATCATGGAAGTTGTTAATGAGTGCCATCAACCAGTTGGTTGATTTATAGACCATTGCAGAGATGCTTGAGCATGAAGCTATACTAAAGAGCTCACAGAAACTTCATGTGTCCTTCATTTTACCCCTTTGGACTTTCCTGTTTTCCCCCAAATCAATAGGGTTCTGGCCATTGATCCCTAGAACCTTCCCTGAAATTTTGGAATTGATCAGAGGTCCCATTCCAAAGTGATCACATGACAGACAGACAAACACACATGCTGTTGAGTGTAAAGGCAGCAAGTTATTGGGCAGCAAGCTAGGGTGTGAATCTACAGTAAGCACTGTAGCAGGGGCCATGTGGCAAGTTACTGCACGGCAAGCTAGTGCTACCGTAGAATCATACTCTGGTTTGCCATGAAGTAAGTTGCTGCATGGACCAGCCCTAAAGCCTTTGCAAGCTTGATCACTAGTTAAGTGAGGTTTTTTTATTATCGTTCAATGTGCTGCCCAGGAGAGGTGCAAATATGCAATGAGTTTATCTATACTCAATTATTTTTGCCAGAAAACTAACACTTAAAGCTAGTTAAGAGCAAGCTGTCTTGGAGAAATCCATGTGAGATGTGCTTAGAGGCTTATTTCTGGCTGTAGCATCACCATTTTTTGGACGCTTTTCTCACTCAATGTGCAGGAGCAATCTGCTTCCCCCATTGAAGTTTCATACTGAAAACTCAACCAAAATGGGATGACAAACTAGAGAGACTATCTATGAAGGCAAGTACAAAAAGGAAATCAAATGATCCAGTGGCAGACTCGTTTTCTTACAACAGGCAGAACTTATTACTGTTTGGAGAGAGTAAGGGATTGATTCTCTGCAATATACCCAGCAAAATCAGGCACAGTATATAACCATTGCACAGGATGCTAGACAAGAAAACATGCCATCTGCTAGCTAATTTTCTCCCATTGAAGTCAATTGCAAAACTCCCAGTTTCAGTTTTTTATTCTATCATTCAGTTTGCTCACAATGCTATCTTACATTTAGATAGCACTTTTCATCCTTTGGGATACAGAAGTGCTTAATTACTTATGCACTTACAGGTATCACTTTGCCAATCGCTGACATGCAGCCACTTCTGGGATTGAAAGGAGCATATAATAGGAACACAATATGTTGCACAGCAGAGCTCTGTGTTTGGCTCACATTTGGAACTACAGTAATGGCTGGAATCTTTAGTTTCAGTGCAAGCAAGACTGAAGTTAACAGGACCCTTTCTCATTAATTTCAGTGGCAGCAATTGCAAGGTCACAGATTTTCTGTTATTTGGCATCTGACCCCTTAAATTTAGCATAAACTAATGAGGACACTAGAAAACTATCATTATGGTATAACCATGAGTATTGGCTCTGATCCCTGGCTATGCATTTGACTTCACCCAAATTACTGTGGGTTTAAAATCTGGCTATGCTAGTACAAACCCATGCAAAGGAAACTGTAGAGAATTCCATTTATCTAGTTTTGGAAGGATGAAGGGCCAAACAGTTCTTTATGGGATTAGAACCTGTGGCATGCCAAATCTGAAGCTTAAACTATCCTTGGATAACTTGCCAACAGTTCATCATTTTAAAGTGTTGTGATGTTATCATCTGCTGAGGAAAAATGTGTACAGATAATAATGTATAATAAGCACCTGTGCAAAGCATAGACCTAGTAGGCTATTTTGTAATATTTGGAAGTAGGCACAAGAAATAGATACCTTACAGGTAGAGTCCCATGCATAAAATAACTATAGACTATGCATTAAAAATTCTCACTTCTGTTTGCAGAGGAGAATTTTGCCCTTAGGGGCAAAGCCACTCCTTAGCACCCAGCCTGAGCGTCTCCCTAATGCCCAGCCAGGATCCTCCCCCTCACGGGGAAGAATCCTCCCCCTGAGGCTGATAAGCAGGGGTGAAGCAACTCCGGGAAGGCTTTTTTTTTTTTTTTTTTAACCTAAACATCCCTATGGTAGGATACATTGCAGAGCTTTAAGATGTGTTGCTTTTGGATAGAATGATCAAAATGAAAACTTTATCAAAATTCATGTCTAAAAAAGAAAGAGACAAACACACAACTGTGTTTCAGAAATCCCTTATTCTGTTTCGGTAAGTCTGATCATGCCACTCCTTGATTCATTAATATAACATTACCTGGAGCCATGTCATGCCATCAGCTTTTAAGCAGAAATCCTTATTGAAGCCAAGAAGGAATTCTGCCTACAAAGCAATACCATAATATGACTCATAAAAATAAATTTATGCTAGGTCAAGCAAAGCCATTTTAAATATCAGCTGTAATGATCTGCGTTCAAACTGAAAAACATTCACTCCACTGAAGTATATTACTATTTTTTATTTAAATATGTTTTGTTTAAGGCCAAATGGAAGAGTTTTCCAGCACAGAACAAAAGAAATATATGCTACATAGCATAAAAAGTGCATCATGCCATTTTGCATATTGTAACTAGAGATATACCAACAAAACACAGGCGAAAACTTCTTTGCAAATAAGTGTGTGTATAATATACATTTTTCTGCACAAATTACTCAGCAGAAACGCCAAAGCCCTGTATTTCTCCTTGCTTTCCCCATTCAGTGTTTTCCATGTCAGACAGTGTAGGACTTATCCCTTTACAGTACATCATTTTTTCCCCCCAAGTCATTTTTTGTAAGCTGCCGATTGAGCCATAAACATAAATCATTCCTAAGAGAAGCCCCTTTAGAAAACATATATTTTTATAGGAGATGTGAATGTTTTACTTGGCAGTTTGGTCCACTTCCTAAATATTGCTCTCTTTATTGTTTATTAGCCTGCTGCAAACTGTAAAGTGCATTCATACTCTAAAAATAGTATTGTAGGTTTTCATGTTTATGATCTCCCAGTGACTCCATAACAGACTCAGTTTAAAAGTAAAAAAGATTATTTTTCTAATTATCAGTGTTGCAAGCTCAGTCTGGGATCTGAAAGTCAAGCTGTGTTTTTTCTGGCTCATGTATTCTCATCTCAAGTAAAAAATTATATTGACAATCAGAGAACCAGACTGGGATACTCTCATTCAAACTGAATAGTGGCAACTTACATCATGAGCAGTGACATTCAGTGGAACTTCTTGTGATGTAAGATACTGGTCAGCATGGGTAAGGGGATCACAGTCTGTCTCAGAATTTTTTGATGATGTATTAGCCAGAAAAGAATCCAGCTCCCTCTCCCATAGCTGGACAAGGTTGCAATACTTGCTGAAGAAAAATGAAGCAAAAATGTATTTTTGTCAGAAAACTAAACACCAATTAGTCTGATCATGACACAAGATTTGTTAAGTAAGAAAGTACCAATTTTATTTAATCACGTGCTTACCTCCTATCCTATCCTATTCTATTCCATATAGGTTTTTATACCACACATCACCATAATATCTGAGTATCTTCCAATAGTGCATTAAGTGATTCCACCGCTATCATATGTTGTTTATTCTTTCATCCTCTCCCCAGAGGGAGAAGCATTTAGAGAGGAGTGTCATGTTTTGCTCGTTTGTTTGTTAAATATACCTGTTGATATGTGTTTATATTAGAGAAGACAAGGTCAAAGAAAATGCACCTTCCACTTAGAGCAGAAAATGATGAGACTTGTGGTAGTTCTTAGTTCATTCCCCAGTCTCAGAACGCTCCCAGAGAAGTGCTGTCTCCCACACAGACAAGCTTTACTCCTATTGTTGGGAGTTCCATTGTGTCAGAGGAGCGAAATTGTCAACCATGGTCTTCATCCCAGAGCTTTAAATAGTTTTGTAGGTGTCCTGGGCCAGGACATGGAATGCTTTGAAGATAAAGACTGAGACCTTGAACTTGATTTGAAAATCTGTTGGAAGTCAGTGTAGACAGCAGAGGACAGGTGTGATGTGCTCATGGTAGCTGGGTTGCTGGGCAGACATGCTGCAGCATTGTATAGTAATTGGAGTTTACTAAGTGCTAAAGGTTTTATACCCAGGTATATTGCATTGCTGTAGTCTAGCCAAGAGGTGATGAAGCTAGGTCCTCCTCTGCCAGGATGGAATGAAATCTCCTAGCCCACCAGACAGTAGAAAGCATTACACATGGCCATTGTGATATGAGAGCTTAGCAGCAGCAAGGAATCCAAGACTATGGAGTGAACTGACCAATTGTGCATGTGCATCTTCAGTCAAAAGAGACTGCACCATAGCTGCATATTCCTCAAAATACTTCCCTCTATTTGGCTTGAGTTCAGCTTCAGCCAGCTGTTCTTCATCCGCCATAAGAGTTTCCCCCTTCCCTTAATACAGCACAATTTATAAGATCTGAAAGAGGTCCCCCAGCCAGGAAAAAAAAGGACTTGACCAGTCTGCTTTTGCTCATGTTTTCTTGATTGTTCTCAGATACTGAGTAATATGCCAACACTTTTTTCATTTTTACTGAGAAAGCAGAGTGGCCTTGAGCCATACCGATGACAGATAAAAATTGTGTTAACTACACTTAACCCATAATATTTATTGTTAACAATGGGTAAAATCATGCATTGGTCTTCATTTGGTACCATCTTCTGACTGTTAGAGCATTTTCTTTTGCCGTAAGTTACTTTTTCTTTTCAGCTAATTGTCTTCAAGGTGCTTTGCCCAGGGTAACTAAATAGACCTCACAAGATTCCTATTGCGATAGGTAAATAAGTCATATTTATACTGTTCTATAGCTGGGGACACTGAGGTGGAAAGATTATGGGTCAGACGGTGACCTTCTTACACAAATCGGTGAGCAGCTATTCACATGTGTCATCCCATTGACATTAACTTGGATCTAAATGAATCACCATAAAGAGAATCAGCATCAGAGCTGTGATTTAGAATTATGGGATTCTTTGCTGAGACCTTCTTAGTCCATATCTCTCTTCCAACTCTAGTGCATACCTCTACTCACACACAAATTCTCATCTCTTTTCCCCAGCAGCATCCTTTCACCACTATTTACTGTCTTTTTACAGCAAACATACCACTGCAATACAAAGAGGTCAGATTTGTTAAAGGTTTATGCTGCTTCTTACCACCATGCTGCTGCAATTCAATGACTCTAGACAGGCCTAGAGTCCTAGTGTTAAGGAATGCAATTTGAGCCTTTGCGGGCACAGGCATGTCACTGATGCTACTAAAAGAAAACTTGAGCTAAAATTCACTTCAAGTCTTCACTTGCTTGCAGTGGAAAGTTTGCTGGCAGCTGTTGTCCTCATTAGCCTTGTGGCTATGTTTTTTTTTTTTCTGAAGTGTCTTGTGTCTCCTTGCAGCTTAAAGCTTGTTAAATTGGGAGGGGACTTTGGTCATCTGCCAACAGCAAACAATAAAGTGTTCTTTTCTCCTGTTGTAACAGAGTTGTAAGTTTTAGTTTATGGATAATGGAAGCTACATACAGTAAATTAACAAAAAACATAAAAGAAAACAGCTGGTCTTCTAAGCAGTCCTCATAGCCCACCATAGATGCCCCCAAAATTTTAAATATAGTTAAAAAAAAAAAACCCTATTTTTTCACCATTAAATATTTTATTTTCCTGTTGTTCTGCCTGTGGGATATGGATTTCTCCCTTCCCGGTGCCTTTGCTGGGATTTATATATGCCTCTTTGTCCTTAAGGAGGGTTTAGATACATTGTCATTTTATACAGTCAACCCAATTATTTTATTAGGAACACCACCACCCGAGGAGCCAGAGCCCTGAGATCTTCTGGCATAAAACAACATATCCCATGGCTGAATCAGGCCATCAGCTGATTATGACTGGGGTATATGTCCTTTGGTGCCCCTTGAAGAGGGTCCCTGATGCCCCCTGCCCCAGCTGTGCTCCTAGCAGGAGTCTCCACCAAGTCAGACTGTGGCCTGGGGATTTTGAGATTAAATTCCAGCTTCCTACTGTATCTGAGATAATAGGCTGAGAATCTCAAGAAGTAACTGGGCTCCTTTCAGGAAAAAGAGACAGGGTGTGCTGATTAGAAGCCAGGACAAGGAGTGATATGCATTGCTCTGCATAGTGTTGTTTGCAGTGCTGTCATAGCTGTTGTGTTGGTCGCAGGATATTAAAGAGACAAGGTGGGTGAGGAATTATCTTTTATTGGACCAACTTCTGCTCGTGAAAGACAAGCTTTCAAGCTACATAGAGCTCTTCTTCAGATCTTGTTGCTCAGCATATGTCATTTTCATTGGAGGTTAGCTTGTTTGTCTGGATGATCAAGCTGAAGGGAATGTGGCCAGATACTCTGGTTGTTGATGGATCTCTGGCCCGGTAGGGGATGGAGGATTAGAAAGCCAGGGGAAGGGTGGGGAGGGCAGATGGGGAGAGGGTCCCCTGCCACAGGGGGTGGAGAAGACCAGGAGAGGATTGCAGGGGACAGCTGTGGGGAGGCTCCTTATTAAAATTAATCTCTTTACTCTGTTAGAATGTGTTTCTCCTAGCTAGACTAGATTCACTGATCATCCCTAGCTCCTATGCAATGTTTTGACTATGGGAAATCATTGTCAGACTGACCTGACCAGCCAGTTACATTGGGTTTATGGAGTGGTCCAAAAGTAGCTGGAGCGTACCACTGAATCTTTATGGGGTAAGATCAAACCCTATCTGAATAGTGTGTGCATCTTAGAGGCACTTAGAAATGTCATCTGTAACATCTTCAATGATATGGAAGCAGACATACTATAAGTGTCCGTTGCAGTAATATTAAATGGACTAGGTATCATGATCTTTGAAAAGTGCTGAGGATGTAGCCTGTTCTTTCTGTTTCTTTTCTTTATGCCTGGCACTACGGAGCCTTGTGTTTGGTTTCTGTCACAGAGACCACATTCTCAAGAGTGTTCTGTATATTTCTGACAACTCTTGTTTGCATTCAATGCCCAACCGTGGTGAATGAAAAGCAAATGTTTTTGTGCTCAAATTGCAAAGTTTTCCATGGGGGGAAAAAATGTGGGTTCATATACAAATATTTTAGGCTTGATTTCCCCCATTGCATTACTGCACTTTCTCCATTCATTTAGTTCCAGAAGATGCACCAACTTGAAACTGGAGCAACATAGTGGTGACTCAAGCCCCCGGCCTTTTTGACTAATTAATTACATGTGTGCTTTGGACGTGCCTTGCTACTTAGTTTAAAGTTTGGCGTATAAAAGCTGAGTTACGTGTGTTTTATGTTGATACCGGTATGTGTATGTATTTCTAATGTGTGAAGTCTCATAACTAGTGTTGCACCCATCACATGCACGCACTCATCAATTAGATAAAATTTACTGGTAAAATGTTAGGTTTGGAATATAGGTGCATTATCGTATGATGACGCCACACACAAGATAGATTTTGGAGACTCTCATGCGTTACAGAATTACCAACTTGGGATCATTTCTGCAGGGCTCCTGTACTATGAAATTTAGCACTACATCACTTCCAGTGAGCATTTTGCATGAATGTGTAACTAAAACTTTTCAGTGTGTAGATAGCTTTCATATTGTGTTTGTGTATTTACAGATAAGCTCGATATATTCTGATGGCAAAGGTAAGTACAATTTTAGATTTCAGACTTGGGAAGGAGATCCCTAACCTATTCTTGCATCAGGGCCCTCTGGGTCTTGCTACACCCCTGTTCAGGAAGGCAGAATGTAATTAACTAATTGGAACTTGGCCATGACTCCAGATTTAGAACAGATTACCCCTCAGCTATAAGACACGTAATCACTATGTAACTGCCATTTTATTTCCATTGTATGCTTCAAAGTACAGGAGAGGAAAAAGCAGCGTGTCTGGAACAGACAAGATGAAGGACTCTGCTAGGCCAAATTCTTTTCCCACTTATACTTCCATTTTTTTAGATAACATTCTCCCTTTGATTATGCAGCACATAAAAAATCTTAACTTCCATGTTGGTTTCTGACAGCAGTACTCATGCCACAGGCAATGGCATATTTATGGGCTACATGTGAGCATAAATTCTTCTCAGTCATGATATAACAGCCTTTATATAACAGAGCAAAATTTGTCCATGTCATGAACCAATTTAAGTAACCCTCTCATGGTAATCCTGAAATCTCAGATCTACTTAGACTGGAGGGCAGTCTAAGTTATCTGATTTTTTTCAAAATTGTAGTCTTCTATCAATATCTTTGCATTCATATTGGTTCCTATATGTTTTAATTCTGGAAATACTTCAGCTGATATTCCCATCCTGGAAAAACACATCACCAATTAAAAAAAAATTAATCCTTTGTCCAATTATACTTATTTCTTCATAACAATGAAGAAATGTTATGTATCCTTCCCTGGGAGGATGGGAATTCCTATCTTGTAGTCTAATTCTGCAGCACCAGCAAACTCACACTTGAAGTCAATGGGATGTGGGATTGGGTTCTCATGACTTTTTTAATTAGTTCAATCAATGTGTATAGTCTAATTGTTGACTAAAGCCAGGATTTTTCAAACACAGGTGCCTAAAGCTAGGCTCCTGCATCCATACTTAGATGCCTAAATAAGTGGCCTGATTTTCAGAAGCGTTGAGCACCCAGAGAAGCCATCTGACCCCTTGAAGCCAATGGGAGTTATTGAGTACTCAGCACTTTTGAGGCACCCAATATGGATTTAGGAGTATGATGTCTTAAAATCCTGGCCTTTTAGGTAGGGGCAATGGCCTTTCTACTTCTGAAGTTTATCTAAGACTCGGATGGCTTTATTCTGGTGCTAACGATCTGTAGGCAGCAGTTAACATATGGATTTCAAACATCAGTCAGTGCTGTAAACACAATGAACAAAGAGCCATCAGAAAAGGAGGAAAGAACTCTGAGCCAAACTCTTTCAGGTCATATGCCAGGTGGGATGACAGTAGTTCAGACTGTTCATTTGTCCAAATGAAGCCCCGCTACCATCTGCCCACATATTTCCCTCTTTCCGGTGTAGTTGCCACAGCAAGCCCTTTATTCTTTCAGCAAGCAGCCACCTGAACTATTGTATGTGTATGGATTTGGTTCATTTGCTGCCTGTATGATTCAGAGCATCATTAATCTGATACAGAGAGCACTGTTTGAAATGCTTTGTGTACAATATCAAATGTCACACTGGGCTCTCGAGTACAAAAAGTACAGATAGCACAAACTAAAGGGCCAATTCACCCCTGGTCTAACTCTAGAGACTTCACTAGCATAGTTATAAGGTGACTTCACAGGAGTTAGACCAGGGAAGAATTTGGCCCACAAGTTTAGTAGTAAGAGAAATGAGAACAAGCTGCTTGGTTACCTAATAAGGATGTTTTTAGGATTTTTTAATGACTCTACTTAACTGATAACATTGCAAACTGTGGTGATTTAAGAAATGCTGATATATACAGTTTTAGATACTTGATTTGTTTGACTTCTCTGAAGCATGTAACATTTTTAGCAGAGGGTGACCATCACTTCCTCTACAAAGACAAGATGAATTTGTCTTTGGAAACTGAACCCATAAGCTGCTGATGATCAGTGAATTGATGCTTCTGTTAGTACTTTTCAGGGAATGAAATAAACACCAATGAAAACTTGTATTTTTTAAAATCATGGAGCAATGACCATTTTCAGTCTTGGGAAGAAAAGCTTTAAATCTTTATTTAGACTGCCAAGCCCCTTGTTCAGGCTCTCATCATCTCATGCTGCCCTTGACTACTGTAATTTCCTCCCCCCAAGTCCAAACCCTGCTGCTAGGATTAGCTTTCTGGCCTTTCAAGTAGTGGCCTCACCAACACTCATTTAAGGATGGCTGGTAACCTTCTATCACTGATCCCACTGTGAGGTGTTGCTGTGATTGTTGTGGTACATCAGTCCCTTGCAGATATCTGGCAGTATGGTTTGTGCACCACAAGCTTAGAGGTAAGCACTGTCAGTGCTTCAAACACTAGACTCTGTCCCTTCATGGCTCCCCATTACACAGTCACACATGCCTAGTAAGGAAATGAGGATTATTTTACTGTGGCTGTCAGAAAAGAGAAGATGTCAATAGCCGAGGCACAAGGGCTTGAACAGTTACAACAAAGATCAAGAAAGGCATTCCTGACCTAGCCCATAAGCAAAGCAATAGAGGGGGACTGGGACAACAAGCCCCAGCAGAGCCCCTCAGTCAATTATCTGGGCTGCTCATTCTTCATTTCCTGACTAGGGCAATTAAATGCTGACCCATAGGTCCTACCAGCTGGAGCTCAATCCCATACTCTATGATGATATTATGAGTCTTTCTGCACTGTCCTCATGGAACATTCAGCCATCTCATGCCACCCGCTTGCAGGCCAATGGCAAGTGTAATAACAAGACAATAAAATACAATTTAATGCCCTAAACTGATGTCATCACCAAAGAGAAGCCTCCATCCCTCACCCTAAGAAGTAACATCAAGAGGATGAGAAATGCACTAACAATTTTTTGATATATCTAGGCAGACCCTGCTGAGACAGCAAACACTTGGATATGCTTAAACCAAAGTTCATTCCTTTCTGTGTGCAGGCTGCCGTATCTTTTCCTGCAGAACTGCAAATTATCCAGGGTGGGGTAAAATATTTTATGACTATGATGAAGCTAAATATTATTTGAATTCCGTATTAACCTGTCTTCCTGCCCCTAGGGTCCTGATGGAGAGCTTGATGCATCTTCCAAAGAAGAGATTATTGTAGACTCTTTCCTACTGAGGTTTTGCTAGTGGTGTCTCTTACATAAGAACAGCCATACTGGGTCAGAACAAAGGTCCATCTAGCCCAGTATCCTGTCTTCCAACAATGGCTAATGCCAGGTGTTTCAGTGAGAATGAACAGAATAGGCAAGCACTGAGTGATCCATCCCCTGTTGTCCACTCCCAGCTTCTGGCAGTCAGAGGTTTAGGGACACCCAGAGTATGGGGTTGCATCACTGACCATCTTGGCTAAGAGCCATTGATGGGCCTATTCTCCATGAACTTATCTAGTTCTTTTTTCAACCCAGTTATGGGTTTGGCCTTGAAAGGTTTATGTTAGGGACTACCTCAGAAGGCTTAATTTCATTTATTACACTGTGATTCCCACTAATTTACTCATTTTTATATTAAATAGGACATCTATATTTGAATATAGACTATGGGCCAGATTCTGCCTAGCCCTTATGCAAGTGTGCAGTGTGAGGATAGTGTACCAAGAGCCTGCCACCTCTTGCACAGCCCATATATGGGTCAGGCACAATTCTGAAAATGACTGTTCAGAACAGTGGTCCCCAAACTATAGGGTGTGCACCCCTAAAGGGGTGCAGAGGAGTACTCATTGGGCTGCAGCAAGGCCTGGGCCAGCCCCCACGAAGGGCGGGGCAGGAGCACCATCCAGCCGTGTTCTGCTCCCAGCTCCACTCTAGCCCTGCCCTCAACCCAGCCACAGGTCCAGCCCCAGTCTTGGCCACTGGCTCCCAGCCCTGCTCCCGACCACAGGCCTGCTCCTAGTCACAACTCCCAGCTCCTAGCCCCGACCGCAGCCCCAGCTCCCGACCGTGCCTCTCAGAGGAGCGCAGACCAGGTAAGGGGGGGAGGTGCAGACCAAAAACTTTGGGGATGACTGGTTCAGAGTAACTTTCTCTATTACTTTCCAACAGAACAAGAGTCCTACAGCAACACGTTGGGTGATTTAAGCATTGTTCTAATGCTAAAGTGTGAAAGAATGTTTACATGGGGGAATATATACGTTCTTTGACATCTTGGCATTAATTTCTCCTGTTGTTGTAACTTAGGGGAAAAGATAACAGAAATGTTAAACCCAACATCTATAATACATTAGAGCATCTTCCTGGAATCTCTAAGGTCTTAATGTTTACAGCTTCTCGTGGCCATTAGCACAACCTTGAGTCTGCCAAGTAATAATGAAACAAAGATTGTGCCATTTTAAATTACACTAATTTTCTGGGGGAGGGAGGAGAAACTCAGCAATATACTGACTGATTTTATTTCATGGACTGAAGGAAACAAATTGGTAGATTAATTGAGAGGAAAAAATTGAGACATCAACTCCAGTTCTGATCTAACTCTAGTGTTATACTGATATAATTCCACTGACTTGAATGGCATTATTCCTGAATTTACACCTATGTGTGATGAAAATCAGGGCTACCAGATTCTGACTAGAGCTGGTTGAGAAAAGGGGGATATTTTCATGCTCTTTTAAAAAAATCTTTCTTTTCCACCCCATATCTTTCCATAGGTCAGAACCAGGCCCCTAATGTTTTGGACAAACATGTACTAGTTATTGTGTCCTACCTCTTGAGATGTTAAAACTACAAATGGATGTACTGAACTGGTTTAGACTATATTTTTGATGGACACACAGAAGACTATGGGCTCTATTCACACACACATCCATCCCACTAGTGGTAGAAAGTCTTACCTGGGTGGGACCCTCACAATGGTGCAATTTGCCCTAACCCCTGCTGCCAGGAAGTGGTTAGGGAGCAGGTATAGCTAGAGTGATTAGAGGATGTGGTATGGTACTATGACTGTAAATTAAAGCTGCCCTCCCCTGGCAGAATAGTCAGGCACAGGGAAATACCACTTATGTTTTGAATTCGTAAGTGTGAGTATTCACACTAGAAACTTGATTCTAAAAGTCACACTTATCCAGTAGGGGAGCAGAATCATACCGCCGGTGTAAGCAGGTAAATCAGGGAATTGGGCCCAGAAAGAAGGAGTATCTCCATGGCATGTTCCCACTTCCCTTGGATTTCTCAGAAGCTCATGCATTCCTGAGGAAATAACAATACTCACATTGTGACTGTATTGCACTTGATTTTTTGATCATTAGAGCATTGAAAACATTGTAGTGTTATGTACAGCACGGTAACCAAAGAGCATAAAAATACTTGACTAGCAACATGTAATAAAGAATCACTTCAAAGTTAATTCTTTCCAGTACAGGTGAGGAGTTTATATTTTAACCATCCAGCTTTCCTCATGGAGGAAAATAAATCAGACCCATAAGGAATAGTTAAATTGCAAATACTTTTGTGTGTGTGTATTTTAACTGATCTGGCCTCTTTAGTGAACTTAGATAAACAGGCTGGGGAGAGAAAAAAGTATATTATACCATTTATATATGTAACCAAATGGTGTATCTATATTGTTTCTACACAATGTCCTTGAGTAAATAAGGCCTAAGCAACATTAGAATCACAATTTTAAAAGAGCTGGCTGAGGAGCTCACTCGACCAGTAATGCTGATTTTTAATAAGTCTTGGAGCACTGGGGAAGTTCCAGAAGACCGGATGAAAGCTAATGGGATGCCAGTTATTAAAAAGGGTAAACGGGATGACCCGGGTAATTGCAGGCCTGTCAGCCTGACATCAGTCCCAGACAAGATAAGGGAGCAGCTGATCTGGGACTTAATTAATTAAAGAGGGTAATGTAATTAATGCTAATTAACATGGGTTTATGGAAAATAGATCCTGTCAAACTAACTTGATATCTCCTTTGATAAGATTACAAGTTTGGTTGATAGAGGTAAATGTTAATGTAATACACTAAGATTCTGTAAAGCATTTGATGTGGTACCATACGACATGTTGATTAAAATCCTGAGAAGCAGTGAGACTGAAAAAGATGTAGGGCTTATGGTGAATAATCAGGTGCGCATGAGTTCTCAGGGTGATCTGAAGAAGTGGGCTGTAGTCCACGAAAGCTTATGCTCTAATAAATCTGTTAGTCTCTAAGGTGCCACAAGTACTCCTGTTCTTTTTTCAGGGTGATTCTGTGGCCAAAAGAGCTAATGCAATATAACAGGGAATCTTGAGTAGGGATAGAGAGGTTATTTTACTTCTTTATTTGGCACAAGTGCATTCACTGCTGGAATACTGTGTCTAGTTCTGGTGCCCACAATTCAAGGAGGAATTTGATAATTTGGAGAGGGTTCCAAGAAGAGCCATGAGAATGATTAAAGGATTAGAAAACATGCTTTATAGTGATAGACTCAAAGAGCTCAATCTGTTTAGCTTAACAAAGAGAAGTTAAGAGGTAATTTGATTACAGTCTATAAGTACCTACATGGGGAACAAATATTTAACAATGGGCTTTTTAGTGTAGCAAAGACAAATATAACATGATGCAATGGCTTGAAGTTGAAGCTAGACAAATTCAGGCTGGAAATAAGGTGTACATTTTTAATGGTGAGAGTAATTAACCATTGGAACAATTTACCAAAGGTCATGATAGATTCTCCATCACTGACCATTTTTAAATCAAGATTGGCTGTTTTTCTTTAAGATATGCTCTAGGAATTATTTGGGGGAAGTTCTATGGCCTGTATTATACAGGAGGTCAGACTAGATGATCACTGTGGTCCCGTTCAGCCTGGGGAATGTATGAACAGGAAATATACTTCTAATTATTGTTTAAGGTCAAGATTTTCAAAAGAAGTCAACTCCCATTTATGAAGTGGCCAGATCTTCAAAAGTGCCCAGCATAGAGCAGCTCCCACTGAGACTTTTATTTTTAAATGGAAACTTCGGTTCTGAATCTACCCTCTGTGACCACATAAATACATTAAATGGCTGGGATTTGGCTCATGGATTGCTTTTTTGACACCTCTGCTCTAGTAAGATCTTGAATAAGCAATAGCACTCTCTTTCCTGCCCGGGACAGTCTGCAATTTATCTAAGCAAGTGCCATTTGTCCATATAACATGGTAGTTTGAACAATGATTTGACCATTGGGTCCCTAGCATACTTCAGAGAAATATACAAAAGCGGTAGTTTGAAAATCAACAACAGATTCACGAACTTACATGTACGACAGCTAAACTTTTTATCTGACACTGTAATTCATAGAAGTCGGTTTTCCAGATCCACTGCTCAGATTAGAAACATTCAGATTTACATTTTCTGTGTTTTTATTTAATTACACTGCACATTAAGGAATTTAATTTCCTATGCAGTTTATTTGCTGCTCTCTCCAGCTTGATAGATACTGGTAGTTAACTGATACCTGAAGCAGGATGTAGAAGGAAAATAGTAGCAGGTTGTTAAGTCAAAAGAACAAGCTGCCCCATTCAATCTATTTCAATGACAGAAGTTCTGGTCAGAATGTCTTTCTTTAAAAGTTATCCTGAGACAGTTGAAAGCTAGATACAGATTTTTCAGTGAAGACACAACTATATTACAGTTGCTAAATAAAAATGGTTAATAATAAATGACTGAATAAGTAGGAGTGGGGAGGAACGTAGGGGGAAATAGCCCAAATTCATTCCTGGTTTAACTCCACTAAATGTAATGGTATTACTTGAGAGATTAATTGAGTCCACTATGACTATGCCAAGGCTTAGGTTATAGTAAAATAGGACTAGTGAGTGCCCAATGAAGAGGTGACCAAACTGAATTCACTGTATGTGAGGCACAAGGATAGACTAGATTTATTATGAAATAAATAATGGCCACCAAAACTTAAATATACCTCACTCTCCAAGCAAAGAGCAAAAGTTAATGTTGTGCAAGCAGAGCCTGTTTTCTTTTTAATTTCCATGAGAAACACAAAGAGCATTGTTCAGGAATGGAACACATGAGCTAGGGAAATGCCAGTTTCTCCAAGTCTTGTCTGGGTTACTGTTTTGTTCTGAGAGTGACGTGTTTTTGAAACAACGGTGATTAGCTGTGGGTTTAACAAGCCCACTTGTAGTGACATATAATTTAAAAATATTAGATTGTGACTTGCAAGGTTGGTTAAAAGCAGATTAGCAGCTTTACAGATAGGGTACAAATACTGCTTTATCAAACTTATTTTTACTACTGTATATATATTTATTAATCCTTGACAAATTACTTTCATTTAGCCCTACAGAAATGGTCATTGAAAAGCAGACGACAAAAAGCAGAAAACAAAATGGAGAAATAAATTATCAAATTTCAACATGGCAAAAGGCTAGCAGTGGGATTCCTCAAGGTTCCATACTAGGACCAGTGATGCTTAATATATTAATGATCTGGAAAAAGTGAGGTAGCCAACTTGTAGGCAACACAAAAATATTTGTTAGTCAAGAGTAGAGAAGACAAATAATGGCCAGTTATTAACCTTGATCATTTTTATAACAAATACCTGGCTTTCTTGTAAAGATGAATTATTACAAGGAGAAGATAAATCTTATAAGCAACAAGTTTTAAAAATCTACAGAAGGAAGCACTAGTATCTGCAGTCATATCACTGCATAATAAGGGTTGGGGTGCTCTGATAAACTAAGGAAGGTCAGATCTGGTCACCACTTGGATAGGAGACCCTCAAGAAGATCTCATCTCCTTTGAAGGTGGAAAGGGCCTTGGAATCTCATTGGAGTAAATCCTCCAGCCCTGCTTCTCCCCCATTCCAAATCTGCCTTCTCAACAGCCCACAGGAACTCCGTGCTAAACAGGGCTTGATATCACACAACAGTGCATAAACTCCCCAGACCCTAATTTTCCCCCTTTGATAGATAAACTGCATTGGTTCTGCTACAAGAGGTCCCTTTGCATCTGTGGAGGAAGAGGCAGAACTGGAATGCAAAGTAATACCATTTCAAAGTTTGTTTCTCTGAGAGGAAAAATTCCCCCATTTTTGTTTCAAACTCACTCCTGTGTTGAGAGTAGTGAAAATGATAGTTCTCTTTTTCTGACTTGGCTTGATACACTACCACTGTCCAGTCCTGCAATACCTGCTCAGGAAATACTTGAGAAATGGTCATCAGCAAATTATCAGCAGTAGCAAATGCTAACCAGGGCCCAACCCAGTTCCTGCTTAGAGGAGCACCAAGGTATATTCATTCCCTGGCCTACCTTGAGGAATCCCCTAGCTGGCAAAATTTCCTATAGCAGAGGGTTAGATCCACTTCATTGCATCACCCAGGCTAGGGCTTGGCCCATTTATCAGTTTATTCTCTATGCTGCAGTTTGCATCAAAATTCTCTTTGCCCTTACCCTGCCACATAACCTGTCATGAAGAGAGAGATGTTAGCTAATTCTGATAGGGGTATTTGTATGTGTTATCTGAATTTGTTCATGAAAGGACTGAGCAGCTTTTGATAGCTACAGGGAGGTATGTTGTAAACTCTCTGTAATGAATACTTGCAGATATGAATGTGCATACTTTTACTATAAGAGCAAGTCTGCACCTGCACCATTTAGGTTGTTTTACTTTAGATTTGTGTGACTTTTTGAGTCTTTTATCCGTAAGAAGATTCTCTGTGAATGTTACATAAACTGGAAGAGCTTACAGAGGATCATTAGTGTGGCTTTTAAGGAGCGAAGCTGGGGGATGATAAACAATTGAAGGTAATTTTTTTTCAGCTGCAAAGAAACATAGCAACGTGTTCAAGTTGAAGCAGTATATCTCTGTGATGTTCCCTTACAGTAGGCTTCTTTATTACAAAGTTCATCAAAACTGACCGACTGGCTAAGTAGCAGTTCTGTAGAAAAGGACCTGGGGATTACAGTGGACAAGAAGCTGGATATGAGTCAGCAGTGTGCCCTTGTTGCCAAGAAGGCCAGTGGCATATTGGGCTGTATTAATAGGAGCATTGCCAGCAGATCGAGGAAAGTGATTATTCCCCTCTATTTGGCACTGGTGAGGCCACATCTGGAGTATTGTGTCCAGTTTTGGTCCCCCCACTAAGAAGGGATGTGGACAAATTGGAGAGAGTCCAGCGGAGGCAACGAAAATGATTAGGGGGCTGGGGCACATGACTTACAAGGAGAGGCTGAGGGAACTGGAGTTATTTAGTCTGCAGAAGAGAAGAGTGAGGGGGGATTTGATAGCAGCCTTCAACTACCTGAAGAGGGTTCCAAAGAGGATGGAGCTAGGCCGTTCTCAGTGGTGGCAGATGAAAGAACAAGAAGCAGTGGTCTCAAGTTGCAGTTGGGGAGGTCTGGGTTGGATATTAGGAAACACTATTTCATTAGGATGGTGGTGAAACACTGGAATGAGTTACCTAGGGAGATGATGGAATCTCCATCCTTAGAGGTTTTTAAGGCCCGGCTTGACAAAGCTCTGGCTGGGATGATTTAGTTCATGTTGGTCCTGCTTTGAGCAGGGGATTGGACTAGATGACCTCCTGAGGTCTTGTCCAATCCTAATATTTTATGATTCTATGAAAAGTGAGTATCTGAAATGAGAGAGGGGATATCTTAGGTTTCCGTGTTTTCAGGATGAAGCAATTATGTTGCCTTCTTTAGTAGGAAAAAAAATCAAAATCTACATCACAGAGAACCACAAGCACAATGTAACCTTGTAACATTGATTCCTGACAGTATATTTTAGAGACCTGTTGTAAATTCGTGGGCTCAGAGGAAAAATCAGGTAATTGATTTCACAGTTCATCTTTAATAATCCCAAGCCGCCATGACCTCTGTTTTATGTTTTGACTGAAATATAGCAGTACCCAATGCCTCTATCATATATGGCATTGATTCATTACTACTCAGTGAATCACTAAATCACCAAAACCACTTCCTGCAGCAGATTTACTGGTAAACCTCTTATCCAAGTACTGACCAAGCCCAGCCCTGCTTAGCTGTATGAAATCATAGCCTGAGGTTGTGTGACTGCAACCATAAACAGTGCACAGCTGTCATTTCAGCTGAAATGTACTAATCTGGTTGCCTTCTTCACAGTTAGCTCCTACTTTCCAAATCCTTCACAAAACGTAGTCTCACATTCTGCTTCACCGTCTGACAGGAAAACAAATATTTTAATGGGTCTCATGCTAACACGTCCGTTCCTTTCTCTTAGCTATCCCGGTCTATGATTAAAAAAAAGTGGGGGATACCGTACACAAGGCTGGTTAAAGGGGAGGGTAATTTCCTCTGCACTAACCACTAGATCTCTAATAGCTATAATTAAAATTGACAAAAATGGGGATCTACGGCAGTCTAAAGAATAGCAGGGTTAGATCACATCATGAACAAACACACATCTGTTTCTAACTTAGGCCAACATTTTTGTCAGAAAGAATAGGGTGACATTTTTCAAGCCAGGATGCCTAATGTTAGGCTCCTAAATTAAAGGAGCCTAAGTATGTGCTTAGAAGCCTAACTTTAGGTACCAGTGGGCTAATTTTCAAGAGTGCTGAGACCCACAATTCTCATTGATTTCTATGGAAGTTGAGAGTGCTCAGCACTTCTGAAAATCATGCCACCAGATTTGAAAACTATGACCCACGTTCTTACAGGGAAGAAAATACAAGTTTATAAGGACAAGATTCTGTTGAGGAAAATCCTGGTTCCCGCCTGCAGCTTGAATAAATATGACGTGCTCAGGGCAATTCCCCAAAGATCCTTGGTCCCAGGCCATGAAGTGCCTGGCAGCAGTGCAACAGCCCATGAGCTACAGTACCACTGCCAGAGTCTGTGCCCCCTATATGGGAGGAGGGTTGTGTTTGGCAAGTAGTTCTGGATAGTTGTGGACACACTGCCCATACCTTGCACCTCCTCTGACCTGCCTCACCTCAAAAAAAAAAAAAAAAAACCCTGCAGTGAGGCAGAAGAAACCCAGCAGACACAGCTTCCCAGACCCCTGTGCAGGCTCTGAGCATCCTGTCCTCCCATGTGCAAAGGAACTACTTTGGTTCCAGTACACAGGGTAGAACTCATGAAGGGGGAGAGTAGGGCAGGATTTGACCTTAGCATCTTGTTTGTGCTAAAAATTTACTGTCATTTAATTACAATTAGCCTGTGTTACTTTTGCTTTAAAATAAATGGTTTTTTTCCATGTTTCTCTGTGCTGATGCCAGTGAAAGGCAAACCTTTTAGACTAGTGCATCTACATATGTAATGAAGGAGAATTTACAATAGGATCTTGCTGTATGTGACACAGATATATCATTTCCCCACCCCTTGGTAAATTATTTTGCTGGAGGCTACATCATTCTATCAAAGTAGTAAGTTGGGAGTTGATGGAGGCATGAATGATTCACCATGTACAAAGCCTAGCTGAACTGAGTTGAGCTGCAGCATGTTGGGCTGCCCTTTGATGCAGACTGGTTGGACAGGTTCCTGGTCTGCTGAGGAACCGGTTTGACAGGCCTGTTATGCCAACAAATTCTGGTATGATTCCATGTTCTACAGAATGTAGAAACCTGCCCAGCCAGTTAAATGAAAGGCATATTAGGTTATCCATTGCACATTGTATGTATCTTAGGTGCAGCAGATCTCTTCTCAGCATTCTCTAGTGTGGTCCACAGCAGCTTCCTCATTTCATTTATGCCTGTGGTTTATAGCTTGAGAGAAAATCAGCAGGAAATATTCATCATCCCTTATCGAGAACAGAACTTTTCACACTTAAAACAAAAGGGTGAGTTTTAAAAATCTTTCTTTAAATGTTGAACTTGTTTAAGAAACCTACCTTAGAAAATCAATGTTTCCATACTTAAAGATGTAGAGTTGCTGTTTCTTTAATGTATCTATTTATTAAATAACATTAATTCCAGCTTCTGTGGCTGTTGATGACATCATTTTTGAAAGTATAATTTTTGGCACTTCTGTATCTAGCTAAACATCAGCTATTCTGTCTATAATAATATTCAATGGGGAGCATAATCTACTAGACTAAGCACAGGAGTGGGAGATGGGTACTCCTGAATTCTAGTCTAGGCTCTGCCATTGACTTGGTGGGTGAACTTGGGAAAGTCTCTTAACTTCTCTGCCTTCGTTTTCTTATTTGTAAATGTGATAATATCTAACTCGGGGCTGTTATGGCAAAGTAAAGTGCTATACAAGCACAAAGTGCTACTACTGTTATATTTCTTCTTAGACCAACTTTTAAAAAAATATTCAGTTTTATGGAGTAAGTTAATTCACAAACCTTGAGTTAGCATAACCATAATTGACTTAATGGTCAATGTTAAGAAGCCTGCTGTTTCCTAGATGTAAGAAACTTATTTTAAATATGTTTTGATGTGTAATACGTAATTCACAGTTGCAATATGAATAAAGCCCAAATCAGAACCCCAGATCCATACAGCCCTGAAAATTGTGAGTGTCTGGAATCTAAATATATTCACAGGTACAGTGTCAAATAAGAATAAAATAGTATAGAAAACAAAGGCTATGGAATTTGGTAACTGATTAACTACTGGCACTCAGAAGTACTTGAGCTGAATAGAAAGGAATGAAGACAGGTTTTATCATGCCTGTTAGAACAAATAACTCTTAAGCTGAAGTAAATGTGAATCTTCCTGTCATCTATGTAACTATACTTTTGAAAACAATCCAATAACCACTTCCCTCTCCCCAGGAAGCTTAAAGTGTATCTTTAGAGAAAATAATTACAGGTCTTCTGTGAGATGTAGAGAAACATTCTGTACCTAGTGGGTTATGTTTTAGAGCAGCTTGTGGGAATGATGATCTATACAGAGTATAGGAGAATTTAAGATAACCTCACAACAGGAAGTCTCATCCCAGTGAGTACTTACTATATTGGCATTCCACATTGATGTAAAAGTGAACAGTTATCTTTATTACTCTCTGATAGAATGCCAGTAAATAGGCCTCCTGAACATCATAAAAATGCTGTGAATGACGGGCTGAACTGACCTTCTCATTGGCAGCACTGTGTCTTCTTGATAAAACAAGATGTTTTCTTCAAAGTGTGGGGAAAAGGAAAAGAACAAAAGGAAAGGGTTTTCACTCTCATGGAGACTAAGAATACAGTTCAGAAAAATTGGTTCATTTTTAGGGCCTAAAATCTGTGATTGTCCTTTGCTGCTGAAAATTGTAAAATATTAACAATCTATATATTTTAAAGAATATTTTTTTCCAAAAAAAGGAAATATAAATATTATACCTATTGTGTCAGATGGTAAGTTTCATTCACAAAAATGTTTCCTGTATCAGTATTGGGAAAAGTGCATTTGTGTATACAGACAGGTAGATCAAATGCGTTTGACCCAGTATTCTAATTTATGGGAATTACATGGCATTGTTTTCTAGTAGACACACACTATGGTGATGGGTGCTATAGACAAACCAAAATCAGAGAGAGAGGGAATAAGAGTTAAGACTCCTGGGCCTCCAACTTTGACAGTGGCTTGCTTGTGCCACTTTGGACAAGTCAGGGCCCAAGCTTGTGAAGGGCTGAGTGCCTTTTGTGTAGTACTGAGCATGCTCAACTTACATTACCGTCAGGATCTAGCCTTTGTTTCTTTGTGTTTAAGTTCCCCATCTGTTAAATAAAGGTGATAATACTTTCCAGGGTTGTTCCAAGGCTTAATTAACTAAAATCTCCCAAGCATTTTCAGATCCTTAGATGACAACCACAACAGAAGTTTAAAGTATTATAATTATTATTGTGTTCTTATCATAGCAGTGTATTACTTGTATATGCCTGCAGCCCTGCTATATTGAAAGGGATATTGTCAAGCAGTGTAAGTCCAGAGTTTGCTCTATTTTATAATATACTCTATAGTCTGGCAGGGGACACGCTGTAGACTATAAATTACTCCAGTAGCCCTTCGTTTTCTAAATCTAGGGGACTGGAACACAGTACATTTTTAAAATTCCAACTATATAAATCAGACTTTCAAATACTACTTGCCCACTCACCCAGAGTGACTTTTTTGTTTGTTTGGTTTGGGTTTTTTGGGGGTGTGGGGTGTGGGGTGGACAGGTAAGTATTACATGGGGGGGTTGTTTGTTTTTCTGTTAAAGTCCCTTCATTCATCACAGTAAAGGATGATGGTAAATGTTCATGATGATTTTGCAAAGCTGGAGTAAATCAAATCTGCCATTAAAACAGCTACACAATAAGATATTTTGCACTTTTGGTTCCTCTCTCTGATCTGTCACTGATATTAACATACACTATTCCCAAATCTGTTACTAGGCACGCTTGCCAAATATTCCAAGTTAAGCTCCAGTGGTAAGACAGAGGATTAATAACTGTGTAATAAATGAAGAGGATCAACCTGGTAGGGAAAAAGAATTTTTTTAAAGGGCTGATCTACCCTACTGCTTAAGTCGATGCAACTTACACCGCTCATGGGTGTGAAAACGACACCTCCCTGAGCGATGTAAGTTACATCGACCTAAAACAGGGTTCATACCACGCTATGTCAGCAGGAGATGCTCCCCCTCCGACATAGCTCCCGCCTCTCGCGGAGGTGGAGTAATTATGCTGACAAGAGAGCACTCTCCCGTTGGCATAGCATGTCTTCACCAGATGCACTACAGCGGCACAGCTGAAGTGAGGTAGTGTCAACTTGCCCTTTGTTTTGGAAGTAACTATGGAGCTGGTCCTTCTAGCAAGTGTAGTTATTACTACCTTAAGTAGTCCCATTGAAATAACTGTAATAAGCTCTACAATTGGTAGTCAGTATGTGCAGAACTGGGTGCTATCTAACTATAGGACTGTGATGCTAGCTATCAGAGCTAGTATCATAGTCCTATGGTTCATGTTCCTTAAACTGGCATGATGATAACCCTAAGCAATCTGGCGAGGGAGCCCATTCAGCCTTCTCTCTCTCCATGTTTGTCCACTATGCTAGAAGAGAAGAATTGATGCTGACTTGGCTTCAAAAGTGGTTGGGGAAGCTGGTTTAAGGCATGTTCCTCTGAGTAGAACTAGAATCAAGTGTTGGTGGAGTTAGTCCTCCCACCAGGAGTAACTGTTTTCAGCACCACAGAGCTGTAGCAAACTCTATCTGCTCCCCAGCAGAGGGGATGGGTGGTTCGGGGAATTGCCAGTTTCTAGTCTGTTTGTTCAAATGTCATCTAGTGTTTCCATCTCTTGGTGGTTTGGTGATCTCAGTCCAGTGCTCTGTGGCAAAAGACCTAGTTACAAAAGCACCATTACAACTAAGGCTAACTGACATCCTTATTGGCTGTCTTAACAGACAGAAGAATTAATGGGCTTGGAGAATGAACTACACATTTACCCGGGAGGTGGATCTTCCAGAGTTCAGAGAGGTCATAAACACACTGGGCATGCAGTGGGGAGAAATGTACTTTACTTGTTATGTGGATAAATAGGGGATTTCACTTGCTAGAGCGGTTGAGCCAGTAGCTCTAAAATGCATACACACGTGTTTTAGAGTAAAAAGGAAGCGTTTTCCTCATCCTTTTGATAATAGGGCAAAATAACATTCAAATGTAGATTTTCTAGGTGATTTTTAAGATATGTAACTCAACATTGTTTTTAATCTTTGCATCTAAATTAAGCTAATAAAAGCACAGAATTCTGAGTTACCTGCTTATCTGCCCTAGCCCTATTGCACCCATGTATATGATCTATAGGATCACTTAATGTTCTAAGAATGCCTACTATACATTGATGCAGCACCTAAGCTACTGGTGCAATAACAGGCTTTTCATTATCTGTTCTTCTGAGAGCACTGCAATAATAGTAATTCAATCAATAGCTTGACAAAATTACTGGTAAATAATCCAGGTCACCCAGTAACAAGGACGTTAATATTAACCTATAATTGATAACTAACAATCCATACTAACAGCAACCCTTACATTGATTTAACCAGACTCCACCTCCTGTTTCAGAGTTGTTTTTAGATAAGTATTCTAACACCAAGGTTAATGAGTCAGGTAAAGGGTTCCTTTGAAATCTGGCCATGAGCCATGAGTCCACAGAAACTTTTGAATTTGTTCAGCAACAATGCCAGTCTTTTCCCACAGTTTTATTGTATAGGTGTGGATATTTACTCCTGTTAAATGAATGATATGGTGTTCCAGTTCAATTAGTAAACTTAAATATCTAGTGTAATGAATGTGGAAGAGCATACTTTTCAATAGTTCATTAGTACATTTAATTAGTCAGGTAACTCAGTAAGTTGTGGCCAAGTTTGTCACCATGAGTCAGGTTTTTCTGCAGAAATTCAAATAAATGACTCCTTAGTGGAAAGTAGGTACAAGAGGAAAAGTTCACTGTAATATGATTTTCAAACACTATTATACTTATACTAGTATTAATTACTGCAGTTTAAATTAGGAGTAACCCCAACGAAGTCAGTGGAGTTACATTGCCTTAAAAACCAATGACAGAATTGGGATCATGCAGTTTATAGGGAAAACAATTAATTAAATAAATTAATGGAGATATCCCATCTCCTAGAACTGGAAGGGACCGGTCATTGAGTCCAGCCCCCTGCCTTCACTAGCAGGACCAAGTACTGATTTTTGCCCCAGATCCCTAAGTGGCCCCCTCAAGGATTGAACTCACAACCCTGGGTTTAGCAGGCCAATGCTCAAACCACTGAGCTATCCCTCCCCCCAATTGCTGAAGTGTTTGTAATTACTGATACTAATAAAGTAGTGATTTGTTCTGTGTGTATTGCAATGCTTTTTGCATACCACCATATCATACTTCTCATCATAAACTTAGCAGATCAATTTATTTTATTTATATTTTTAAATCTTCTACTGGACCACCTAGATTCCTCATTGCAGTATTAGCTCATTAGCTAAAAATACATATTTGGAAGTAAAATTACAATTCAGAATTAACTTTGATGAACTTTACAGCTCACACTCTGTAACTGAACTATAAGATTAATGGCTATTAGCCAGGATGGGTAAGGAATGGTGTTCCTAGCCTCTGTTTGTCAGAGGGTGGAGATGGATGGCAGGAGAGAAATCACTTGATCATTACCTGTTAGGTTCACTCCCTCTGGGACACCTGGCATTGGTCACTGTCGGTAGACAGGATACTGGGCTGGATGGACCTTTGGTCTGACCCAATATGGCCATTCTTATGTCCTAAGATGTAGGGTTTTGTGCAAATATACTAGGAGTGTCCTATTTCCACAAACTTTGAGATGCATTGAAACCTGACTACCTGTGAGAAAAAAGTTGTTTTCTCATGCTTAGGAGAACCAAGACATAATTAATTTTACTAAGCAGCTAACTCCTAAGAAATCTGAGTCCAAGCATGGTGATGTGTATAATCTCTCCTAGAGCAGCTTTATAGACCAAAACATGAGTTTGATTCATGGTAGCATTACTGACCTAGCAACTTAGGGTGAGGAAGCTGCAAGCCAAGTCTTCCTAGTCCTGAACTCTCAAAGCTTGAAGGCTTCAAAAGAAAAATGTAGGAGCATATTTTAGGTTTTCAGATGACACAGAAGTCACAAAAATCTCTACAGTAACTAACTGCACTTCTGCTTTAGCTGATGTGCTAAAGTCAAGTTTATTTTTGTTAAAAAAGTGATTAAACACACAATATTGAGGAGTGAGAAGGAAAATGGGCTAAAAAGATTTCCAAAGCCCTTGTTAGTTATAGGTATGTACCTAACTGAGATTTGTAAAATCTTCAACATAAAGTGTATGCACAAGTCTGCTTTGATTCTAATCTGACCATATTTCAGAAAGCTTTTCTTTATATTTTAGGTCTAGTTGTGATTTAGAAACAGTTTATTTCTATCTTTACTTTCTAGTGCAGTGATACTCAGACTGAGACTCCTGAGCTGCAAGTGGTTCTTTAATGTATCTCCTGCAGCTCTTTGCAGCACATGACAATAAAACAGTTATTGGTGAAGTTATTAACCAATCAAGATGCTTTTACTATGTTATTAACTCATTGTAGTTGATAAAATAATACTTGTTCAATCATTTTGCTGTATTTTATATATATATATATATATATATATATATATATATATATATAAACATTTATATAAATATAAAATTTTCCCCGCATCATACCGTTTAATTATGAATACATAGTACTATAGTAAGAGAAACAATGAATTCACACTCCTATGGCTCTTTTGGGTAATGTTGATGGCTAATTTGGTTCCAGAACAACTGAGGTCTGAGTATCACTGTTCTAGTGACTTAAGCATTCAAGTACGTGATTAACTGAATAATCTAACAAGGGGACGGTGAAATAGCAAGTAAGACCTGATATGGTAAACATTAAAACATATAACTCATGTACTAATGTGAGTAAAATAGCATGTGTTTGTAGGACTGGCCCATAGCCAAGCAAGGGCATGTCTTCCAAGCTCATAACTATGCCATATCTACAACATTCTTGATGTTTCTGTGTGTGTACAATGGAGCACTGAAAAGGAAGAATATAGTTAGTAGAAAGTTGAATCTGATCCTTCAGTTTATACATACGTAAACTTCCAAATTAAAGTCCCTTAGTTTTGCTTCCCTGCAGAGAACAGGTTTGGGCTCAATAAGTGTTTCTCTGTAGTTTGGGTGAAGATGTTCTATGGGCTAGCTCCTCAATAGAGGTTAATAAGTAGAACAGACTTCAGTACAGTTTACAAAGAGAATCTGGCCCTACATGTTTATACCCTTATATAAAACATAAGCATGTACCTTTCCTGGGCTCTAGGCACTTCTGCTATACCAAACATAAATACAGCAGCCTCCCCAAAACCAGGAAGGAAAAGAAAAAATACTCTCCAACCACAGCTCTCAACCCTCATTATACAGATCCCAGCCCTCAATGCACCCTTCCCTCCCCAAAAGTCTGAGGAAAAGATGGATTTTGCACCATGACCCGATGAGAAACAGATTAAGGCTCTAGCAGCCGAAGGGAATCCCAAAGCTTGGGGCCTTTGATGTTGGATACCACCGGGGTGAATTTGTTCCCTTTTCAGGTAGGGCCTTTTCTCGTGGATTACATTTTTCAATTAAGGTTAGGTTCCCAAACTACACCCTCATTTCCCCACCGGGATGGATTTACACGTGCGGCACTCAGCGCTGTCATGAGCTAGGCACTGGCTCCTGTTCTGCGGTTTCATGACGGTTCCCGCGCCGCCAGCTCCGTGATTCTTCTCTCGCTATATGGTGTTTTCCTTTAAGCCAGCGGGGCTGGAATGCAGAGCCCCTCACGTGGGGATCTCACAAACCCAGGGGGAAATCCACAGCCCGCGTGGGGCGCTCTGGGACAGGGACCCGGAGCGGGGCGCTCTGGGGATGGGAGCCGGAGCTGGGAGCCGGCGTGGGGCGCTCTGGGGATGGGAGCCGGAGCGGGGCGCACTGGGACAGGGACCCGGAAGCCGGCGTGGGGCGCTCTGGGACCCGGGACTTTCTAACAAGTAGGTTGTGGGGAACATGAGCGGCGCCCTCCAGGCCAGTGCCAAGACCCCACCACTCAGTTGCAGGCTATTGCACCCCATGATGACGGGCTGGGGCAAGGAAGTTCTGCTTTTTGCCCTATGGCTGCCTGCCCCGCGGCACGCGCGCGGCACGCCGCTCCTCGGAGTATCACTAATTATCACTCCCCAAACCCCCCCTGGGCCAGGGATTCTCGCGAGAGTGCAGGGGAGTCTCGCGAGAAGTCTCCGGCCAGGGGCAGCGCCTGAGGCGCCCGGCAGGGGGCGCAGAGCAGCGCTTTGCTCCGCCCGCGTTTCTCTTTCCCGCCGTGTGCGCCGAGTCGCCGGAGCCCAACCAGCCCCCGCCAGGTAACGGCCCCGTCCCTCTCTGGTAGCGCGAGCCGCGCAGCTCCCGGCACCGTGTCGCTGCCAGGGCGTCTCGCCCGCCCCGAGGCCGCCGCTGCCGGGACCCGGGCGGGGCAGCTCTGCCGCGCGGCCAGTGGGTTTGGGGGAGACTCGCGGAGAGGCGGGGCCTGGGCGGCTCCTTCCCAGAAACAGCCCCTCTGTGCCGGCCCCCGAACAACCGCCCCCAGGTGCCACCCTGGGCTCCCCAGTCCCGCCCTACAAGAACACGCTCCCCCCAACAGCCAGCTCAAAATATCTCCCTGGGGTCCCTGAATCAGCCCCAGCCCCTCGATACTGCCCCATGCCCACTGCTCGCAAACCCTGCCCCGCAGTGCCCCCCCGCCCCACTGTAACTCTGCAACCCTCCCTCCTCCCGCTCAGACCGTTGTTCTGCCAGTTTGTTACTGACCGTGACAGTCACTGTAAGGAAGTGAAGATGAAATCGGGCTGCAAACGCAGCTGTCCCTTTTGGGCTCCTGTGAAAGACCCACTTCTCTCAGCCCGGAGAAGAAGTGATGCGTCCTCTCTGGGCAGCTTTGGTGGCTCTAAACTTGCCTGTGGCCTTAAAGCGGATGCACTCAGAGTAAGGCTGTGTCTATTCCAGGGTTTTTTCCCCAAAAGTATCTACTTCTGGGAGTCCTTGTATAGGCAATTTTTTGTGTGGCTGCCTGCACTTTTAATAGTTGTCTGGAGTGTCAACAGTATCATGGTGTTCTTAATGTTACTGGCTGCAAGAGCTTTTCTTAAGCTAGTGCACCCAAAGTTGGTAACAGCTAGAGAGCAGCACCAATATAGCTGAGTGAAGGAACTGTCCTGTTAATCTCAATGAAGTGTTAACACAGACCCTTAGTTACAGTAATTAAATTGTCGATCTAGTAGCTGCTACTGTTGATGAAAACATGTAAGAAGAGATGGACAGAATCTTACAAAATTCTGCGCAGTGTACTGGGAAAGACCTCTCATTTTGATACCAAAATGGATAGTGTTTAGGGAAGAAAAAGCATTGGTATTATCCCAATTTGAGCTATAAAGCCAACGGGCTAGAGGAAAGGGTTGAAACCCAACCACATGCGAGGTCCAGGGAGCCAATTCTGCAAACACAGTGGGGCATCCAAGCCTACCCCAAGCAGCAGGCCTTTTCTTCTTTAGAGCAGTGGGTGGCATCAGGCAGCTTTCTCCTTCTGCTCCTCCCTCTGCTGGGAGGCAGTCATGCATTCATATACCTTCAGTTCAGTGTTTCAAACTCTTTTTCAGAGCCATGAAGGCTGTTTTAGAATCAGTTCTTAATATCCAGACTCAGCTTTGTTCATTTTTATTATGTGCCCATTGTGCTTATGCAGCTGCCCAGCCTTGTCCAGGGATGTTTCTGAAGACTGACTGCTAGAGGCAGGAGAGTAAGCAGAGTATGCATGATCATGTGTTGAACATTTGCCATGAGTGGCATCTCGTTTTGGGGTCACAAAGCTGATGGAGCTTAGGACAATTCCACTACTTTTTTTTTCTTTTAATTTCAGCATTATGTACCACTGAACATAAATTTTGTGGGAAACTTGTGGAGGAAAACCTTAGAGACAATCCCCAAAAGTGGAAGAAAATTGTAGAATCACATGCCCTCCAACTGAAAATGACAGACCCTAGATGTTCAAATCTAAGTCTGTAAGCAAGGGCACATCATCTGATCTCCACTGTCCTGACTGCTCATAGAGAGAGAGGTGATTTCTCAGGCAGCTCTATTTAAAAGCTAATGAAAACAAATGTCTAAAAGACATTCCTAATGTTATTAGGCAATGGGTTCCACAAAGAAGCATTGTATGATGGCTCAAAGTGACGCATTTCAGCTGTGAAGATGTATGGAGACTTCTATCACGACTTCAGTTGGTGACCAGTAGTTATCCCTAATTCCAAAAGGTAACTTGTTTTCTGTTGAGTTGTGTTTAATATGAGAACCTTCGCTAACTTGAAACTTATAGCCAGTGCAATAAGTCACATAATTCAATCTCCAAGAGCCAAAGCAGATTCAAGCATATTTGGGGCTGTCTGATGTCTGTTTTCTGTAAGGTGGGCATTTTGAGCCTCCACATAGTCTCTTTTATATGTATTTATCCTCAAACACTGCTGTAAGATAAAGAAATACTAATATCCGATTTTAGTGATGGGGAAGTGAGGCACAGAGAGGTTAAGTGGCTTGCCCAAAGTCATACAGGAAGTATGTGATAGAACAAAGACTTAGAGCCAGGTATTCCTATTGTTTGTGAGAGAAGTTGCAGCCTCAATAAATATGTTTAGGTAGTTCATGGATTTGTATGTTAGGAAGTACAGCTGCTTGGTTACTCCTAGGTCTTGCTGGGTATGAGAAGAAACTTAGCATTTTACCTCAGAAACTCAGGGAGCCCTTCCAACTGCAGGTCTTAAAAGTCAGTCTCCAGCATGCTCAGTCAGAATGGTTGTTTAAGAATAACTCAAAAGAGCTGGGGGATTATTCATGTACTTATTTATTATTTGTACTACAGAACAATAATAACCAAGATCAGGACCGATTGTGAGTAGTTACTGTGCAAGCATATAAGAAGAAACAGTCCCTGACCCCCAAAGTTGACAATATAAAGCGGCTGGGAGAGAGGAAAGATAATTAACCACAGTTTCACAACTGAGGGACAGATTGCATGGCTTTTCCAATGTCACACATCTGTGTCAGCACCAGGAATTAATCCAGATCTGAGTTCCAATGCAGTGCCCTCACCACAACACCATGCTTCCTCTTAGATTACCTGAGGAGGAGATCCTCTGCACTGTGGAACCCCTCATAAGGCAGCAGGAGCAGCAGCAGTAGGTGGGGAATTTCCTTGCAGTGTGACTCCATCTGAGTCATATTGCTGGAGTCTGAGAGGAATCTGACTCAATGCAGAGACACAGGACCCTGTGACTTTGATGGATCCCAAGATCCTCATGGATTTTGGGGGATCTGCAAGTTCTGGGACTAATCTCCTATTCTTCTGTGATGAAACAATCCCATTACTGGTGGCAGAATTTAGAGGAAAACTACCAGGGGAAACCTTAGTGTTCCTCTTCATCTGATTTCCTCCTTTAGGAATGAGCATTCTTGGCCTGTATCTAGAATTATATGCATAAAGAAATACATGTGCACACCCTGTGGGTTTTTTTTACCCAGTTGGTCCCTTTTACAAAATTGTATTGAGCATTTTCAAATTGTAAAATGTGTGAATCATAAGGTAATTTTGGTAATCAGGAATTAGATTAAAATGTTTTCAAACATGGAAAAAGTGAACGATCCTTAAAATCCGTTGTCTAATTTGAATTTGGTAGCTTTTTTTTTTTTTTAAATAACAACTTTTATTATACAATAGTTTTTAGCTTTCGGCAAGATAATTAGAAATTAACAAGCTTTTAAGGTGAATGATTGTCATTAAATAAGCACAACTTGACAATGACAGGCAGTGGGCTTTGTATTTCATCCATGGCTGCAAGTCATACTCTGATACATGCAAATGTAAATGTTGTCAATCTGTCATTACAGGCATGCAGCTGTCTTCAGAAACAAACTTCATAGCCATGTAATTTAAAACTAAAAAAGATAGAGTGAACAAGTACCATAGATAAGATAAGCGAAAAAAGTTACATTGGGAAAGACAAAATGAATGCTTCTGGAGGAAGTTGTGGAAGCCCTAGCTCTACTGAATCTACTGGTGACATCTTCAAGGATCTGTGGTCCAAACTAAAAGAATGTCATGATAAAGAAGTACAAGGTAAATTATTCCAACTGATGCTGTATGTTGATGGAGTTTGATTTATATATGACCAGGATTATATGAAGGGGTTGCCTGCGATAGCAGGGGACTGGACTTGATGACCCAGAAGTCCCTTCCTGTGCTATGCTATCCTGTAAAATGGTAACTGTTAGTATGAAGAAACTTTGTTTACAGTTAGATTAGGAGGCTATTTGTAGCGGCTGTGCTTGTTTTTAGAAGTAAAAAAGTTAACTCTAAGGCCTGGTCTACACTAACCCCCCAATTCGAACTAAGGTGCGCAACTTCAGCTATGTGAATAACGTAGCTGAAGTCGACGTATCTTAGTTTGAACTTACCGCGATCCAGACGCGGCAGGCAGGCTCCCCCGTTGACTCCGCATACTCCTCGTGCCGAGCAGGGTTACCGGAGTCGACGGGGAGCACTTCTGGGTTCGATTTATTGCGTCCAGACAAGACGCGATAAATCGAACTCAGAAGTTCGATTGCCTGCTGCCGAACCAGCGTGTAAGTATAGACAAGCCCTAAGGCTCCAATCTTGCAGGTGAGCCAGTACAAAACTTCTCTTAGTACGATGGCTTGTGTTATGCAGGAGGTCAGATTGGATGATCACAGTGGTCTCTCTTGGCTTTAAAATCTGAACATTCTTGCAGGGTTGGAACCTAAGCAATCAAACTCTATAAATGAGCTCATAAATCTACCAAGTAAAGTTACTTAACCTGAACTGACAGTTACAGTTGCTTTGGAGGCACTCAGTGCTATTTTGCTAATAATGCTTCATAGTTGAAAGTCACTATTTTTAAAGGAAAAACAAGTTACCAAGCCCAATGTGTTTTTTTTCCTCCTTTTTTTTTATTTCCCTTCTTACCTCTTCAGATACATAAAACCAATGTACTGTGTATATATATATATTAACACTAGTAGTTCTAACTTGAGAAAATGCCAAGTGGTAATGCCTCTAGTTTTAAATATTCACAATGAAATTTATAATAGAAGCTATTTATTCTTGCATTATATTTTTCAGCCTTTGTGCTACTGGTTGTACCATGATTATGGCTCGTAGAAGGCATTGTACATCTGTATTCTTGAGTATTGGGGAGAATTAAAAAACATCAAAAAACGAGAGGAATTATCACAGCATATAATTTTTATATTTTATCATATTTCTTTAAACGATTCACATGTGTGTGTTTTCTCTTTCTAAAAATATGTGGTCCAAACTTAAAACCTGGTCTCTCAAACCATAAATCACATGAATAGTTGTTAATGCATGATTAGTTCTTTTGAACTGATTTAGAACAGCATTTGTCTTGAACTTCAAAAAATGCATTGTTTTACATTAAAGACTATACAAATCACTTTGGAAGAGAAGCAGATGACTTATTAGGAATTAAAGTAGGCCCCAGTCGTGCAATTAGATCCTCGTAGGCAGATGGTTCCACCTATGTGGAGTCTCACTGATTTAAAAATGCATACAGGGATCTGTCTATGGAGGCCTGATTGCAGGATCAGTCCTTAGTTTTCAAATACCTAATGGCCCAATCTTATAAGATGCAGCTGCCCTCATAACTCCCACTAATTTCAGTGGGATGTTTGATTCCACTCAGCAACTTGCAAAGTTGAACCTCGAGGGTTTGTGTACATGGTCAAAAACATTTGTTAATTTGTTGTTCGCTAAAAGGAAATTAATTTGACTTTAATTAAAAGAAAAAGATTTACCAACCAATTGCATTCTGGTTACTTTAAAAAAAAAAAATCTTAGTTTGTATCCTGCGAGATAAAATAAGTTTATAGAATGTCCTGAAAAACTACAACATTGTGTTTATTTCTTAAAATATTGTCTTTACTCTGGTTGATTTGATTCAATCTTCAGCCGGGTTTCAGTAGTGGATGTGATGTCATCAGCAGATCATATGTTGGAGCATCAGAGTGGGATTTGGCAATCCATGGCATGTCTAAACATGAACCCGAAAAACAAAAAAACTAAGACTTATGGGTAGTGTTGAATGCCCCTTTCTGTAGTTATTTGGGACATTCAGTGCATATTTCTAAAGTTTTGGTTTTTTTATACATTTGCATGTTCTCTTTAAAATGTGTATTGGGCGGTAATTTTGCGACTAGGCAAACTTTTTCATGCCTAGCCCTTTGGTACTGTGTCCCACAGTGTTGGGTAAAATTAGATCTTCCATGATAACATCAAAGACATGCCTGAAGGATAGTTAATTTTTTCAAAAGGTAGGGAGAAGAGAATATTTAAGACACATCAAACACAGACTTGCCTGGACTTTGCTTGTTTCTGAAGTCTATAAATAAGAATTAAAATTGATTCATGAGTTTCAAATCTAGATGTCAGCAAAAAATATATTACATATGGTTATGTTTAGGAGAAATGGAGTGTTTGCTCAAGAAGTGAAGTACTTTGTGTGTGCTTGTTCTGACTATCAGAAGACTGTTATTTCTGTTACAAATTCTGCTTTCTAGGGATTTGCAAATTAACATTAGTTATAACTCCTGAAATTTTATAAAAGTTGTAATTTTTTTAGAATGCTTTAAATTGGTTACGTTGGATTTTTTTTTTTAGTACGTTGCAGAAAAAAATGTGTATGCACTCTCCATTGTGTAAAAAGAAGAACAGGAGTACTTGTGGCACCTTAGAGACTAACAAATTTATTAGAGCATAAGCTTTCGTGGACTACAGCCCACTTCTTCGGATGTATATAGAATGGAACATATATTGAGGATATATATATATACACACATACAGAGAGCATAAACAGGTAGGAGTTGTCTTACCAACTCTGAGAGGCCAATTAATTAAGAGAAAAAAAAACTTTTGAAGTGATAATCAAGCTAGCCCAGTACAGACAGTTTGATAAGAAGTGTGAGAATACTTACAAGGGGAGATAGATTCAATGTTTGTAATGGCTCAGCCATTCCCAGTCCTTATTCAAACCGGAGTTGATTGTGTCTAGTTTGCATATCAATTCTAGCTCAGCAGTCTCTCGTTGGAGTCTGTTTTTGAAGTTTTTCTGTTGTAATATAGCCACCCGCAGGTCTGTCACTGAATGACCAGACAGGTTAAAGTGTTCTCCCACTGGTTTTTGAGTATTTTGATTCCTGATGTCAGATTTGTGTCCATTAATTCTTTTGCGTAGACTGTCCGGTTTGGCCAATGTACATGGCAGAGGGGCATTGCTGGCACATGATGGCATATATCACATTGGTAGATGTGCAGGTGAATGAGCCCCTGATGGTATGGCTGATGTGATTAGGTCCTATGATGATGTCACTTGAATAGATATGTGGACAGAGTTGGCATCGGGGTTTGTTACAAGGATAGGTTCAGGGGCTCAAGTTATTTTTCCTCCCTTGGTATCCTGCTGTCAACTGAATTGTCTCGTTAGACTGACCTCACACTTGGTAAGGCAAATCACATCTTTTCCTGTGTTTATACCTGCTCCTATATTTTTCCACTCCATGCATCTGATGAAGTGGGTTCTAGCCCACGAAAGCTTATGCCCAAATACATTTGTTAATCTCTAAGGTGCCACAAGAATTTCTCGTTGTTTTTGCTGATACAGACTACCATGAATACCATTCTGAAACCTTTACACTGAATGTCTTCCATACGTCATTTTAAGATAACATAAGACACATGGAAGTCTTCAAAAGGTTTTCAGCTATCATCTGTTTTCTCATGTGGGAAAGGTAACTGTAATATATGAGAGAAAGCAAGAGAGAAGGCATTTACCACAATGATGAAGATTGTGGGCCACACTCCTTTCTATTACATCCTGTTACTTAAAATGCTTGGCTTTTTAGGATAAGAAAAAGGTGCTATGAGGAAACTGTATGTATAATGGAATTTGGAACCTTTTCCCTATTAGGTCACTGTTTAAAACACAGTCCATGTTAGTAAAGATCAGAAATTGTCACCATATGACACATGTGGTCTCAGTACAATTGTTTCTGGACACGCATCTTCATAATATAATTATAGCCCAATCAGCCAATTATAACCCAATCAGCCTATAATCCCTCAGATGGAAGCCCCAGAACACACTAGTCCCATAAGAGAGAGAACTGCATTTCACATTCCAAGAGCTTTAGTTCAGATACATTTGTTTGAATGTAAAACCGCATACATTTGAATGAAATACTATAACTTTTTTTCTGGTTTCTCTTAACTATTTCCATTTCATTTTTTTTTTCTCAGACAGTGGAGTTAGATGCCAAGCCATATGCTAATGCAATGTTAATACTGAAAACTTAAATACATAGGTCAAGAAATTAAAATGCTGAAATTCCTGTAGCTATGATAACTCTACTGTATTGAAATATTCATTAAGGTATAAATAAGTCACAATCCTTAATGAAAAATATTACATATATGCATAATGTAGCCTAGTTACAAGTCTCATAACATTACATTTTAAATGTTGAATGTTGTGTATTTATATTAACCTAAATGTTGATTTAAAAATAGATTTAAAACATATGAAGAGCTTTAATAAATATTCATGGTCACCTACATATTGCACACCTTAAAACAGTTAAAGTCTAACATCCCAGCAATAGATGCCCTGCACCAAATCATCCACCTGCTTCGCAAGAAGGTATCTGGAAAGGAGAAACTAAGTTGTTGTGATTAAATTGAGGATTTTTTTCCACTTTAGACAGATATTTGGTTTGCTATATGTTGAATACTGGAAACATAAAACTTTTTTGGAAACACAAGCATAGTCCTATTAATTAGTTTGGTCAAAGCTTCCTGGTACCCTGAAAGACAAAAAGGAAGAGATTATGAGTAACGTTAGTAATTCTACACTCTCAGATAAATGTAACAAACTGGATTCCTGCCTTCTCATTGTAGTCATTTGACTTAAAAAAACCCTTTTAAGTAACCAGTTTAGTTCTTCCTGAATTCAGGTGAGAGGGGAGATAGTGTTACTTGTAGCATAGTACTTGGCCTTTTGAGCACTGCCTCTTCAGTTGGCGGCTCAGGTTGCCAATGTTACAATCTTAAATACTTTGCTGAACAGACTACCTGTTCATACAGGAGCCACATTGTTGTGCAGCCTCATTCCTTCTGATGGGTGTGGACTAGGATTAAAGCACACTTTATAGGGGTTCTAATTGCTGATGTCTAATTGACTTTATGAATAGCAACCACTTTAAAAATAAATAAATAAACCCTCTTTCTGTGCTGCGTGACAGAACATAAAGTCTCACAGGTGTTGAGTGCTTATGAGATAAGAGAAGTCTTTACCTATGTCCCAAGAACTTTCTTTTGAAGTAGTCTCCATGCATTTTCTATCTCGTTGTTACCTCATCATCTTGTAACAGTCTATAGTGTGTATTCAGTGAATCTTTGTCTTGACTATTACTTTCCAAGTGGAAGCCTGAATACTGGAAGGTTTGCCAGAATAAAGACTAGCATATATGTCAGCAAGTAAACTTTCTTATTCAGCTATTCCAGGTGGGGGGGGGGAAGGAAACTTCTCGACAATCCCAACCTCTACTTCTCCAAGCAAGGTCGCAGTTTTTATTTTTGTGTTTTTGTTATGTCGTTTTTATGTTATGTTATGTCGTTACTACGTCAACACTTTCTTAATAAGGATTTCATGAGATTATAACGTTAAAGAATATCCTTTTTTGTGAATGGCATGCTGGCACTGGTATTTTTAGTTCAAAAGTTTTTTAAAATCCGAATAAAACTGGTCAGTCTTTTTTTTTGGTAGTATGTTTGAAGAAGACATTGGGTGGGGAGGAAATTTCCTTATTCATTGGCTTCACATGTTTTATTTTCCCATTCTTAATTTTCTTTGTCATGTACTTAGCATCTGATTATCCCCAACAGTTACATTTGGAGGGTCCCCTACATGTGTGAATCTTCCCTCTCCTACATAGAGTAGATGTCTCAGATCCTCTGCAGGACATGGATGACTGAATAGGAAAAGAGTGAGGAAGGCACAGAATGATGTGCATCATTCCTCAAATCATCTTAAAGAGGCTTTCTGGGAAGCTTTAGCCTGAGGAGTCCCCAGCAGCATGGCTCCATTATTGCTGGGAGAACAATAGTAGCCCCAGAAGCGTGCCCTCCTTGTGGACTTAAGGGACCACCGCTTAAGGTTCCTAACGTTGCTGCTTTGTGTGTATCCATGATTCTGTCCTTAATTACATGACCGGATACTGTAATATTTGAAAATTAATGTCGGAAATCTTTTCTACAACTTTATATATCCACTTAGTACTGTGTACTACTCCATGTCTGCAAAGTCCAAGAAATTGTTTATATGAATAATACACAATACCCCCTACTTTTACAGCATAGTAGAGGTGAAGTATATTTTTTACAAAGGAGAAATTTCGATATTAACTTAAAAGGGAAGCAGGTGTTATTTATTAAGGATCCTGAGATAGCCAATAATGGGATCTTCATAGCTGTTCCTGAACTCAGCCAAGAACTAATTCAGATATCATGGCAAAGTCCAAGTAGGCCCTACCCCTCTTAGACCAGGAGCCACTACTTTCCTCTTCCTCTAGTTATGTTGCAGCATTTTTTCCTCTTTCACAGATGGCAGGCAAGCATATTTCCATGGAGATTGACACCAGGAAACACTCATGGAACCAAATGACTTTTGCATCACATACACCTGAATAAATCACATCCCTCATGTGACTAAAACCCACTGGAATGGAAAAATGGAAACTGAGGCCATTTCCAAAGTAGGGCTTTGCAAACAACAATGCTGCCTCCTATCCGATGGGCCAATTTTAGAATGAGTTATAAATTACCTGTGGAGAAGAGAAAAGGGAGTGGTTAAATGTTATGAATGATTTTTAAAGCTTTCATAACTGAAAGGATAGTTCAGCTATACAGTTGTTTTAAAATGAGTCAAAAGATAATCCATGTTTTTTCTTTTCACTTTCCAGGATTACAGTTGAAAATATCCAAACTGAAAAAGGAAAGGTGTTTGTAAGTACCTATTCATATGCCAGACAGATATAATTCATAGGAGGAAAATTTTAATATAGTTAATAAACTGTAATTCCTACATGATGAGTTGAGGACTCGAGGCCTGATCCTGCAGACACCCATGTGCATAACTTGACTCATGAGTAGCAATGTTGAAGTCAGTAATATACATGTATAAACATTTGCAGGATCTATAACCTGAACTCCAGTTCTCCATTGCTTGCATGAGTGGTTGGTGATGCAGTCTTCTATGGTATTTCTAGGGTGCCCATTAAGGATGTTGATAATTCAAATATGAAAAAAATAAGTAGGAAACCTTTTTTTAAAGTGAAGTCGCTTCTGTACATTATAAAGGAGCAGCAAGTGGCATAACAATATTTTAAAAAAATTTTAGCTTAGCAGTTTACCTTTAAATGCTGCCTCCCCTAAGCTGGGTCATAGTGATTTGTATAAAAAACTCCAGCCTGAAGTAGAGATGTAAATACTGTTTAAAAAGTTAACCGTTTAAACATTTAAAAATGTTTAAATGGTTAAGCGTCTGGAGGCGATCTGCCAGTGCAGCTGGGGCCCCTCAGGCCGGGTGGCACAGCTGGGAGTTGCCCCGCACTGGCAGGCCGCACAACTTGGACCAGCTGGCTGGCTGGCCGGCCCAGGGTTAACAGTTAAGGCGGGTTAACCTGTAGGACTAATGCCTACCGGTTAACTAGTTAACCTTTTACATCCCTAGCCTGAAGGTTTATGCACTCCTGTGCTGTCCAAAATTTATTTTTTCCTCTTTTTTAACAATATTGAACATAGCTTATTAGACATATGAACTAGAAGATGTGTATTTTAATCTAGATAATAGAAGTAAACATAGTAAAATCCATGTACTATGTTTACAAAATTAAAACAGCTTGTTTTTAGTTCTCACTCCAGATTCTATAATTCAGTTAAATGCCAAATCCTATGTTAATTCAACATTATGTTTGCAAATGTTAGCTCCAGATTTCAGGAAAGGAAAAATGAAAGTTTCAGGAACTTGACTGCATTATAAGTAGTGTATACTAATGTTTGCTATATGAAAAAATGTCTTTGATGTATTTTATAGCTTTCTTTCCATTTTGGGGGGCAGGGGGACTTAATTGCATTAAACACACTAAAGAAGTTAAGTTGTACTATTCTAACCAGTAATCAAAATACTCCCTATGTGCAATATGGTCAGGATATACATTCTTTATTTTTAAATATGCAACTATAATACTCTTAACATAGTTTTCTGTATTCTGTTTGTGCTCTTCTAAAACAAATTCTACCTTATGAATGTGTACTTATGTTAACTAGTTAATTTCAGCCACTGCATTTTTCCTAGTTATGCCATTTTGAATAAACAATTCCTCTCCTTCCTTTGTAGTTGCACCTTTCAAATACTTTTTAACAGATATGAGCCCTCCCCAACATTGTCCAAATATGCTCTTTTTAGTATCTATTAGTCTTCCAGTTATGTATTTATTTGTACAATGATAACTCCCAGAGGTGTCATCTTTCTGGTGGCTCTTTTATGACTTCCTCCAATATATGTATCATTATGGTAGTGAGGGTCTTGGAGATCAAGGCAGATTTCCATGGCAGCTGTGCACCAAAGCCCTATAGTATGGAATTATTACTTCCCTTTTCTGTGGTGTGAAATCTTTACATGTATATCAAGATTACATTGCCCTTTTGTGCTGTCCTATTGCATTGCGAAATCCAGCTTAACTTGCTGTCCACTTTCAGAACTACTACTTTTCAGGTATTTGCCATCTATTAAATTTGTTACTTGATTTGTATTTCCCCAGGTTCATTAGCTTGCATTTTTCCAAATTAAATTAAGTTTGATTTTTGGCTATAGGCCCCTGTGCATTTTGTCTGTCCTCACTGGTGTTTGCAGTTCCTACAAAATTTTAGTGTTGTGTGCATATTCCGGCTAAACACACCCCACTTATATTCTCTAGTTGTCATTATCCTCATGCTGCCAAATGTCATGCATTTCAGTTTTGTCACACATTCCCTCTTCTTAGCTGGGTTCTTGCATATCCATCGGAGCTGCTGTCCTATGTTTTGGCCACCTGGTGTCAATTTGGCACCTGCTGAGTAGTCATCTGCCTGCTGCCTCTCTTGCCATTCCCTCTGCTGGATCAGGACCTGAAAAGGGCAGCTAAGAGGAGTTAGCAGTGGCATTGAAGGAGAAGGCAGGACAGCAGCACAAGATGAGGGACGTATTATCCTCAAGCTCCCATATCTGCAGCCTGCCCATCCTTCCCCCAGCATCCTCAGCACTCTCTAAATCTTCCCAGCAACCTACAGCAGTACCAACAGCCCCAGTAACCACACTCACAGCTACCTCTTAGCTTCCATCTTGAGCACTCACCCAGCTTTGCCAGCCACAGTTGCCAAGTTTTGTGCAGCTGCAAGTCCTCCTCCCATCTCTGATTGGACAGTGTGTGTTGACTGTCAGCTTAGGCTTCAGTTTATAGTACATGCCAATTATTTGCAAACATTAAATTTGTATAAAACATAATGCATGGAACAGAACAAAATTTGGCAGATAGGGCCATGCTTTTTTAGTCCTTCAGCCAGTTTTCAGTCCATTTGACATTGGTATCAAAATGAATTCAAATTAATTTTGAGAGTAGGGTTTCATGAAACACCCTGACAGACGTTTTGTGAAAATCCAAATAGTGTATATCTAGTTTATATGTCAGGAATAAAGTAGCTTTGGCAATACAGTGACTGTGTAACTTCACAGACAATAATGGAACCAAGCTTGAAATCAGATCAAAATTTTTACACTACAACACTTGTGTACCATCAGTTTTAGTAAATAATTTTCAGTTAAGTTATTTCTTGCTTTGTGTAATAGTCACAAATATCTTGAAAAATCAAATGAAGCACCACCCTTTTTATTTATTATTATGTACAGCTTCCAAAAAGATATCTAGATGTGCTTCAGTTCCAGTCTAAAATTGTCAGATTGCTGTTACTGACTTAATCCTGAATATCCTGACCTGTTTCTACAGCCATGTAAAATGAAAAGTTTACATTCTTGGGCAGTTTGGTCTCTAGAAGATTTGTATTATTGATGATATTTTGTTGTGATTTAATACATATCAAACCAAATGGCGTAATTATTGTTTGCTGGAGTCGTTCTACAAGTACCACATTGTAGATACAATAGTCTTACATAGGGGTTTTTGTTTTCCCTGATGCTTTTGAATAGCTGAGGTTTAATATTTCAGACTTGATAACCAGCCTGACAATGAGCTCCTTATGTTGTACCCTGGTTCAGTGTTGGAGCTAATGATCTTGTAAATGCAGGGTCAGAGACTATTCATTACAAAGACTAGCTTCTTAGCCAAATTGTCAGTCACTTTGTCAAGCAGTACCAAAATCCTGAAAACTTCTTCCTGTTCCTTCCATTGTATTTCTTTAAAACATGAACATAAAGTTTAGGATCAGATCACTAAATCTACTGAGTTTTAAAAGGAGATGGTAGTGTACCTGTATATATTCTTTTAAGTATTTTTTATGTAAAACAGGATTCAAGTCTATAGTTTGATAATTTAAAGATGACCTATAAATGACTTTTAAAAATTGTATTTATTCCTTTTTTGCATGTTTATGAATCTCATAGACTTTAAGGCTAGAAGGGAACATCATGATCATCTATTCCAGTGGTCACCAACTGGTAGATTGCGATCAACTAGTTGATCCTGGAGCCTCTGCCAGTCAATCTTGATTGCTAGCCGCTAAAAGTCTGGCGGCACAGCAGGATTAAGGCTGGCCCCAGGCTGCTCCCAGAAGCACATCTCTGCAGCCCCTGGGCTGGGGAGGCCGGCCGCTCCACGCGCTGCCCCTCCCCCGCCCAGCACCGACTCCACAGCTCCCATAGGCCAGAAACTGTGGCCAGTGGGAGCTGCGGGGGCAGTATTTGCGACCTCGGCGGTGGGAGGGGGCAAGCAGATAAGCACCTCGCACCTCCTCCTGCACCATAGCCCCCTCCTACACCCAAACTCCCTCCCAGACCCTGCACCCCAACTCCCTACCCCAGCCCAGAGTCCTCTCCCGCACTGAAACTCCCTCCGAGACCCTGCACCCTAGCCCGGAGCCCACACCCAAACACTCTGCCCCAGCCCAGAGCTCCCTCCTGCACCCAACTCTTTCCCAAAGCCCGCACACCTCACCCCCTCCTGCATCCCAATCCCCTGACCCAGGCTCAGCCCAGAACCCCCTCCCATACTCTGAACCCGTCGGCCCCTGCCCAGAGCCTACACTTCCTCCCGCACCCCAACCCCCTCCTCCAGCCTGGTGAAAGTGAGTGAGGGTGGTATTAATTTGTTTTAAAATTCTAAATCAATAAAAGAAAAAAAATCTGGGTAGTACACTGCAGAAGCATCTTCCTACCACATTTGTGAACACCAATCCCGCAGCCCAAAATCAAAGAGTTGTAAAATGTATTTGAAAACATCTAAAGGGACAGCATCAACTTGAAAATGGTATTTGTCTAAAAAAGCCCCCAAAACGCTATATTGACTAGTTACAGGTAGCCCCCAAGATAACAGAAGTTAGCAAAAATGTTTATTTTATTTACCTTGTTCATTTGTCAGCAGTTTGTTTTTTAGTCAGATTTGTTGTTTCCCTGTATAGTCAGTCTGTCCGTTCCGTGAATAAACCCTTATAGGCATTCTTTAGACTATAAGGAAGGAAATGTTTGGGGTTTTTTGTTTTATTTTGTTTTAAAGTTAGCTAACATGTTTTCAAATATTACTGAGCACATAGATTAGATAGGGTTTAATACCTTTAAAATGTGTTCCCAGACTGTGGCCGGTGCTAAGCTCTACTTTAGAACCCATGAGAAGGGTAACTCTACGCCCCTTTCCCCCCCCCCCCCCCCCCCAACCAGTCGTGTTGGGGGGTAGGAGATTGCAACATCCGCAGGGCTGGCTCTACCATTTTTGCCTTCCCAAGCAAAAAAAAAAAAAGCCACTTGGACTGTGCCGCCCTAAGAATGGACGGAATGCCGCCCTTTAGCATGTGCCGCCCCAGGCATTTGCTTCCTCCGCTGGTGCCTGGAGCCGGCCCTGAACATCCGTTCAGGATGGGGGGAAGGGTAGTAGGAGAAACCAGGGGATCATTGGGAATTGAACAGCCAACCAGGCATAGTGCTTTTATAGCGTTCTAATCCTTGATGCCATAAAACTTCCGCTGAATCCTGCCTGTCAAAAGGATTTAAAAGAGAGAACAAGCTCAATGAGTGCACCACAGGCTACCGTGGCGGAATGGGTAACTGTTACTATATAATATCTGAGAATTCAGTAACTTTTTATTAAATTAGTCAACTGTTCATCTTTTAATTGATAAAATAAAATGGTAAAAAGTTAATTTGTATATGAAAATTAAATGTTTTTTGTTCATGTTCTATTTACAAAGTGCCTCAGTCACTCAAATCAGCACTTCCCACCCTATGCTCCTTTATAGTACTCTGATTGTTCCATTCCATGATCTTCAGCAGTACATAAAGAAGAGGATCATAGAAGAAAAGGATTCAATAAATTGTCTTTGTAGTTTTCTTTAAGTAAAATACGTTTTTACCCCACTGTTTTTATGTTAGTCATCCAAATATTGGCATACTGTGACTGGAAGAGAGAAGGAAGAACAATTGTCAGTGTGTAGACTTACTGCTCTACAACACCCAGCACTCTCATCTGAAATTTCTTTGTGAATTGTGTTATACTTACACTTACTTTTCACCCCCACCCCCACACAGTTTGAAAAGTTATTGTGGGCAAGATTTGCAATGAATGGAAGCGGTTATATTTTATCTTTGAGGTTACAGACAAATTGCATCTGTCTCATAATAGTTAGCAGTTGCTGGCTGACATTTTTATTTCAGCAGTGATATTTGGTTTATAGGTTAATGTTTATAAATTATAGCTTTGAAAAACACTGCACGTTTAAAAAAAAAGTAATTGAATTCTAGATTTTTAAAGGCATATAGCATAAATTAGTTTTCCGTATTTAAGATGTTGATAAAAGTGCCCCCCACTCAGAAAAACGCAAAAAAAAAAATCTGCTGGGGGAGACGCACCTCTTCCCCAGCAGTCCAGGCAACGCGTATGTTTCAGCATGCCTGGAGTAGCCTCAGAGGCAGGAGAGGGGGCTGGGTGTGCGTGCGTGCCTGCATGGTTGATCACCATCGGGGGGGGGGGGGGGGTAATATTTGTCTCTGTCCCTCTCGCTTGTTACTGCAGCTTGCTGGCGTGGAAGGGTAGGTCTTTTTATTATGCAGGAGGCAGGCTAGAGGCAGAAATGTAGCAGCCTGCCAGCTAGTTAATTGATCTCATTCTCTGAGGCAGAAATGTAGCAGTCTGCCTTCGTAGTTGTTGAACATTGTTAATGTTCCTATTGTTAACTGTTCCCATGCTCAGTCAGTTCCCCCAGGAGCATAAAACCTGTGAAAGTTTTAAGGCCTCTACATTGCTAGAGTGATGTAAAGGAGCCTTATTATAAATGACAGTAAGGGAATTTTTAGCTAGGAAGATCTATGTGCTTTTTCACTTTTTTCCTGTGCAAAAGTGCCACAATGGGGTGTTGTTACATCTCAGGATTTATTTTACTTACCCACTTAAAAAAAAAAAAATTACTGAGGGCAAATAAAACATTTACCAAGCAGTCAATACAATGTCAGGACAATCAGAACCAAGCACTTCCTGAAGTACCCAGCCAGTCCAGGACAATGATTAGCAAAACGGTATGATTTTCATGTGTGAAAGTCTGAGCAATTTAAAATTACATTCTACTTCTTTTTCCTTCTCTTTGGTTTTCTGTAATGTAATTTAAATCCAGGGTTATAACTGGAATGCAGGGTATTAGTTACCAAGTGTTTGTAACTTAACTTTCATGTGTTTTGGAAATGCTGAATAGTTATTGAGACTTTTTTTCTGTATTGTAGTTTAAATAAAATACCAAAACAAATGAAACTGGTATGATTATATTGCTTTATTTTGACAAAATATGCAGAATTTTGAATTTTTTTGGTGCCAAATTTGGATTTTTTTTGGGGTGCAGAATCCCCCCCCAGAAGTAGTATTTAGGGGGTCATAATTTGGGTGACTTTTGTCTGATTTATTTGGAGATTTGTAGAAAAAATTGGCTTTGGCCCCAGATCTAACCTATCACTTTTAATGGCTCTTTTAGTGGCATAACTCTTTTTGTGGGTTTAAATGGGGGAAGAATCCAAAATCAGACATTAGCGGAAATTCAATTGCAATGTGAGCTATGGAGTACCTACTATTTCTGTATAATTCAAACATTATTTTAAGTTACCAGCCATTCACAATAAACACATGCAAGTGTTTCATTTATTGTCTTCAACTTAATATTTTTGCTGATTATCAATCACACTGCTCAGACAGAAGAAACATTACAGAGAGCAAAGTGGCCACAACCATAACAGAATTCTCTATTGGAACTTAATAGCTTTTAGTCACAACTGAAGAGATATTTTTTTATCTATTTCTAAAAGCATTTACCTGTTTCTCCTTTATTTTAGGGATGCAGAGAGGCTTGAAGAGTTTTATACCAAAAATCAACAACTGAGAGAGCAACAGAAAGGACTTCATGACACTATCAAAGTTTTAGAAGACAGGTGAGTGAGGTTTTGTTTTGTTTTTGTTTTGCTGGGGGGAGAGGCGAGAAGGGCTGAACCAAACTTTTTTCATGTATACTCAAAACATAGTTAGAGGGAGAGGTAGCAAGTGCAAATTCTCTTACATAATTGTATTAGTTCCCAGGTACCACAGTGCTTGGTGCAATACAGATAAATAGAAATTAAAGAGATCAACCTGGAAACAGTGTGGCAACTTCTAAACCAATTTTTGTAGAGGATATGAATTTCTGTAAGAGGTGTAAATTAAATAGGCAATTGAGAACTTAGCACGTTTGAAGATTGACAAAACTCCAGAGCAAGACAAGATCCCGCCAAGGATTCTAAAGGAAATGGCAAAATAAACTAGAAAGCATTTATTAGATTACATTTTATATTTTAAAACTCTTGTGACAACTGATTAGACATCCTTCCAGTAGATGATGATTTTCAGGGTTCTTTTCAATCTCCTTTAAGCTTTTGCTTTTTCCCCAATCTTTTCTCATTCTCAGCTGTTCACTGATCACTACTTGCTCCATTCTGTTTTTTTCTTTAAGTTTGGATGCCACGTGGCTTGTTGTTCCTATTTTTGTTTAATCTATTAGTATTGAACAAAACTAGTATGCATAAAATTATATCAAATCTCCTATTAGTCTTTAAAAGTGTCAGGGACCAGTATTATGTTACTTGTGTATAAAACTCACTACTAAAAGGCTTTTAGAATGCATTGAAAGCAGGAGTTCATAATATATTGGGACTATTTCCCTACCTTGTCTGCTAGGTGAAAGTCCACAACAAGGTAAAAGCCTTATAGTTTGCTTTATACCTGGAAATTCTTTGTGAAGGGGAATAGGACCAATGAATAGTGTAAGGTACTGAACTTTTGACCCTGCATGGATAAAGTAAAGAGACACAAATGGATGAACTTGCATGGTTACTTAGCAGACAAAGTACTCTTGTTCTGAAAAACCAAGAGTATTTAAGACAGTTTGATTCAAGGAGGACAACTGTATTACAAACCTCAGTTTTAACTCTCAGAATACCACGTGTTTAATGTGGTTATGATAAGAAGAGAGACCGCTAAAACATTCTTTTTACAGTAATTCTCCATTGCTATAGTATCAAACATAATCAGTTTAAAAGCCAAGATGATTTTTCTTAGGGCCAATGCTCAACCTAAGATCTGAAAATTCAGCTGTATTCTTTCTGCTTCTTAAGTTACCAGGAATAAATTCTTACTGCAGAAATACAGTATTAACTGGCAATTATGTTGATAACCCAGGTAAAACAGAATCCAGCTCTGTGTTCCATAACACTTTTAGTTCTTCATTGCTAACAGTAGTAAATAAACACTTGGTTTTGCCTACAAAGTGAACAAATATGGTGTAATAGGGAGAGAATCTCTGAAGGCAGCGCCCCACCAGCAGCAGTGCAGATGTTAGGGTGGCAATACCATACCATGCCACCCTTACTTCTGCATTGCTGCCTTCAGAGCTGGGTGGCCGGAGAGTGGCAGCTGCTGACTGAGGGCCCAGCTCTGTAGACAGCAGCACAGAAATAAGGGTGGCAATACCATACCATGCCATTGTTACTTCTGTGCTGTTGCTGGTGGTAGCTCTGCCTTCAGAACTGGGCTCCCAGCCAGCAGCCGCTGCTTGCCATCTGCCCAGCTCTGAAGGCAGCGCCACCGCCAGCAGGAGCACGGAAGTAAGAGTAGCAGTACCGCAACCCCCCCTAAAATAACCATGCGACCCTCCCCACCAGGACTCCTTTTTGGGTCAGGACCCCTACAATTATACCACCATGAAATTTCAGATTTAAATAGCTGAAATCATGAAATTAAAACTTTTTAAAATTCTATGACTGTGAAATTGACCTAATGCACTGTGAATTTGGTAGGGCCCTATGTATGACATTCTTTCTAACAGATGGAAAATTTATTTTTTAATTTTTCACATAGATTAAGAGCAGGATTATGCGATCGCTGTGCAGTAACTGAGGAGCATATGAGAAAGAAACAGCAGGAGTTTGAAAATATCCGGCAACAGAACCTTAAACTCATCACGGAACTTAGTGAGTGTTACCTAGTATAATGGTCCCCAAGACAAAATGCAGTCTGTTGTAAATGTAAACTGGTGATTATACACCTTGCTATAGGTTGAGAGAATTCCCATATTGTAGCTTTTAATAAGCCTGAGAAGTTCAATAAAGCAAGAACACTCCCTTCTGTGGTCTTCAAAACAAAATAAATAAGAGACAGTTTTTAGTCATTTTAATTTCATATTAACATGGAGTGAAATCCTGTTGCTCTAATCTCATTGTATGTATTTCGTTTTTATTCTCTCATGGTTATGGCCCTACCAAATTCACAGTCCATTTTGATCAATTTCAAGGCCAGAGGGTTTTAAAATTGGTCAATTTCATGTTTTCAGATGTTTGTCTGAATTTTCAGGCTGTTGTAATCCTGGAAGTCCTGACCCAAAAGAAGAGCCATTGGGGTCACAAAGCTGCTGTGGGGAGGTCGCAGGATTGCCACCCACAGCTTTGTGACACACACACCCACACACACACCCTATGATCCCTTTCTGGGTCGGAATCCCCAAGGTCACAACACCCTGAAATTTCAGATGTAAACATGTGAAATTGACTGATTTAAAAACCCTCTGGCCTTGAAATTAATCAAAATGGACTGTGAATTTGGTAGGGCCATAACCATGAGAGAATAAAAACAAAATAAATACAAAGAAAATATATAAGAAGAAAAAGGAACAGAAGCATGACAATAAAGAGAAAATGAACAGAGGAAGGTGGGACCTGGCATTCCAGCAATATGGGGCATTATGGGAAGAGGTATGGAGATGAGACTCCGTGTGTTCTAAGTGCGAGGTATTGGCAGAAATAGGAGAGATGGAAGAGATGAGGTCAGAGGTGTAAGTCAGCGAATTATGATGAGTCTTTCTAGTTTTAATTTCTACTATTACAGCTTCCAATAGCATAGTAATGTGGTGTTGTTTCTCAGACGATCTGGTTACTTTGGGGACCAAACAGTAAGCCTTGATTATGTTGTTTTCATGGTCTCTCTGTCCCCAGTCTAGGCAATTATGTCAGGGAACCCACAATGAGCTGTTCAGTTTGACTGCAAAAAACTTACATCCAAAATTAAAGAAACTACTAATTACATGGAACTAATTAACATTGTGATCCAGTAATTTGTAATAACTTTGCTGTAAAAAATTTACAACAATGACTCACTTGAATACTTCTGTTTTTGAATGTCAATAAAAGAGTAGAAGCTTAGTTTTACAATTGTGTAATAATCTGATCTCTCACTTCCTAGTCATGTTAGAGGAACTAACAAAAGTCAAATGCAACATAAGATTAGTGTGTGTGCTAACGTTTCACTATATATTGCAGTGAATGAAAAAAACAACTTACAGGATGAAAATAAAAAGATATCTGAACAGCTTCAGCAGTTGCAGAAGCAAATGGAGTAAGTTCCTTTTTCTCAACATTAATTTCAGAAAATATTACGTCTGTTTAATTCCTCAAACTTGAGTCATATCTCTTAATAAATTGTCCAATGAAAGTCCACTTTCATTTGGAATTAATAAAGAACTAAAAACAAATATCTTGCTATCTCAATATGCAGCATTTTCCCTTATTTTATACTATGTGTGTATGTGTCAGAGGGAAAGAATTTCTGTAACCAAGTGATTGGACTTATTGATAGCTTTAAGAGAGCGTGGTCATTTTAAATTATCTTGGTCATTATGAATATGGATTTTAAATTCATATTCACTTATACCAGTGTAGATACTCAGGTTATTCTTTCTCGCCTGGATGAGATTTTAGAAAAGAGATTTCTAAATTAGATATTTAGTGAGAGGGGGAAATCTTTGAAAAGCAGTACATTTTGCAAGAGACCCCAAGTATAAATGCAATCCAATGACCTACATATTCTCCAATGTAATATGATGGCACATGTAATATTGTACTTAATACAGAGATGATGTTGCATTGTGGGAGAGCAAGCTAGTTTTCTTTCATGTAGCTGTGATGCAAAAGCACTCGAAATATTTTGTTCAGTTCTGGTCTTTTAGGGATCAGTCCTGTGATGGCAGGAACATAGACTAGAGGAACTAATAGGTCTTCTCCTTTTCAAGCATATATAATGAAATTAGATCTTTACTGCTTGGTTGTCCTCCTAGCAGGTCTAAAACTGTCTAAAATTACTATTTCCAAAGAGACTTATGAAGGTATAGGGGAATGCAGTCTAGATTATAGGAAAACTGTATCGTGTGTTCAAATCCTATTTTACTAGAGGTCTTTCTACCATCCTTGGATGGAGAGATCAGAGACTTCCATGTTCAGATATTTTGGGTGGTTTCTGGGAGTCTTTCCGTATTTCAGGAATTATGTATTTGGTGTATCTTTATGGACACTCTATATGTTGGAGAGCCTTTTCAGCAGTTACTGAACTGAACTTTAGACCCTTCTTCTCTGGCTGTTTTATGTTATACTATTTTGGAAGTCTATCTGAAATAGATCAGGAGAATGGTGGAGAAAAATATATTTCTTACATGCTATTTCAGTTTCTCAGTTATCTTGTACAAGACTGAGTAGCCTACTAATATTGAATGGAGATTCCAGCAATTAGTTCATGTTTGCAGGATAACTGAATGGGTAAAAGTTGAGAAAATATGTAGCTAGTATTGCTGCTTTCGTTGCTGGTTCTTGATAGTACTTAGTGAATTTCATATGGAGAATTTCAAGTCAAGCAAAGTCTGTTTGATAGCAGGTGGCATAGCTCTAAGATTTCAGTATTTTCTGTGACCACCTATTTGAAGAGAAGCAGCATAACCCACACATTGAAGTGTTCAAAGAAACAAACTTAGCAGGTAAAAAATATACCCGAGTGGACACTTCAGACTTGTCATGCTAATTAAGCCTAAGTGGCTCAATCATTCTTGTTGATTGAGCTGATTTCTATATTTTTTTCATTGTATTTCCAGCTTCTTTTACCGAAGCCATTAGAAGTTACCTTAATGCAACTACAACATTTTTTTTCCTGTTGGTTTGATCAAAACTTGCTGTGTGACTTTACACAACTCGCTAATCTGTGCCTCAGTTTTTGTGGGTGGTGATAATTTATCTTTGTAAAGTATTTGAAATCACCAGTTTAAAGGCACTATAAACATACAGAATTTTATTTCTTCTTTTGTTATTTTATTTTATTATATAGCTAGGTAGTTCCCTCAGTCATTGAAGAGGATTTTGCTTGGCAGTTTCTCCACACTTCCTCCTCCTCTTCCTTTAGATCTAAGTCCTCGCATCCTACTTTCTAAAGACAGGAAAGTGGTCTCCAGTCTCTGGTTTCTCTTGAGAGGTCAAAAGGAGAAGTAACATTAAGGAAAAATGACAAAGGCAGCCTGACTGAGTTTGATTTCCTTAACTCTTTGTCTTTTCCCATGTGACAGTGAAAAGTACTTCCCGTAAGAGGACAAAAAAGGATAAAACATTCTGTTTATCTAGTTCAGAGATCTCTAATTAGAGCTTGTTCTTTCCCTCTGTGATCCCTGCCACTTCTAGATATGATTTCTTGGGAGAAAAGGTTTACCACTTTATTAAACCAGTTTTTGCACATCATGTGAGTAGGCTCTGAGACCACACAAAATAGGGCCAAGTGAACTTCATGCTTACTGATCTATGCATTTTTAAACGTGTTTCAGGTGACTTCTTTCTCTAAAAGGTGGCACAGCTTGGGGTATAGGGCTCTCTTAGGAGTTATCTTAATCTTCTAAAAACAAATTAAATAAAGGCCTCTCTAGGGCAGTCAGTAAACCGTAGCATGGAATCATATGTGAGGGAAGATTGTCTCTGAGCAATTTTAGTAACATTAAGGAACTTTAAACTTGCCTGTTAGCATCTCTCTTATTTTCTTTGTTCTTGAGGAATATAGGAATTGCCATAATGGGTCAGACCAGTGGTCCATCTTCTTCTGGATCTTGTCATCAAAAGTGACAAGTACTTGATGGTTCTTACTGCAAGAGATTGACTTAAGCCCTGAAGCATGAAAGTTTATGAAGTTCACAGGATGATCTAGCCTTTCTGAATTTCTTGTTAGGTCTGTCTCTTCTAATAGTCTGGAGACATGATGACGATACTAATTCTATATCGTGTTGCTCTTGGCTATATATTTTGAATCTGTGATTGTCATTTTCTTAAGCTGATTTTCATAAATTTCTTAAAATTAAAGATTTAGCTCTTCATGTTGCTGTTTTTAGGTTTTATTTTAGCTCTGAATTCTGTCCTCAGGGGGAGAGAGCAACAAGCAATGGAATTGGAGGAAGGGGTCATTCCAGATTCACCGGTTCAATCTTTTTCACTATCAGTGGTTAATCGTATCCGAAGAAAGAAAGAGAACAGGCATGTCCGATACACAGAGCAAACACATACAGATCTGGAGCATTCTGAAAGCACTAATGGTAAGAGTGTTTTTAGTCACCTTTTTCTATAGTGGCTTTTCAGGATTTTAAAGGGGAAAAGAAAACAAAAGCCACATTTATTTTGAATTCAAAAGATTTAAAAGCTTTCTGTATACAAGTTCAAAAAAAGTGAATTGGTTATGTATTGTAATAATTGTGCCGGTGCTCTAGGGTAAAAAGTTTTTGATTTTAAACATACCACTAGCATATTGGTTAATGTGTGTCCTACTCTCCCAAGGTTTCTGAATTCCCATATTAGTATATGATTTTGTCAGGCAATAGATTTTTCTGAATCTTACTCTTTCTAGAACTCCTAAATAATAAAAAGAATTTGAGGGGCTAAGTCCAAATCTTGTTCAGATAATTAACAAATGTGATAATGTACTCATTGTTATAATAGATCAATTAATTTACATTTTAAATGGAATTTATTTTAAAAATAATTGCAAAAAATGGCCTCATAGGGATACATGTTTGGGTTTCAGTGACTTCAGAATCAAACTTGTTCAGTTTGTAAGCAAAAAGATTTTTTTTTTTCCTCAAATCAACTCTGAAAACTGTGCCTAGGAATTATAAATTCATAGACGTTTTCTTTTTTTCTTTTTCTTTTTTTAAAGTCCAGAAGGGATCATTATGATGATCTAGTCTGACATTCTGCATAACACATGCCAAAGAACATCACCCAATAATTTCTGCATCAAGTCTATAACTTCTGTTTCAGCTATAGCATATCTTTTAGAAAGACATCCAGTCTTGATTTAAAGACAAGTGATGGAAATTCTATCATATCCCTGGGTAAATTGTGCCAATGTTAATTACCCTCACCATATAAATTTGGAAGTCTAGCTGTATTCTTTCCTTCACACACAGCCTTGCTAGTAATAGTTTATTTAGTAAAAGCTGTACCCTCAGTTAACAACTATACAGGACTTCACTCTACCATTTAGGCATCCCTGAATTAGTTTCTTGGAGTAACACTTACGTGAAGTTTGGAATTGCACTTTCTGCAATATCTTCACTTGTTGCACCACCTAGTGGAGAACAAAAGAAAAGCCAATCTGCCATGTTCAGTTATTGCAGAGAAGTTGCATCAAAATTAACAAAACAGCCACCTGAATAGAGCAACTGCAAAACATGTTTTTCTGCTATAGGAATCCTGCTTACATTTGTCTTGTACACAAACACATTAGTACTGCAGGCCTTTGGATTAATCTAAACTTGGTCTAAGATATTCACTTAACAAATGTAAACTACTTTATTATATTATATTATTATATTATATTGAGATATATCTATCTCATAGAACTGGAAGGGACCAATACAAACTATTTTTAGGTGCAGTAAGATTTCCTGCATATATTATAATGATACACAGGATGCATGTTAGTAGATTTGAATATTGTATTCCAGACACTCATACTATGTTAATTTATTTCTTGTGAAATAAGAATGTATCCTGCAAATATAGAAGCCTCTGAATAGTTATAAATATAAATTTTTAATAGGTTCTTTTCTTTTCAGGAATAAAAATAGAAAATATTAATCACAAAGTTTATTAACTATTCTTACAGGCTGTTGGTACCATGCTGGAAAAGGTTAACTACATATCAGTGTATAACCATACAAAATGTCATGCTTGTAATCCAAAGTGAAGTTATTCACTATAGTCATCATTGTCTTAACTGACCTACTGGTGGGACAGCTGAAAATTATCCCCTCTAATAGGAAAATTTTTAAGCAACTGCCTCCCCTTTCAGCTGGCAGGTGTACAGAATATAGGCTTTGAGTAAATGGGGTCTAACTGTAATGTGTTGCATACATAACTGTGATTTGTTGCATCAACATAAATGATAATTATGTCAGAATATCTTTAGTGTTATTTGGCTGGCTTATTTTACGCTTTCATGTTAAAAAGTACTTTTCTTGAGCACAATTTCATCTCAAGAAATGTAACTTGTATTTTGTTATTATTTTTGTTTGTTTTCTTTCCCTTCAAGTCTTGATCATGGAAACACTTTAATTTTAAGCATGTGAAGATAATGGGACTGCTCACATACTTAAAGTTAAGTGTGTGCCCAAGTGTTTACAGGATTGAAACCCTAGTCTGTACCTATTCATAATTATGAAGCCAGGTCATATCCAATTTAACTTTTATTTATATTCCTTTATCTAGCATTTGGAAAAGTTCCATTGTCGTCATCCACTCAAATTCCTAAGCACTGTGGAAAGGAAATACTAGTGGCAGACACCTGTGACCAAGAACTGTCCCCGATAGCAAGTAAATACTAGGTTTAATCATATTTTTTCATAAGGGAAAAAACACAGGCAGTTATGGGTAACCAGTAACTCAAATTCAATTTGTAGTTTTCAATTTGAGCTCAGGAGCCAGAAAAAAGGAGTAATCTTAATCCCATAATTACTGTGGATATTTCCTCAGTGAGCTGGCATACACTCCTGAGATCTAGTTCCCATTCTTGTCACTGAGTTCCATTGTCATTTTGGGAAAGTCTTTTAATGTCTTTAAAATACTGTAAGTGCTAAATCTTACTATTCTTGTAGTCATCCAGCAGTGTCTCCAGTACAAGAGGTTATAACTAAAATCCTTTCTCCCATTTGATTCCAAATGTTTAAACTTGGTTTCTGTTCCTGTATTCTTGGCATAATCGTGAGTTGGTGTAGCTTTATTTTTTTCTCAACTTCATGTTCTTTACTTTAGAAACAAGATGTCAAGCTTGTAATTTCAGTTTTCTGGATTTTTCTGGGAAATATTTAATTAGATGACTAGAGATAGCACTGTTTCAGAAAGTATTCCTGTAGGACTCTTTAGTGTTTGTCACCTGAAAGCCCATTATTTCTCCCTGATTTAATGAACTGAGCTGTTCTACAACTCTGTAAGAAGGCAAGTTTGCCTTTCTTTATTTCCCTAATCTAAAATCTTAGATGAATAACTTTAAGGGGAAAAAACTAAAAGTATTGAATGGAAATATGCATACAGTCAGGTCACTGTTTCATATAATGCATTGAATACATTGTGTAAAAATTTTACAAAATTGTGAACATTTCATATTCCATATATGCAGTTAAATAATTAGAAATTATGTAAAACCATATGGCATTAAAAATATTTAAGTTGTCAGATCTAACAGGCACCTGTTTTAGAGCAGATCATTCCCTCATGTCTGCCGCCATGTTTGTTTTTAGCAGACAGCGTAGATTTCCTTCAATGTGGGATTATTTTTAAAGTAATTAACTGTCTAGAGCAATAATCTTAGTTTGAATTTTAAATTTCTCTACATTAGAAGCAGATAGTAAATGTTTTAGAGAAAGCAAATATTCTAAAATATGTTATGACAGTTAGAATAAGGTCTTTCTTTTAACCCAGTTGGAGTAATTTGCCCATAGATTAATGGGCCATTCTGAAATGCTGAGTTTCATTGGCAGTAAGTTTACTCTGGATAATGTTTTCAAAATGGAAAAATTCTTCACTCAAAAGAAGAATTTCCGATAAAATGTGAAATAACAAAATGTTTTGAGCACTATGTAGCATAACATCATACTGAAATGCAATATAATAATTAAATTTAATTATCAGTTTTTAAAAATCTGATGTTAAATAAGCCTGGTAAAACTGCATTACTCTGGGCCAAATTTTCCAAAATAGCCAAGTTGCATGTTCCTAATTGGCATGCAGATAATTGCATGTTACACTACCTTTTTTGTGCATGTAGCTGCACACTTTGTCCTGCAGTTACCTATTTGTATTAGCAAATGGGTATTTAAATTTGCAGTTTATGTAGCTAATTCTAAAATCTTTTTCAATTAGTTAATTAAAGAGCAGACTGAAGATTACAGCCAGTTAGTGTATTATCAGGTGCTATGTCTTCTGCAGAAATTTAAAATTACTGTGGTTGGTATAGGTGTAATGGATATCATCATGTATCCCAGCATCCTTAAAAAGTCAGTATATGACCATATAAAAACTGTGCTATTATTACTTCAATGTACTTTTCCTAACACAACTTCCTAAACTCAATTTTCCCTTGAATTGAGATGAAAGTACTTAATTTGGTACCTGGGAGTAGAGTTTTGGGGGCTTTTGTCACAGAGGCATGATTATAGCATATCATCTGCTTTCCCCACTCAGGATTTTTCTTCCTTTATGCTCGACAAGGAGGGGTTTTTGGGACAATGCAGAAATCAAAGGGAACCCAATCCATTCTTTTGGGTCCATTTGCTCTGTGCTTCTATGTCTGTTTGGATATTGCTGCTATGCTCAGCACTCTACTTGTTCTGCCTGGCTACCAGGATAGAAGTGTGTTGGAAAAGGTAGCCATTTCCAGATATGCAGAGACTTCAGGAAAAAAATCTGTGACTGTTTGTGAAGCATAGTCTTTGAGGCTAGCCAAAGGCAATGACTCTAACACATTAGTTTGACTGGAATCTTAATATTCTTATTTTCTGCTGTCTACGTAACCACTAAAATCAGATCAAATATATTTAGTGCTTAAGCCTGTAGTGAGATTTTACAGTTTATATTTTATAGATGTAATCATTGACTGAATTAATTAGGTATCTTAAGTACATCTTAAAAATGCAGTAACTCAGAAATAACCTTGCACAGTACTCTGCCTCTATAGGTAATGTTCCTCTTATTCTAAAGAATGTAGAATGTCATGCTTTACTTCAGTCTTCCCAGTCACTGAGTGTGAAATGTTTTATAGTACGTGCAGTGTTAGAAAAGTTAGACTTTAAAAAGTTTACATCTTCTACATTTACTTTCTGGTGCACCGTCACCATTGACACATACGTACTGCGCCAATCCACTTGCCACTATCATGGAACTCATACTATAGATGGGAAGCTTGAAAGGTAATTTCTGCTCAGATTGTCTCTGTACAGTTTGATTTTGGAGGACTGCATATGAATAGAAGGACTTTCTTCCCTTCTGTATAGACAAGAATCCCAAGTTTTCACTAAATTGACCATGTCCCAAACAGCTCAGCACACTTCTGTCACTTTGATGTGGTTTTCAATTTATGGACTCTTTTTAAATCTGACTCAATTTACACAGTCTCTGTGTAAGAGTAGAATAAAATTATCATGTATGTATAATGTATTAATTATGTCTTTTTCTATCCACATAGATAAACAAGGGATGGGAAGCTATCCTGTTGCAAAGCCATCTTTTAACTTGGCTGCAGTTGTTGCAGAAACAATTGGACTCGTTCAAGAAGAATCTGTAAGTAATGTTCCTGTATTTCTCAAAAAATAAATCTTATAAGCCAGTTATTGTGTAATGCGGTGTTTGTCAAGCTATGTAACTGACCTTGTTGGGGAACTGCTGAGCTCCAGGAAGGTAAAAGTCACCCTAAGAAGAAAAGTAATTATTTTTTGACTATTTTCACTTTAAGCAAAAGCCTTCTGAATAATACATTTTTTAAGGGTATGTCTACACTACTCGGCGGGCAGCAATCGATTCAGGAGGGATTGATTTATCGCGTCTAATATAGACGTGAGAAATGGACCCCCGAGCCCTCTCCCGTCGACTCCTATACTCCAGCACCGCAAGAGGCACAGGCAGAGTCGATGGAGTGGCAGCTGTCGACTCACCGTGGTGAAGACACCACGGTAAGTCGATCTAAGTACGTCTACTTCAGCTACGTTATTCACATAGCTGAAGTTACATAACTTAGCTCCCACCCTCCCACCCCCAGTGTAGACCAGGGCTCAGTATTCTAAATACTGTTCTGTTTTTGCTTATTCCTGATGTAATTGCCTAGCAAGAAAGGGAAAAGAACAGGCTTCCTGTCCACAGGCTTTAAGTAGCTTTATAAAATGTATTTTTTCCCCCCTACTTACAACTCTTCATTTGAATAAAACAATGAGTTAAGTCCACAGATCTGGCTAGCCTGTGCTCAGTGCAGAAACTGAGGTGATGGGATGGAGGAAGGGTGGTTCTAAGTCGCATTTATAGTTCCCCTGGTCTTCAGGGCTGTCTGGGGATTGAACCCAGCCCTCATTGTAACTTGGAGCTGCCACTAGAATAGTCCCTAAAGGACCCAACTGCCAGGGATCACCAGAGTACAGCATACTTTTTCCCACACAAAACTTGTGCTTTGGGGAGTAGGAGGAATTGTTAGCATAAAGGTGGCTAGGGTGGCTTCATGGCACCCCAAGAATTCAGCTACCTGTTCAGTTAGATTTCTGGCCTTGCATCATTGGAGCAGTCAAAGGGAGTGGAACAGGTGGCCTCAATCTGGCCAATAAATTCACCTTTTCTGATAAATAAACTTTTTAATTGTAGTAACTGTATAAATTATAGTGGAACAATTGAAATTCTCTGTTTTACTTCTTAAACCAAGTAGGAGCTTAACGGAAAAAATCATCCTAGAGATCTCTACACTCACTAGCATAAAGGTAACACTCATATGTAATGGAGACAGAACTTTCGGGAGCTGTTCCAAGACATTGGAACAAACTCCCACAGGAACAAAGGATAATCACAAACCACCTCATCTTCTGTTCCACTGTTTTCAACCTTCCCTACTCTGACAGACACATAGCAACATATACATTTCAAAACAAACAAACCCAAACCCTACCAAAACTGTGCACTGCACATGCAATTCTTCTTTTGGGGGAGGGGTGGGGGTGGAGGGGAGAAGGGAGAATGAGCACATGTTGTGTAGTTCTGTATGACATTAGTCACATTCACTTAAAGAACTATTGGAAGGCATGTCTATACTGTAGTGTAACCCATACTCGGGCTTCTATCTAAAGCCCCCTTCTGTCTGCACACAAATCTCTTGGACTCAGGCTTGCACCTAGGGTCCTAGGACCCCACAAGTTTGGAGGGGTCAAGCCAAGACCCAGGGTTCAAACCTGGATAAACACAGTCTCCCCTGGACTTGGGTCCTGAGAGTCTGCAAAAAGTAGCCCACAATTCCTTGGGCTGACATTCTTTGAGAGAGAGGAAAATCGACTTGAGGGAAACAGGAGCAACCCCCTTGTTCTAGTACAGCAGCTCAGCAAGTTGGCATTTAGCCCTTCCGTTTTATTCTGACCACTGAACTGCAAACTCAACTTTGGAGAACCTTCTGCATTTGCAGTGGACGCTGACCAGGAGTAGTCCTTTGCAAAACGCACTGCTTCATGGTTGTGGGAGCACAGGCAGATTTTGGTTAATCTCTCCAGTGAGTCCAGCCAAACAGTGGATTTTAGTAAGAGTACAAGGAATGACCACGTATAACACCAAATAGCGAAGAAGCTGGCAGCGTTGGAAATTTACTGGACCAGTGACCAGTGCAGAGAGTGAATTAAGTGACTCAAGACGGAGTACCAGAAAAAATAGCAACAAGAGCTGCATGTCAGGCAACCCGCCAACAGTCATGCCTGTTTTATGATGAGTTTGATCAGATGCTATGTGCTGCGTTGAGCATGGAGCCAATGGTGGTGCATGACGACTTGGTCAGCCAAGATGGCAACCTGCGTGTCCCAGCATGGAAACAAAATGAAGTCAGCAAAGTGATTGCTGCTGACACCAGTTCAGAGGGAGCTTTGCCACAGAAGCAGCTGCAGCTCATCTCGGGGCTGTACTCCGAAGAGTTTTTTTGCCCCATAGAGAATCGGCCTGCCACGGAGCCTGGTAAGTTTCCAGCTCCATTTTAATGTTTATTAATATAGAAATGGGAGTGATTTCTATTCTATGAATGAATGCAAAAGTTAGTGCTAGCCCTGGGTAGCGGTGTGTATCCACTAATGGCAGATGGTATGTCAGCGCCTCGGTGTTCACCACCAAATGGAATTCAAAATGGAGACCATGAAATGCAAACAGTTAAAAACACATTTAAACGTGAGTTGTTTATGGACAGCCACACATTTTTGATAGCACATTCCTCTTGCTAAAAATAACAACTTTGCATTGCCATCCCCATAAGTACACTGCTCTGTAACCACTCAACAGTGTAATGAGGCACCTGGAAACAGTGAACTGGGGGGATTATGAAAATGTGTTCCATTTACAAATCTGGTCCATTTCAGTTACATGTAGTTCATGCAGTCCATAGGAGGCTAAATCATTTCTCCCAAATACGACTGGGGTTTTAAGTTTGGTCCAGAAATGTGCCGGGGATGTGGGAATGGCTGTGGAGTTCTGGGTATTTTCATGCAGTAATAACAGGCTCAGTCATTTGGATGCTTACACAGCATCTTGTTGATTCCCTCATGAATTCTGACCCAATCCCAGGTGCTGATAGCTGCAAACTTTTCCCATAGCAGGAACTCCAGATAGGTAGTCATGTTTTGGGGAAGGGCATATTTTCCAGGGCCATTTTGGTAGCTGACCATCCCACTCCACTCGTAGAGGCGCTGTTCAGTCACTACTTTGCATATTTCATTGGCAGGCATTGCTGGTTTCCCATGGGCAGCTTGCTGTACCACCTCTTATTTGCCAGTTGGGGACCACAAGAACGGGTATGTCCTCCAAAATGTGGAATGCCTGAAATGATAGAGCAACCTTTTGTAGAAGAGCCACTAACGTCCCTGTTGCCCTCCCACAGCCCAAGTTGTTCTGCAATTCTTGGGGGAGGGGGAGAAAGCAGCTGCGATTTTTAACTTGCCATTGTCTCTGTACTTATTACACTGCGATTAACCTGGCTTTGTCCAGGGAGCTTCTGTGGGCTGAAGCATCCCCCTTACAATATATTGAAATTCAGTTTTTAAAAGTAACATTTTATATCCTTGAAATTCCGCAAGGATTTTTTCTGTGCTCCTTCACTGGGCTATTTGAGACAATAACCCTCTCTGTCTTTCCTTATTCCAGGCCCCTCAACTTCTACAGGCTAGTACTTCTACAGCGCAGAAGAAGCCTGTGTCAGTGTACCTTCATGGACCGTTCAGAAAGGAAGCATTTCTGTGATGAACTTATAGTTGTAGTTCTGGACAAGGCCAACAAGTAGCTCCATTACTTAAGAGAGAGGGACTTATGGCTAGAGGAAAGGCATGACGAGAGGCAAGCAGAAAGGTTCAGGCTGGCTGTACAGCTTGAGGACAGGGTTGCAGCAGAGGAGCTGACATTTGCTTCCTAGTTCCTAAAAAAGAACAGCAGCTAAGGGAGGATGACAGAACTCAGCAGAAAGAACTATTTGAATGGCTGCTGTCACTAATGTCCGCATGAGTACTGGCTCCTGCTGCACCCGCATCATGGCTTGAGTCCCCTTTGCAGTACTCTGTGCTGCAGGCCAGGAGCAGCTTGGACAACTCTATGACTGGGTGGCCCATGCAGTAGGGCCCCATCTGTGGCTGGGCAGGGCAACAGTGCCCCAGTCAGTCCTCTGTACTGACATCCTCCCCCATGGATGCCTTTACTACCCTCCCCAGTGTCTAGCGCTTGGCAAACGTGGGAAGGGAAAGGAGATTGGGGAACTGGGGGACATGCAACAGTAGGGGGTTTCTGTCTTGTAGATGGTTTCACTGTTTGTTTGTAAGGTTCTGTTACTGGTGTTTTGGTGTGGTGGCCTGCCTGGCAATGTGTTAATGTTGTATTTTTCTAATAAATGTTTCCTGATAAAGCTTTTTATTTTAGTAAGAAATGTCTTTGCTATCACTGCATCACATCATATAATGTGTGTTTCAATAAAAAAGGTAAATAAATACATGATCAGAGATAATTGGGAATTGGTATACACCTCTACCTCGATAGAACCCTGTCCTCGGGAGCCAAAAAATCTTACCGTGTTATAGGTGAAACCGTGTTATATTGAACTTGCTTTGATCCACCGGAGTGCGCAGCCCCGCCCCCCCCAGAGCACTGCTTTACCACGTTCTATCCGAATTCGTGTTATATCGGGTCACGTTACATCGAGGTAGAGGTGTATAAGTGCTATTTTTCAATACAGTTAGTTACATCAATACATACATCAGTCACTTCCTTACATCAGTGAATTAACCTTCCCTCATCTTCCATTCGATAAGCTCTCAGGTCATTCATAAGTACATTTCATAGCAATCAACGCCTCTCCCTTACTCCCCCCTACAAGAATATTCATAAAGGGACTATTCTCCCTCTTCATTGGCCCATGCAAGTCTGTAATGTGGGAGCACAAAGCATCCCTAACTTCTGTTGCCCATGTGCACCCAGATCCATCCTTGGTAGGTGCACTTTTCTGGCTGAGTATACCAGTTCAGGAGTCCATTCAAGGGGAAATGGCTCACCTTGGGCATCACAAAAATTGTGATGAACACAGCAAGCCACAGCATGAGCACAGCATTGATGACATTGGAATCCAAACGGGTCTGTAGACACCTCCCAATAGGATTTCTATCTGCCAAATGCACATTCAACAACCATTCTGCACCTGCTAAGAGTGTAATTAAACCTTTTGCCAGGGCCTCTGATATCAGGGTACAGTTAAGCCAAGGCCAACAGGGACATGTGGGGCCCCAAGAATGACAGTAACTCCATTTATGACAATGTCATTTGGTGGGAATAGTGTCATAGTCTGTCCATGAATGTAGGCTCCCCATCAGCAGAAAACCCTGGCATCATGATTTTTTCCAGTGCAGCTCATATTGATGTTCATAAATTGGCCACCGTGGTCCACAAGTGCTTGCATAACAACGGAGAAGTACCCTTTGCAGTTTATGTACTCGTGCTCTTTGAGGGGGGCAAAGTATGAGCACGTGCAGCCCATCAGTGGCCCCAGCACAGCTTGAAAACACCATTCTCTCAAAGCCAGCAGTTATTTCCAGAATATCTTTTATGCCCATCACTGTGGGGTATATCGCATGCCCGATTGCCTCAGAAACCTCTCCCACCACTTTATCCACAGTTGACTTTCCAACACCAAACTTGTTGGCAACAGACATATAGTATTCTGGGGTAGCCAGCTTCCAGATGATTATAGCAACTCGTTTCTGGACCAGTCTGGCTGTCCTCATGCATGTGTCTGTATGGTGGAGAATCAGGGCAAGTTGCTCACAAAGCTCCAGAAATAGAGATTTCTTCATGCAAAAATTCTGGACCTGCTGCTGGTCATCCTAGATCTGCAAGACAATGGGATCCCAGCAGTCTGTGCTTGTGGCCCTGCTCCCAGAAGTCAGACTGTGTAGAAGTTAGCAGCAGCTATACCAAGTGTCATGAGCAACATCAGCCAGTTCAAGTCTGCCATGTCTGTGTTCTCCTGCTCCATCATTAGCTCTGTCAGGTGCCTTCAGTGGGTCAGAAAATGTCTCAGAAATGTCCACCAGCATCTCATGGAACCTCTGCCTGTTTCCTGGAACAGGAGTAAAAGTGCATGTGAGAGAAATTCTTCAAATGGTGCCTTGCTGCCTTTGGTTGCTGGGAGCATGCAGACCAAAATGAGAGGTCTTGGCAGATAAATGCTTGGCAGGATGTGTTGGTGGGCTGTTCAAACTTCCTGTAATGTGTAGGGTGGACAGTCAATGTTTCCTATGCTGTACCACAAAGAAAGGGCTAGAGCAATTACATTTCAGGGGAGTGCTAGGAAGTCTGGGATATGGTTGGTTAGACTTGGATCTGTATACTGCAGTGTGGATGCTGGAGCCCTGGTTTTGGGCCTAGGGTTGACAATCCATGTAGATGCTCAAGTCCTGGGTCCACGACTCAAGTCCCACTAACCCTGGACTTGCATTGAAGTGTAGGCGTACCCTCGGATTCCACCATGGAGAGGATAGTAAAAGAATCTGTATAGAATTGTGTTTTTCTTAGGAGTACAAAATGAAACGAGTTCTTTACTGGTTTACATGCATGAAACATGGAAGCTAACTGTCTTGAAAAAAATTTTAAAGCGCTTTTTTTAGGGCTCATTTAAAAGCAGATTGTTACGGTAGTATAATAGCTGGCTGGTAAACTTCAGCTACTTATTCATCTCAAGACTTTCAAAATTGAACTATTTAGTTTGGGATTTTTGGTGTTCTAATTTTCAAGTCTAATATTTATAATTTTTTAATTCTTTTCTATTATTTCATTCATTATTTTCACGGCATTCAAGGAGTCCCAGAGTGTACTGAATGCTCTTAGAAGTGACATTCCGATGACCCAGGTGCCTCAGAGCCCACAGCAGGAAGATTCCAGAAAACAGCTAGCTCATGAATCATCAAGAAATAATGACAACTTGGGGTGAGTTTCTTTTTAATTTATAGCAAATAAAAATGAATAGCGGTAAACTGGCTTATATCAAATCTTAGTTTTGATAGAATATGGTGTCTGTCTTTAAAGTTACGACTCTGCAAAACCCAGTAGTTTCATTTTATGTGGGCTTCATAGACCCGAACAGGTCAGTGTTCTAAAACCAAACAAAATTCCTTATGACTTGGAGAGATTTACAAAACCATTGATTTTTACTTCTTTCTTACCAAGATGACATCAAATGTTTGAGGGGGAAGTATCCCAGTGCAATGAATCCCCACTTCTGAGATTTCCTTAGCTATTGTGTAGTGCCTTCTGGGGCACCTTCAACCTCAGACTCTGGTAAGATAGTGGAGTGGCACCAGGAATTCACTTTTGCTGAAAAGAGACAGGCATGTGGGCCATTCCCCTTAATTTCTTCTCTAAGGTGGCATGGGTGGGAGTGACCCATTTTGTAAGTGAGCTGGCTGCCACCTGAAGATCCCAAGAGGGAACCATTGACTGCCCCACAGACATTATTGAGGAGGTTATAGGTCTAATGCTGTTGAAACAATCAGTTAAAACAGTAATATGGTTCATATAAGTACCCAGATAGGCCTCTCTCCCAGAGCGCCTCCACCTTCCATCCTTTGAATAGATTGAAAGCCAAGGCCTGTTGGGTGGAGAGATTTCTATGTCAGGTTGATTCCTCTTCCAGATTTGAGAGAACCCAGGGGAGGACTCAGGGTCACATTGAAACAGAAAACCAGATCTGTTTTTGCCTAGTTTTGGTCCTCTGGTTTTAACTCTGATCATTGACCAGATCTCATATGCATACAAACAATGTTCATTTCTCATCTTTCCTTTTTATCCAATAAGAAATACAGCCAGGAATAGTGTTGTATTACAGCTTTCAGGGAAGTAACCCTTTATTAGTACTAACTACTAAAATTGTAGATAATACTGTACTAACAAACTAAAGCCATTACAACTTTTTAATTTTCTGTTCAGCTACTAGAATACATGCTGGTAAGTGTACATAATTTTCCCCTCAGTTTGTACAGTTGCTGCCTGACAATTGCTGAATAATGCTCATATTTTAGGGGACTGAATTTTTAAAAAAATCATTTTTCCCAGTGGCACAAGGAATGTCTTTCATCTCTCAATATGTTCAGACTTTCAGATTCATCTCAGAACACTCTACCAGATGTAGACTGGGATTCTCAGGTAGCTTCTCCTGTTTTTGGAGCATCTAACAACATGAAGAACAGCCTGACTTCAAGTCTTTCCCCTTCTGTTTTAGAAACAGGACTGAAGTCCAATGCCAAAAAAGACTCCTTCAACAGTACTTTCAATTCTAGATCTCACAAAATTAGATCAAAATCTGAAGATGTTGCTCTTGTTGCACCACTTAATCTTGGAACTGAAGTAAACTCTGTTATCAGCCAGGCCTCAGCCAGTAGGCAGATGGTTGTGAAAAGGGATGTAAATGAATCCATAACTTGTATGGGCAACTCTTGCTCAGGTAAAGAGATGATCAAGAATGACTTCCTCCTTGCACCCCACAAACAAGTGGCAGACAGGTGTGCTAAAAGAAAAAAAACAGAAGATGAGCGTGTGACTAGCTGTGAAAAAACATCTTTCAACAAAGAAAACTCTTTCCCTTTTCGAGCAGACATTCAACCTGTTAATGGAGATCATGTAATTGATAAGCCTCTGGACCTGTCTGATCGTTTTTCTGCTATTTGCTGTCAAGAAAAAAGCTCAAGAAGTGATGAGATCTGTAAAAATAGACTAAGACAGGTGACACTGCATGATGTTTTTTCACAGCTGGTAAAGCCCGTTCCAAAGGGTTCTTCATCCATCCAAAATACCAACAATGGAAACTATTTGTCAGGAAAAGAGTCACAAGAACATCCCTATGTACAGGAGATGATTCTCCAGTCATGTGGCAAAACATGCCCAGATAAAAAACCTTTGATGCAAATAAAAGAAGAAATCTCTGCTTTCAAAATCCCATCATTGCCAAACACAGTGGAGACAGAACAACTTTTTGATGACATGAAGGTATGTTGCTTCTCTGAGGGAAATGTGTATTTTATGTTTTTCCTTTCCAAATGTTGTGTTTAAAGCCTGAGAAACGTTAAAATTGTAGTATATTGTTAGGTTGCCAGTGGCCATGACCCAATTAGAAAGAAAACCAGGACAGGACATGGAGAATGTGAGCTGGCATCTGTGCTTCAACCAAACCCTTGTAGAATAACAAAAACTAAACCACTGCAAAATGAACAAGGTAACTTATTTTCTTTCTTCAGCCCATGCCTATAGTTTAAAGGAGTGGAATGTTCACATTTTCGTTCTTGTGCTCCTATTGTTGTTCTCTTCCTCTAATCCTGCTCCTAACTTCATATCCTTTGATATGCCACCTCTTATTCCTAGAATTTCCTCTACATTAACTATCCCCATCCTCATTTGCCTCAAATCATTTTTTAAAAACATACCTGTTTCATGAAGCTTTCATCAATAATGTCCCCTGTCATTCTGTGTTCACTAGACAGTATTTGTTCCTGGCTTTAGATTGTTAAGGGCAGGAAAGATCTTTTTTTTTTTTATCTAGCTTACTTTACGTTGTAACTGCACATAGCACTTTGCTGCAGTATATGAATAAGATGTTGAAACAAAATAAGTTTGATGTTTTATTGTACATCAACTTTCTCATATATAGATAGACATTTAAAATTAATGATAGCTGGCTATAAGTCTGTCTGAATGTTTGTTTGCATTCAGCTCAGTGGTTTGAGCATTGGCCTGCTAAACCCAGGGTTGTGAGTTCAGTCCTTGAGGGGGCCACTTAGGGATCTGGGGCAAAATCAGTACTTGGTCCTGCTAGTGAAGGCAGGGGGCTGGACTCGATGACCTTTCAAGGTCCCTTCCAGTTCTAGTAGATAGGATATCTCCATTAATTTAATTTAATTTCTAAGAAAGTCCTGTTCTTTAGTAATGGAGAGCATTACTACCAAATACCCCTATTTGCAGGAATTATATTATATATTTTCACTTTTCTAATTAGAATGTCTGAATAACTCTTCATTCAGCAGCATTCTTTTTAGCCAACTCTGAAACAAAAGAACTCAGACCAGCAGTGTAGCTATTTGTTTAGTAGTATCTTTACTTTTATGGTCATCATCAGTATTGAATAGATAGGATGAGCTGACAGACCACGTGAAACTTTTTATTGTAATATTATTTAAGACCACCATATTTATATGTACTATACAAAAGAGAGAGTTCATCGTTACAGTAACAGTGTATATAGTGAATGTACAGAAGAATCTAAAGGATTATTTTAAAATAGCCAAACTAAACTATATCTGAACTAAATTATATCAAATTAGTGTACTTACTCTACACTATTTCAATCTTATTATGAGAAAAATCAAGCCTAAAAGAAGAATGAATAGCTAAAAAGGAAATACACCTAAGGTTGGCATTATATGTCAGTAGTTTGATTCTGATTTGTCTTTTCTCTCTTGCTTCCTGTATCCCCACCTCTAAGATAAACCATCGTTAGAAAATATGCAGTGGAGTATAGATCCAGGAGCAGACCTTTCCCAGTACAAAATGGATATTACGGTTATTGACACCAAGGTAAGGAGAAATTTGAGTCACACCCTCATATCCCATAAAATAAATAATAAACTTAACTTTTTAAAAAAGAGTAAATTAGGCTAATTTGATAATAAGCTGCATATCTAAAACGTGGTTTAGAAAAAATTGAAAAATGCCAGAGTAGGTTTAAACATTACAAATACATTTTACTTAGAACAAAACTTTGCAAAGCAGATCCTCAATTTATCTCCCAAAGCTTTTCATCATCCATTACAAAGATAGTGCCACATTCTTTTGAGTGCTTTCCCGGTAGCTGTGGAAAAGGGAACAGTCAATACTAAAATGTTTTGTAAAAAAATTAAAGAACGTTCTTAATTACACAACTTGTCTTTTGTAAGTGTTCACTGTGAACTCTATTGTAAATAGTTGGAGACTTACAAGACTTGACTTTATTAACTTTATTTGGATCACTGACATTTAGTCAGTTAGGAAGCATGGCCTTGTTGAATGTTTTCCTGAATGGTAATTGTTTTTGTCATTCTTGCTTGTCTTAAAGGTTAATTTGTGTGCAAATATATTGATTCTTCATGTAATTGCAGGAATTATTTCCATGAAATTTGACAGTTTGATGAATTGCTTTATACATCCATAAATAAATTTTCCTTTCATAAAACTTTACAGAAGGTACCTGTAGAATATGATCTCAGTGACTAGTGATGTTCGCCAGATTACCCCAATTTCAAATCCAGTTGTATAACCTGGTATTAGCAACAAGTTTCTGTATCTCTGCCATGCAGATGTTACTCTCTGAAGACAACTGTGGAAAAACTTATTCGTAGATTCTTAGTTCCGGTAGTGGGGAACTTGTTAAATTTCTTTGGGAGACTTGTCTGAATTGTATCTTAAAGGAACTTCAGGTACCTGATATGAGACTGAAATATGTCAATTAGTTGTAACTTTTAAGTGTGATTACCATTATTATACTTCATTTATTCAGGAAGGCTCTCAATCAAGAGTAGGAGGAGAGACTGACATGGACTATACATACGTTAGTGAAAGCATGCTATTAAAAATGAAAACTCAAGAGCAGAAAGGAGAAAGCAGTCCAAGTATGTATTTTTCTCCTCTTCATAAATTGATTGAAAATTGGCTGATGTTACATTATAGTTTGTTTTGTAGCATTACTGTAGCATTGCAGTAAGGACTACAGGTTTATCGTGATGGCTTAATCCATTTCCTGTTGAAGTCAATAGAAGACTTTATATTGAGGGCAAAGACTTGGCTAGGGTTCATAGTTTATGGCTGAGATTGTGCTTCCTTTCTACACTTCTATAAACAAATTAAATATACCTCATATAGTACTTGTAGTCTAACCTGAAATAAACATGTTAGATATTTAAGTACTGTCATCACACAAAAAAATACCCCATTATTGACCCTATCAAACTTCCTTTATCTGTAGAAAGATCTCATTTTAATATACTAAATATATACAATTAGTGTGTGTGTGTGTGTGTGTGTGTGTGAGAGAGAGAGATTTATTTCATGTCATATGTAAATCAATTTGACTGTATTTAAAATACCTAAGACGGATGGAGGTGGATTGTCATTCACCAGTAAAGAAAGCAGATATTTGTGTTTGGATAATTCCACAATAGTAGCTATCAACAAAATACCTCTATTCATGCAGTGCTAAGGTTGAGGATTTATTATTGTGAAATCACTTTGCATATATACACTTATATCAATCAAGGTATCTTTCTGAAGTAGGAAAGCATAATCCATATTCAAAAGATGAAGAACAAGGCACACAAAAATTAAGTGAGTTGACCAAGCTGTTGTAGTGAGACAGTGACAGAGCTGGAAGTACAGTATAACCCTGTTCTTTTGATTAATGTTCCACCGAAAACATATGTTTTGTTGAAAGACTGATTTGGATGTTTGTTCTGACCTTTTTTATAGAGGGAGAAAGAAAAATGAATGACAGCTTAGCAGAAATGTTTGATCGGACATCATATGAAGAATATAAATCTTGTCTAGAAGATGATAGTCCTTCAGCATGTGATGAAAAAGAAAATCCTCTTGAGGAAGAGGAAGAAAATGAGGAAGTCTCATCAGCAAGCAAACTAACGAGTAAGTAGTATACTTGGTTTTTCCTTTAATTATAGTGTTAATACAGTAACTCCTTGCTTAACGTTGTAGTTATGTTCCTGAAAAATGCTACTTTAAGCGAAACGATGTTAAGCAAATCCAATTTCCCCATAAGAATTACTGCACTGTTATCTGTTGCCTCAAAGCTGATTGTGTATTTCATGAAGCTTGATCTCAGTGCTGTCATTCAGCACACTAGAGGACAAATAGATAATTGTGAAATATTAAAATTGAGAAATCTGCATATGGTTTTGGTTCAGGTAGATAATGGTTAACTAAAATAATTTAATGCTAAATTTTTAAAATTAACACTGTTGCAATTTATTCAGTATATCTCGCTCAATCATTTTATGGTCATTCTGCCTAGGCAGTTCATTAACAGACTTATGGCCTGTTTTTATTTATTTACAGAGCATGAGAATAAACAAGATAAAACCAAGCAGAAAGCTTTTGTGGAGCCATATTTTAAAAGTGATGAAAGGTAATGCAACATTTTTATTAATGTAAGAGGATTGGGTTTTCCCCTCTGAAGAGACATTATCCTTTCATAAAATAAAACTGCTAAATCATTCCATACAAAGAAGCTGAAGGTGTACAACTGGAAAATCTCTAAATGAATTCTGGTTATTATTACAAAGAAGGAAGATGAATCGGAAAAAGAAACGACAGAACATTGGAAGAGAGGAATGCTTGTCACTTTTTAATAAAGAGAAGGAAATGTTACTCTTTTACTAAAAGCATGCTTCTGTAATCTGTGATATTTTTCCAAAACACATAGTAGCTCAAGTTATGTATTATCATGTTTATTATGGTAGTGCCTAAGGGCCAGCTAAGAATGGGGCCCCATTATGCTAGGCACTATATAAATATATAGAGTAGTAGATGGTTCCTGCCCGAAAATGTTCACAATCTAAATGGACAAGACAGACACAGGGTGGGGGAAGAGATATAACATACAAAAAGAATAAACAATGTGATGGTAGCAAACATCAGGTATGTTCCATGACTGGTGGTGGGGGAGTGGTACTTAGGAAGGGATCAGCTAAATGGAAAGAAAAGGGAAGGAGAGCAAGGGGGGACAGGGCAGGGGAGAAGGGAAGGAGTGAAGCTGTGGTGAAGAGACTGGAGGGTGGGTAGGGTTGGTGTAAACAGGCTATCTGCCCAAGGAAGAGAAAGCAGGGTGACCAGATGGACTGTCCCTATAAAATCGGGACAGTCCCAATTTTGGGGTCTTTTTCTTGTATAGGCTCCTATTACCCCCCATCCCAATTTTTCATGCTTGCTGTCTGGTCACCCTAAGAGAAAGTCAGAGAACTTCCTACAGTTCTGAGTGGAATGTCCAAACCTGGAAAAAAGTCCCTACTTTGGCTGCTCCTATTTCTACTTCCTGGAGTCGCTGGCTAGCTTCTGTATGCAATTCTTCTCGAAGGCCAAAGAACATACAGATTTCTTATAAGTGAGGGTTTTTTCAGTGTCTCAATCTTTTTGTTTTGTATCAAGCTTTTTGAAATTCCTGTGGACATTAAATAAGGAACATTCAACAGACCACCGTAGATCTTAGTGCTTTCGCCATTCATCTCCTGTTTTCATCATAACCTCTTAGTCTTCATTTCATAATACCATTAAGCACTCGATTTACCGTCTGGCTCACGCATCTATTCTATACCCAGCCTGTTTTAACTTTGCAAAGGAAAGAGACTGACATTGTGTCTTGCTAAAAAGAAAATGCAAAGTTGAAAAATCCCATACAGTTGGAACAAACAGGTAGAAACATCATGGCACTCATGAAGCATTTACTAAAAAAAAAAACTAAAACCTTAAGTTGGGCAGGCGATAAGTTAATACAATTCAAGATTTTTAAGTAGAGATGAGATGTTCAGCAGTTCCTGTTTCACGGAGGAGCATAGATACATGTAAGACAACTTACTTTTAAAACAAACAAACAAAAACAAAAAAACACTGCAACTTCTTTTGGCTACAGATTATTCCTTTATGTTCTGATGTTAAAGATAGCTTTTTATATGCCAGTTGTCAGGAAGCTGAGATTTTTTCAGATAATCTGTTAGCTTGTCCCTGTGAAATCCTATTATTTCCTTGCTGCTGTCTGCTTCATTGGGTTAATAAACACTTTAACTTACCAAAGAAATACATTATCAAGTGAAAACCTAGGCTATGTCTGCACTGTGCGACAGTGCAGACTATGGGAGGGTGAATCAGAGTGCACCAGAATGTTGGACTCTACTGCCCCATGTGGATGCTACTGACATGAACTAAAAGGTGCCTGGTTTGCATTAACATAGTCCTGTTTGAAAGAGTTGAATGGGGGTAGTTAGAGCGCAGAATTTTGGTGCGCTCTGCAGTTAACAAACCCTGTAGTCTGCATTGCGGAGTAGTATGCCCCTAGTAACTTTTCTTTTTGCTTTTCAGAAAAAATGCTGTGTTAGGTTTTCCTCATATTGAGGTTGTTCGGAAGAGAGAAGAGAGAAGAAAATTGCTGGGCCATACCTGTAAGGAATGTGAAATAGTAAGTAAAACTCTTTTAAGTTTTGGTCAGTCTTGCATTATTTTCACTTGCTTGGTACCAGAGGCCTGAAATGCTTCTCAAATTAAAAACATAGAAGCGTGAGTACTGGTAAATCAAGTGGCAAAAAAGTCAGTTGTACTAATGCTGTTGGCCACGGTAGAGATCCATAATAAAAATTAGGTACTGTAATAATGGAAAATAATTAGATAAAACAACATCCTGGAATGATAGCATTGGCATTTACTTATTTATTTTTCCTGTATCTACTAAAAGGAGTAGGCATTGCAAATCCTCATGTCAATGAGGCCTCAATTAACAAAAATAAATCAACTACCCCAGGGATTCTCAAACTGGGGGTTGTGACCCCTAAGGGGGTTGCGAGGTTATTACTGGGGGGTCGCAAGCTGTCAGTCTCCAGCCCCAAACTCCACTTCATTTCCAGCATTTATAATAATGTTAAATATAAAAGATGTGTTTTTAATTTCTAAGGGGGGGGGGGTCACACTTGGAGGCTTGCTGTGTGAAAGGGGTCACCAATACAAAAGTTTGAGAACCACTGAATGGTTGATCCACCAGTATCTCAGCAAGAGAGTGATAGCACTACTTCTGCTAAAGCTGAGATATCCAGAATTGGTTCCAAGATAGAATTGTAATGTTAAGCTGCACTTCATGGTATATTCTTCATGTTTTGTTTTTTCTTTCCGAATGTATATACAGGAACAAGTATTCAAATAAAATTGCACCTGCACATGCGTGTATCTGTACAAATGCGTACAAAACTTGCCTGTCAAAATTGCAGATACCTTTTATAAACCAGATTGAAAAATTAGCCCACCGCAACTGCTTGTCGTCATTTTGAAAATAACATGATTTGTCAGTACCAACTGTTACAGTATAGTTTTGCACATTGACTGTCAGAGCAGCGGTCTGACTCTTAGTGATATCCGGTTCATATCTGCAGTCCCCAAAACTTATGCGTGTAATGTTGTATAACTCACCATCATTTTAGACTAAGCAACAAGTGTAATGAAAAGTATAATGTAAGGCAGTGGTCCCCAAACTGTGGGGCGTGCCCCCCCCCCCAATCGGGGCACAGAGGAATGTTCAGGGGTTCGTGTGGCAGGGTCAGCCCCCAAGGGAGGCAAGGAGGAACGCCACACCTCCAGCCCCACTCTGCCCCAAGACCATCCCTGCCCCCAACCCTGTTCAGCCTCCAGTTTTGCTCTGCCTCCAGTCCCACTCTGCACCTTGATCTGCCCCCAGCCTAGCTCTGCCCTCATTCCCTCTCCACCTCCAGATCAGCTCTGCCTCTAGCCCCAGCTCCTTTGTTATCCCCAGTTCCATCTCCACCCCCGTCTTCAGCCCAAGCTCCGCTGCTGAGGAAACCTTGGCTGTGCAGTAATGGAAAGGGAGGAGGGGTGTGGACAGATTCCCTTAATGGTAAGGGGGGGCGGGGGGCAACTGGAAAAGCTTGCAAACCACTGATGTAAATGGTAGAGAGAAAAGTTGTAAAGACATTTTTACATTTATTTTTCTCCCTTTCAAGTAATTGAAATGCTTTCAGGCACATTATATATGTGTTACTCTTATTTTATGTGTATAATAGACTATACTTCATTTGGTCATTAATATACTTTTCAGTCTGCTGGAGATATTGAGCTACAATCTCATACTTCACAACATGTCTGAGGTGTGGATTAATGAGCTAATAAGAGTTCCTGCTGAGTTTTATTGCTTAATTTCCACTCTTATTTAGAACCAATATTTTTCTTAACATCCATTCTGTCCAACTGATAGCTAAATTTTTCCAACTGAGTAATGTGGCTTACTAGTATGTTCTTGAACAAGTTCATGAAAAATCCCTTTGATAAAACCTTCACTAAAATGTGGTTTTAATGCAAATAGTCTTATTTACAGCTGACTGTAAAAGTAAATTCTCTATTCCAAAATATGTGAAATCTAAAGGGTTTGAATGAAAACAGAGCATTAAAAAAAAAAGCACCTCTATTCTGTTTCTTGTGCCAAGAGCCATGCATTAACAATTTTAATTTCCTGTCTCTGCATGCTACAGGACTTTTCCTCCCAACGAACCCAGTTCTCATTATATTTTGGCAAGTAACATTGTGGAAACATTTGTAGACTTTATTTCGTAATGTACAAGCATTAGAATTCTGTTTTTATTCTAATTATTTTTGAGGAAAGATTTTTTTATTTTTTATTTTTTTTAGTGTAAACCATCCAAGATTGTACGGAATGCTTGGCAATAACATTGCACTAAAATGACTGGATTTGAAAAAATTCTTAACTGAAGCTACCACTTGGTTAATTTTCTGCATAGGTCTGTATACTTTGGTCCATTCACAGTTCCAAAAGAGAATCAGTATTGAAAATAATAGTCCTCATTAGATGAGAAGCCACTTCCATATCTGGTTCTGGCACCTAACACTACAATATATGTTAACATCAGATTTTGGCTCTCATTTTTACTCAATATGTAGATATCTATAAGAGCTACTCCAACAAGACTGCTCCCAATCAGAATTTTTGCAAGTTAGTGGTAACTCCCTATTATATTTTTTCCTGATGATACTGCATTCTCAGTCATGATGACTTTATACGCAATTTTTAATGAAAATACATATTTTGTGTTTGAAATGGCATCCTTAATAGGACACTGACTGCTTCTTTATACTTTTTTTTCCTATCCTTTAGCTACACTGTCACTTTAGAAGCTTCTGTCAATGTTTTCTTCTTCTGTTTGCAAATATTCACCCCTGTCCCCAGTGTTCTAATTTAAAAGAGCTAAAATTTAAAAGCCTTACTTTCTGGTTCTTGCAAAATGATGACAATTCAATTTGTTACTGTTGATTATTTGTTTTTTAATTTCCCCAGAAAATAGTATTGTAGCTTTTAAATTGTTTTAATCCCAGTTCACTCCATTCCCCAGCAGTTCAGACAATTTAGTAGTTTAGGCCTAAAATTTTATTACAACAAGCCTGATAGAGGGAAAAATACGAGGTTTTTAATATACTGTTTTAAAATTCCTAATAAACTGTTTTAGGACAGTTTAGGATTTAAACCTATTTTCTAATTATCCTTAAGTAATATTTAGCTATCATTAATCTGATTGGCTGATGTGGATTTTCTTTCTGAACAGATGTACGATATCTCTTATTAATTTAGTTGGTCTGCTTTTTAAAAAAAAAAATTATTCTGATATGTTTTCTAACATTGGCCACTGAAAGCTGACTGTACAAAATAATCATTACCTGTTTGCTGTTCTGCTTTTCATCAGCCTATCTATAATCTCAAACACATACTGCTAAACTTCTTTTGTGGATTTGTGTGGTGGGGAAGAAATTTTAATCTAGCTTTCTAAGCATAGTACTGTAGTTTCGAAGTATGTCAACGTGTTCTCCAAATGGAAATGAGCAATGTTTAATTTACATACAGTTATACAAGTTAACAAAACCAATTTTATAGCACATATAAGACATCTTGGCTGGATGGGAGGGCCAAACATCTTTGCATCAGTAGAGCGATTAAGACACGGGTAGATTCCTGATGTTTAAGTGCTTAGGATTTCTCTTGGCAGACTTTTTACCAAAACCTGTTCAAAGCAAAAAGTAATTTTAAATTAATCACGTCTGCAGATCTAGCTCTTCTGTTTAACCTGCAAATCAGGAGTCTTGCAGGATAGAAAGGGGAAACTCTGACCATCTTGGTACAGCCTATTAAAGAACTGAATCTCTTTAAGACCTCTTGCTTCTTTGATGACCCAGAAAGCCTGCATGCTACCAGACGATGAGAATCATGTACTAACTATGACATTTAGAATTGATTTTGTTTTGCTGTCAGATCGATGCTGGATAACACCAACTCAGCCTTTTATATCTTCTATAATAGTTTATATTAAAGTACTTCAGTATCAGGCAGGCCTGCACTTATCCCATACTACGGAAACAGTACAATCAAATCAATCCTCTCTTCATCTTACTGATGTCGTCTCTCATTAATAGCCCTCTCGCAGTGCTTTGGTTGTTTTGCTGTCCACACCATCATCACTACTGACATCCTTTCTTTTTTGGTTTTTACTGGTTTATGTTTCCCCACCAAATATTGAGAGAATTAGTTTGCTAGTATTCTTTAACATTCCCAGTAGGCAGGCCTTGTGTGGCATCTTACTAGCACTAGATGGAGATGGGAAACAAAACAAAACTTTGGGGCATCCCATTAATAAAAGCAATCCTGTACTGGATGAGCATTCCATTTCTTTCCTGTCTCTTACTCCAGATTACTTTCTGCCTGGCTGGACTAAGATTTTAACTTGATTTTCTCTCTTCTGGTCATACCATTGTAGTATTTTGGCAAGATTACTTACTCTTTTGATGAGCTCCAACTATAAAAGTTTGGATAGCACAAGACTGTTGGATTGCTAATTGAATTAAATCATATATTCAAGCTTTGGAAAGACAGTGCTGGATGCATAAATACTGCAGTACTTTATAGTGTCTAAATTACAGACTGGCATTAGCAGGAGCTTTTGGCCAGAAGCATGGTCTATAATGCTAGAAGAAGGATGAAAATTATTCCCTTTCGTGCTGCACATTGGAACCACTCTAATAAATGACTGAACCATGTAAACCAGACTCTTTTAAAAAAGTTACTTTTAACTATTGTATTACTCAGGGTGTACTGGAATATATTGTGTTCTTTCTGAAGTCAGTGACATTGCAGTAGTGTTAGTGAAGGCAGAATTTGGTTCAATGTATGTAGGGCAGATTTTCACCCTGATCTAATTCTTTTGAGTTGTTAAGGTAGCACAAACGAAATAGAGAGCCATAATTCTCCTGCATGGGATTCTCCCTGTGAGTGGGGAGTTTCCAGCTGACAGAACTAACTGCTATGCCTCTCTCCCTGCAGCCCATAGCACAGTTGTTGGGGAGGGGAGAAGAGGAAACCAGATCACTATGTACTCCAGATAGTTCATCAGGGATCATAGTTGGTGGGCATAGGTTAGACCATCTTCTTAGCTGCTCTAATTTGTGCCTTGTGTTTGGCTAGTAAATCAGGGACCCCTATGGCTTTCCCCCTTCTCTGTTGTAACAACCATTAGCTAGATACAGCAGAGAATCTGGCCCATGGACTATTTGTGTTTCATTAATACCTGAAAACGCAATAATTTTAATCTGAATATTACTACTTTTATTGGTTAACTTTGATTCTTCTGTTGGTCTCTGTCTGTATTCCAATCTGTTTTAAGCCCCAATTCTGCAGAGATTTATGTACATGCTTAATTTTACACATGAGTAGTTAAAAGTGTGAGAGTTTCTATATTGTTTGTTTTGTTTCATATTACAGTGTACAAAACTAACACAGTTGCTTGTTTAGGGTGCATTTTTAAAGTTATAGTAATGAGGATGAAATATGTAATAAGTCAAGTTTAAGAAACTAACACTTGAGGTCAGGGACATGCAAACCTAAATCTGTAATTTTGGCCAGCCTCACCAATGTGTATGTATTTAAGCACAATAATCAGTAGTGATAGTGTGATACAAGTAATGTAATTACTGCTTATATATCATTGTTCATTTTTACGACTTATTACATATTTTCCAATTTCTGTTTTTAGTATTATGCAGATATTCCAGAAGGGGAGAGAGAAAAGAAGCTAGCTGCTTGTTCAAGACATAGATTCCGCTACATTCCTCCTAGTACACCAGAAAACTTCTGGGAGGTTGGATTTCCTTCCACTCAAACTTGTGTGGAAAGAGGTGAGTATATAAAATTGTTATTGGAAAGTTTGTATGTTTTTGTTTTTAAACTTGATACTGAGAAAACTGAGGTATTAAAAAAACACTAAGATGCTCATTTCATAATGAAAGATTCCCTACACAGCTCTGTCAAATTCCATTTGACCACCTTCTACTAAGGTCCAGAGTAAATGTTGCCATTTGTTCAATGACTTCTGGGATATTGGGAATGTGAAGAGTATTCCTAAGAACTGGGATAGAGTGAGAGGCTATTGGAAAAATTCCCACAGAACTAAATTAAGACAATATTTATTTCTAACCTAGAGCTAGACTTGAACTGAATTTTCAGAGGTGAAAATCTGGTTCATTGTGTTACTTAAGGCCTCAAATAACAAGATGAATTGATATGTCTTCATAGCTCTCTTAGGTACCACAGTGAATGGGGATGTACGTTATCTGTGGTTGCCTTCTGAACATTGTGGTTTGTTCTTTCTTATGCATATATTCTGGTTTATTGCAAAAACACAAACTGCTCTTAAGACTTTTCTTTACACAGATTATTCTTTCTTTGTATAAATAGTTTTAAAGAAGCCATTGTAGGTTGGCACAATAATGAGTTACTAACACATGGGTCTACTGTTTGGATTAAAAATGTGTGGATTTTTTTATTATGCTGTTCTAGAGTAATGGTGCTTCAAAATATTTCATGTTTCAAATGCTCTAGCCTTAAAACCAGATTTTGCAGGCAGCTTGCCTTTAGAGTGGATCCAACTACTTAGATATTTTGAGTGGAAAACAATGAAGTAGTTGAAAGACTTGTTTGACAAGATGTTTGTGTGCTAGAGTTTTCACTTTGATTATACCAAACAATCCCACCATTCCTTGAATGGGGTAATGGCTTTAAAAATGTACATTTTGAAAGGAGCTGCATCTATATCTTTAAAGGGACTGAAATTCCGAATTAAGAGCCCCATGCATTTCTGAACTCTTTATTATCTAATTACAACAGTACATATACATTCTAAATTTTAATAAATTATAACATAATTATAGAGGTGTGCAGAGTTATCTGTTCTCCAAGGTTTTAAGGTGGATTGCAGGAAAACTTGGCCAGGGATAATTGGTTGAATCCCCATGTTTTCCAAGTAGAATGTTAGGCAACATATATTATGCATACTGAACATAACATTAATATGTCTTACACATTATATCATGTATGAACATTGGGTAGTTCATGCTAAGCTATACCAATGTCAATTGTATTATGCTTTTCCTAGAGTTCTGTTCACTCATACAAAAGTATATCCCATAACACTTTACAACAGCACAACTCTGCTCTTGGCACAGGCAAATACAAAACCTGTCAGAGAAAAGATGTGTATATAGAGTGTGTTCTGATGCAGTTGGTAGGCCATGGAGGCACCTCCTGGTATCTGGAATGTCGTATCCAATGCAAAGATAAGGAAGGTAGAGGACAATACAGAAAAACAAGACAAAAAACTGGTACAGACTGGTGGGTTGAATCTTGGATGATGTACAGAGAAACAACTGTAGTATAAGAATAGGTAGTCGAAAATGCATACATTTGAAGAAGACCTTCTGTGTAAGGTGAACGCTGCAAGACTGATTGTCAGTATGTATGTCTCCTTTTCGTATTGTATTACTTACTCTCTTTGACTAATTAACTGACTAAGCTTTGCTTGAATATTTTCAACATTAAACCACAAGTGTAATTAAGTGACTGGCTACACCTCGTCAAAAAGTGCTATGGGATCTTCAGCCCACTCTTAGAAGAGATGGAGTTTTGATCAATGTTCCTCCTAATTTTTTACATCCATGTGCGGAATGAATTTTGTTATGTGCACTAATATGGAGGTGAATGGGGGGGGGGGAGAGTTTGGAGTGTGGGAGGGTGCTCCGGACTGGGGCATAGGGTTGGTATGCAGGGGGTGAGGGATCCGGCTTGGGGGGTGGGCTCTGGGGTGCAGCTGGGGATGAGGAGTTTGGGGTGTGGAAGGGGGCTCTGGGCTAGGGCAGAGGATGAGGGGGTGAGGGCTCCGGCTGGGGATGCAGGCTCTGGGGTGGGGCCGGGGATGAGGGGTTTGGGGTGCAGACTGCCCCAGGGCTGTGACGGGGAGAGAGGACTCCCCCCAGCCCTCTCTCACTGCAGCAGCCTTGGGCCGGGGGAGAGGCGCCTCTCCCCGCCTGCACGGCCCTTGATAGCCTGCTGCGTGGCCGCACAGCTTGGAGGGAATTTAGGTTTTGATGTGTAAGGTCTTATGCAATAAACTGTCAAACAATGAACAGCAGTGCTAATTAAGCTACTTAAAAAGGATAAAGGGCTAAGTCAGTCTTACTGAAATTTGAACCTGTTGTAAGGAATTTCAAACTTTTTGGGCTCAGACCATTGATCCTATTAGTAATCATAAGTCACTGCTGCGTTCCCTAAATGGAACACTATATATAATGTGATATTTGGAATTGTTGTTCAAAAACAGAATGTCCTTATTTAAATGAGTGGTACGTTATGGCTAGTCCTTGGCAGTCCCTTGAAGTGATTTTGTATATTTTAATTGTGGGTCACACAAAGCATTTCACCAGTTGCAAAGAAGGAATCTACCAGTAAACTTGATTTTAATGAATTTAGTACTTGTGAACAGATCAAAGTTGACAAATATGAAGGCTGAAGTCCTGTACTTATCTTAAAAAAAAGGCTGTTGTCTCTGCTTATTTTTGTGGAGGCCTGTGTTCTGTTAAATGATACATGTGTCCAGAGAAGTTGTATTGAGTGCATTTGATAAATTAGAATGTGGCAAATGTTTTCAGGAACAGATTTCTCGTGTTAAATAAGACATAAATTTTGCAGTATTTCTATATATCTTACAGAAATAACTTATTAAAATAAAATATAAAAGCTTCTGTTAGGGAGGACAGTGAAACGTGTAATGAGTTGCAAAATAGTTGAACATTTGACAGCCTGATTTCTCGGTAGACCTTCAGTATATTCAATCTATATTAGCTGTTAGGAAACTACTGTAAATCAATAACTAAATGTTTAATTTTTTAATAGATAATGTTTTTCATTGGCTGAGGGCATTCTAAAAGATCCCTGGCAGGGTCAGACTAGTTTCCAAAAATGAAAAATACTTTAAACAAAAATCTTTGTGGTAGGCAAAACTTAGTGGTCTGTTAAATGCATTTTACTTTTGCTTTCATACTATACCATTTCTCAACCAGATTGTTTTGATATCTTTACCCTGATTTTATTTTTATTCTTTTAAGGCTATATTAAAGAGGATCTTGCACCCTATCACCGTCCAAAAAGAAGGCAGCCTTACAATGTGATGTTTTCTCCAAAAGGCAAAGAACAGAAGACATAAATGATGGGGAAACAAAGCACATAAATGTGGGGAAATGGTTTCTTGTCATTAGATATTTATAGTTAATATAAACTTGAAATAAAAATACTGTGGATTTTTCCAAAAAGATAAATCATTTCATTAGATATGTAAATCATTTCCCTCTTAGAAAGCTCATTTGAAAATCTGAAGTATGTATCAGGAAACGCTACTATTTAATGTATGTTTGTTTCATTTTGTGTTAATGTTTTGTCTTGATTTTGCACCTTTAAGACGGTGGGTCTGCTCCTGTTTCCTCCCATTGAAGTCAATGGCTAAATGCCTATTGGACCATATCCAAACTTTTAAGTAAGGTGGGTGTGACTTCTTTGATCTCAGTGGAGTTCTACCTGCTCATTCTAAGTCTAAATGTTGCTTATAAATTTCAGTGGGAGCAGGACTGGACCTGGTGGGGTGCTTCCATTTTGCACTGGATAACTTAAAGGATTTATCACCTTCCCTTTTTTGTAATAATTGTGATATATCTGATTGCAATAAACAAAGTAGTATTTATTAATGATTTCACCACCTCAAAACTTTCTCCAGCAGAGTTCCCCAATCATAATTTCTTGTTCCACTGATGCATACCAAAATGGTACTTACATCCTCACACTTTCAGTGGTTTAAGTTGGAATCTTAAAATTTTTTGCTCCAGCTTATCATATATGGCTGTCTTTTTAAATTTTAATTCAGTATCATCTGTATACCTTTCCTTCATAGTACCCAAAGTTACAGTGTCTCACCTATCGCTAGGAATGTCTGAATTGAGGGAAGAGCATCAATACCATTTGAAATGTATTGTGCCCAGACTCCTAAAGATCTTCAACACTATCCACTAGACTGAGTGGTCTCTTAGGACATGTATTCTAATGTAGTCTTGTAAATGTCTGTGTTGCACAACAAGGTGCACAAGTTGATACCTCACTATATAGTCCAACTGTCTCAGTACTACACTAAATTAAAAGGTGGAATGTAGTATTGTGAAACATCGTTAAGATGATAGAGCTGCAATATTTAAACCTCAGCGGAATGTGTGTACAGTGCCAAAGTGAGAGATTTTTCTAGTTTAAAAATACTTCCTATATACAGCACTATAAGGGAATATTCCTTCCACTCAAAAAGACTTTTATCCAACTTGTGTGAATAACAAAAGCAAAAGAATATAAAGCAAATGGTATTTTTTACACAATTACTAAACCAGCTTTTATTTATGGCCACTAATCACAACCATCTTTATCAATTGCAAAGCTATTTTGCGTGTACTATGTTATGCCTGGGACATGTCACTTACCTCCATTTTACAGAAGAAAGTTAATACCTACCTCAGAGCAGTGTTGTGAAGACATTTTTTTTAATGTTGGCAAAATACAGCTTCTGATGCAAGGATCTGAAAGCAAGTGTGGAGTATGTTTGTAATTGGTTTCAGAAGGGCTCTTGGATGGTTAGAGACGACATTATTAGACACCCATTATAGTAGGCACTGTACGTATAGATAGGAAGACCCCATCCCTGCCCTGGAAATCTTGCGGTATAAATAACTTGAAATACCCAGACAACTGTAAAAACACATGTTTATAAAAATTTAAGAGACAAACTGTTGTGCTAGAGTTATTGGGCCCAAATCTCATATATATACTAATTCTTTACACTTACCTGGCAGTGTAAAAGGGGCCTTTAGTGTAAAAAAATCAGGCTCATTTTCTGAAACATTTAAAAATTATTGCACTCTAACAAAGTTTTACTTTCTCAGTATTTGCAGATATATAATAAAATCGTAATATGCAGTGCTTTAATTTGTTATTTGGTTGCCATAATGGGTATGCTTTAGTTTCTCTTATTTTCATCAAAATTTGGGGCGTGCTATACTTGCTTTAAATCCTGCAATTTAAGTACTATTGCCTACATCTATAAAGTTGCTTTTGTAACACTTTTTTTATACTTTTTATAAAATTGTGAACTTTCAAAAACTTGAAACTAAATTATTTTGGAATTATTGGTTTAGTAGTTGTTCCTCCTCAGATCATTATAGCCATGAAATATTGTGACAAAGCTTTTATATAGTTGCTGCTGTTTCACTATAATGGTTACTCCTGGGGCTGACCCAGTTTTTGTGCTGTGTCAGGGTTGGGTGCAATCTCACCACCGAATCCGGGTCCCAGGTGGGGGGAAACTGTACAGTGATTTCCCACCTCTGAGCAGCCAGTGGCCTGTGCTCCCAATGCTATGCTGGAGCCTCCACATTTATTTGCCAACATTTGCAGAATTTTCAGGTACACAATGCCCTCAGGAGTAAATGTTATCTTCACAACCATACTTGTTTACTGCTCACTAATGTGGTACTTCAGTGTTTACTAAATTAGGTTCTTAATTTTAGGATGTTTTCTTTACAGCCAAATTAGTCCCCTAATGACCATCACCTCCACACGTATTAGTTGAGATGTCAAACACATTAATAGTTTAAAATTAATTTGATTAAGAAAGTAAGGATTGGCAACACTTGACCTTGTAAACAAATATTTGTTTTCCTAAGGATGCTATTAGCAACAAAGACTGAGGGAAGAGAATAACTGAAAATGTAAAGTATAGATGCCACTCAGAAACAATTATAAGAATAGCTCATTTAGGACTTGATCCTGGAGTCTTAACCCAATCTTGAAAGCTTTGCCTGGGTACTAAAGAGTTTGGTTTCTCCCTTCCATGCATCCAGTTAGCTTGTACTTCTGCAGATACCATTGTCCACCATTCTGTAGTGATTCTTGTATTAAGAAGTGACCAAATGTCTGTGGATTAACTAGAAAACTGGAAAAAGTGTGAAGGTGGGTGCTTTATTTTCCACTTCAACCTTCATGCATAGAAATAATACGGTTAAAAAAAGAGTGTAGCAGGAAAGGGCTTAACTCCCACTGACCCTGTTCCCACCCAGAACTATTTCTCATTTCTATGTCTCTTTAGATGTGAGACGGTTCGTGTCTGCTAGTACTATGTCCAGTGGCGGCTCCAAGCACCAGTGCGCCAAGCGCGTGCTTGGGGCAGCAAGCTGCGGGGGGGTGCCCTGCCGGTCCCTGCGAGTGCAGCAGTCAGGCTGCCTTCAGCGGCATGCCTGCAGGAGGTCCGTCGGTCCCGCGGATTCGGCAGCAATTTGGCAGCGGGTACGTTGAAGCCGCGGGACCAGCGGACCTCCCACAGGCATGCCGCCGAAGCTGCCTGCCTGCAGTAGTTGGGGCGGCAAAAAAGCTAGAGCCGCCCCTGACTATGTCTATCAAATGTTCACAGTGCCAGCGAGAGGCCTCAGACAGTTCTCTTGCTAGGGCATAAATGTTAGAGATACCTTTCCTATCTCTGGGAAATTCCTATATGTGCATGTGAGGTACTAAGTCGCCTGGTCTGTGCACCAACACAGGAATATGTTAGACAACTAGAGTTAAGGTTTGCTGCATATTCCCCCTATGCCTATGACACTATGCCCCCTAAATCTTTAGCTCTAATACTTAATGTTGAAACATCCCTGTATTTGATTATTGGATTGTCTGCCACTTTTTAAATAGTAATTTCTGCTTATTTTAAGATCACTAGTACATCCGGTGTTTCTAGTGTTGCTTAAAAAGCAGAAGGGGAGGGACCCCCTACATAATTCTTCAATACATAAATGTCTTCTGCAATATAAACCCAGGTCTCAGTTTGCTTTAAAAGGCAGTTAATTTCTGTGAGGCTATTACTCCACCAGAGGACAGCAAGGATCTGCTCTCTATTAAAATATGGGGAAGAAACGGCCATTGTAGTTCCAGTTAACCAGATCTTTTAGACTTTAGTGAACTCTGGGCAATTATTCAGAGATTTGTTTTTTAACACTTTGTTTAGAAAAATAGAAATGGGAGCTAACTATGTCGTCTTCTCAAAGCCCGAAACCAGTGAGCATGGCTGAAAGTTAATGCTGTTGTAAATAAGGCACATTGCATGTGTTAAACTGCCCCATTGCATTAATCAGTTTTGAGTATTTGATGATAACCAGAAGTACAATGTTTTGATAGCGTAGATTATCTAAAATGACTGACCTGACAGAATTTAAGTTGAAAGTGGAGGAATGCTGGTCAACCAAGTCAAAGGATTCAAAAAACAGACTGCGTGAGAAACATGGTAGATAAATGAAAAGAAATATGCAGTATTCTATTGCTGCTAAATTCTTAATTTTAGGACAACTGAATTTTTTTTTAAAGTAATTGAAATATCCAAGAGAGCACGGAAACCACAGTACTTGGGCAAGTTTTATGTAAACAATAAAAAGACAGGAATAGTTACATTATAAAGAGTATCCAGTAAATGTCATTTTGTTAATAAACTTATCTATGCAAGACATTTCGGGTCTCAATACAAAACTTTCCCAGTCAAAGGATGGGAAAAATCAATGCTTAAATTCTGATGCTGATGTACATCTCCTGCTGTATTCATGTGTTAAATCCTATTGATATTCTGTCATGGAAAGATGAAATACTATCACATAAATGCACAACTGGTTGAAAATCCGTACTCAAAGGTAATTACCAGTGGTTCACTGTCAAACTGGGAGGATGCATGTAGTGGAGTCCTGCAGGGGGCCTGTCTTCTGTCTGTTGCTAGTCCACATTTTCATTAATGACTTGAATAATAAAGTAGAGAGTATGCTTATAAAATTTGCAGATGACAGCAAGGGACTGCAAGCACTTTGGAGGACAAGATAAGAATTCCTGACAAATTAGAGAATGTTTGAAATCAAGATGAAGTTCAATAAAAAGACAAGTGCAAAGTACTCTACTTATGAAAGAAAAAAATCAAGTGCACAAGTACACCATGGGGAATAACTGGGTGTGTTGTACTTCTGAAAAGGATCCAGGGGTTATAGTGAATCTCAAATTGAATGAGCCAACATTGTGATGCAGTTGCACAAAAAAGGCTAATATGCTGAGGTGTGTTAACAGGAATGTTGTATGTAACGTAAGAGAGATAATTGTTCTGCTTTACTTGGCAGTGGTGAGGCCTCAGCTGGAGATGTGTGTCCAGTTTGGGGCACCACATTTTAAGAAAGCTAGGGACAAATTGGAGAGAGTCCAGAGGGAGAGCAACAGAAATGAAAAATTTCAGAGTAGCAGCCGTGTTAGTCTGTATCCGCAAAAAGAACAGGAGTACTTGTGACACCTGAGAGACTAACAAATTTATTTGAGTATAAGCTTTTGTGGGCTACAGCCCACTTCGGATGCATAAAATGGAACATATATTGAGGAGATATAGATATAGATATACACACACACACAGAGAGAGAGCATGAAAAGGTGGGAGTTGTCTTACCAACTCTGAGAGGCCAATTAAGTAAGAGAAAAAAACTTTTGAAGTGATAATCAAGATAGCCCAGTACAGACAGTTTGATAAGAGGTGTGAGAATACTTACATGGGGAGATAGATTCAATGTTTGTAATGGCTCAGCCATTTCCAGTCGCTATTCAAGCCTAAGTTGATTGTAACTAGTTTGCATATCAATTCAAGCTTAGCAGTTTCTCGTTGGAGTCTGTTTTCGAAGCTTTTCTGTTGCAGAATTGCCAACCGCAGGTCTGTCATTGAGTGACCAGACAGGTTAAAGTGTTCTACTGGTTTTTGAATGTTATGATTCCTGATGTCAGATTTGCGTCCATTAATTCTTTTGCATAGAGACTGTCCGGTTTGGCCAATGTACATGGCAGAGGGGCATTGCTGGCACATATCACATTAGTAGATGTGCAGGTGAACGAGCCCCTGGTGGTATAGCTGATGTGATTAGGTCCTATGATGATGTCACTTGAATAGATATCTGGACAGAGTTGTCATCGGGCTTTGTTGCAAGGATAGGTTCCTGGGTCAGTGTTTTTGTTCAGTGGTGTGTGGTTGCTGGTGAGTATTTGCTTCAGGTTGGGGGGTTGTCGGTAAGCAAGGACAGGTCTGTCTCCCAAGATCTGTGAGAGTGAGGGATCATCTTTCAGGATAGGTTGTAGATCTTTGATGATGCGCTGGAGAGGTTTTAGTTGGGAGCTGAAGGTGACAGCTAGTGGTGTTCTGTTATTTTCTTTGTTGGGCCTCTCTTGTAGGAGGTGACTTCTGGGTACTCGTCTGGCTCTGTCAATTTGTTTTTTCACTTCAGCAGGTGGGTATTGTAGTTTTAAGAATGCCTGATAGAGCTCTTGTAGGTGCTTGTCTCTGTCTGAGGGATTGGAGCAAATGCAGTTGTATCTTAGAGCTTGGCTATAGCCCACGAAAGCTTATGCTCAAATAAATTTGTTAGTCTCTAAGGTGCCACAAGTACTCCTGTTCTTTTTTGAGAAATGAAAAAAGGTTTAGACAACCTGACCTATGAGAGAAGGTTAAAAAACTGGGCATGTTTCATTTAGTCTGGAGAAAAGAAGACTCAAGGGGAAACCTGATCAATCTTCAAATGTGTTAAGGGCTGTTATAAAGAAGACCGTGCTCAATTGCTCTCCATGTCCCCTGAAGGTAAGACAAGTAGTAAATGGCAGCAAGAGAGATTTAGTTTAGATATTAGGAAACACTTCCTAATGTAAGGGTAGCTAAGTACTGATGTAGGTTGCCAAGGGATGGTGTGGAATTCCTATCATTGGAGGTTTTTAAGAAGAGGTCGTTAGACCATCCTTGACAGGTGATGCCTAGGTATAGTTAGTCCTGTCTAGTCCAGAGGGGTGGTGGACCAGATCACCTCTGAAGGTACCTTCCAGCCCTACGTTTCTATGGAAGTTGTTGTGCCTATTGTCATGATCTCAGTTGCAGCTGTTCTTTGGAAAGTTTTTTTTTTTTTAAGTCTCCTTTTTACTTAGAATTTAGTCAAATTGCTTTTTTTTAAAAAAAAACTCTGCCTTCAGTAGCCAGTGCACAAACTAGGGTTTTCCATACAATAAAGATGAGTTGCACAGCTGTCATTTGTCATGGGGTAGCTTTACGCTTTTTTTAAAAAACGGTGTATGTTTAAACAGTGAGCGATCAGGTTTCCATCACCCTCCAAAAGGCACAGCGCTGCAACCATTTATACATTTCTAATGATTTAAGAAAGGTTAATAGAACATCGTTTTATTAACTATTTTCCATTACAAGTATCAGAGGGGTAGCCGTGTTAGTCTGTATCCACACCGCACTTCTCGTTGTTTTTGTGGATACAGACTAACAAAACACCAGACTCCTCATTACTTTCAATTAGTTTTTTAATTATCATTGGAATAAATGTTTTTCCAAAAGTTCTTACCGAATTCCTGCAAAGTATTTCAAACTCAAAGAAACACTATCCAAAAGTATACCATAGAGTTTTACATTCAGAAGTGATATTAAGTATTTTATTTATATTCTGCTAGTGCTCAAGAACTAAAGGTCAAGTTAATGATGATGAATAGATTATCACATTGAAAGTAATTTGCCTTGCATATGTGAGAGATGATCCATATAAAAAGCTATTGTGAGATCTGCTGACACAAGTGACAGCGATAATCAATCCAGAAGAAGGGGTGCAGTTGAATTAGAGTTAAAGCCAATCCATTTTTGCATTAGCTTATAGCAAGAATACTCAAACTTGAGAGAAATATGTGATTGGTTAGATTATTTGTCAATGTGGCTCCCCCTCTAGAGTGCATGTGCACCTCAAATGTGTGAGCTAGGATTCTAAATAGCAGGGTTTGTTAGACTGCTCCGGTGCTGTGAATGTCCTTGTGCCTTGCCACCTGATGGCATAAAGGGCAGCATAGCCACAACCATCCTTCATTTCCCTCTTACAGCAGCAATTCAGAACTAGTCTGTCTGCCTGTTACCTCTTAGGGTACATCCACACTGCAATGTAAGCCCAGAGTTTGAAGTCAGGCTCAAGCCTAACTTCCCTTCCATCTACACACACACAAATCATGCTAAGCCAGGGCTCGGACCCAGGGTCCCTTGCCCCCATGGGAGAGCCTGAGAACCCAGGGTTCAAGCCCTATGACTTTGCAGTGTAGATGCAGCTTCACTGGACTTTGGGAGTCTGCCAAAAGTATCCAACAATCCCACATGCTGACGGTCTTTGTCCTCTGAACAGTCAAGTTTCCCCACACTGCACCATGAACAAGTAGCTAGAGTGGCCACATTTTGAGAGGGCATCAGAAAGTCTGGGATATGAGTTGTCGGACTCAAGTCCCTATAATGCAGTGTAGATGCTGGCATGCCAGATTGGGACCCAGGGTTCAACAATCCCTAACCTGTGGTTACAAATGACTGTAGCTGCTCAAGCTCTTCATTAACAAACCCCAGGTCTAGGGTGACCAGACAGCAAGTGTGAAAAATTGGGACGGGGGTGTGTGGTAATAGCCTATATAAGAAAAAGACCCAAAAGTCAGGACTGTCCCTATAAAATCGGGACATCTGGTTACCCTACCCAGGTCTGCTAACTTGTTCTACTCAGCCTGGGTTTACATTGCAATGTGGACATACCCTTACAATTTACTTCTAATGAACAATCCAGGTAAAATTTCCATAAAAATTATTTCAGCTTTTAAAAAAAAAAAATCCCTATTTGATTTTGGTGCCCCACTGCTTTAACAGTGGCTTCAAAGTCTTCAGGATTTAAACCCTCCACCTCCCAGGATGGCCTCATCTCACAGTCATAGCTGCTGCCTGGTTTGTTCAAGTGAAAACCAGGTGCCCGACCAGTGTTCCCATCTGCTGGTACATCTTATCAAGAACAAGAAAATCCACAGACACAAGGCTGAAACTACATCTTCCAGATAAATCCGAGGGGCACTTCCAACCAAGAACAAGCCCTATATCAGGACCTTTTGTCTCAAATTCTCAGTCAATTCCCCTGTCAGCCAGGATGCCACTCTCACTGCTGGTAGGAGATCTGATTCAGCATCAACACAGAAGCCCTGGCCGTCAAAGACCAACTCAGCACCAATGGCTGCCCTGACACCAATTCTTCCATTCCGAGCCAAGGTAGATCAAAGCACCAGATGGATCTTTCTCTTCCATGAAAGGGAAAATTGAGAGGTCTAAGACAAGCTACTTGCCTTCCCTCTTTTCCCAGGAATTAATCAGAAGGCCTTTCCATACTGCTGGGGCACGTGATGAAACTTCGGCTCCTGAACCCGCACAGAGTAGCAGCAAGACAACCCCAGTACCTACGTCCAGTACCAACTACTCAACACAGCGACGACTGGTACCTGCAACAGTGCAGGCTCCAACAACTGAAGCCTTTGTCACTCTGGCTGACTCAGAGTTGGAGGATGTCACTACATATCCACTACCGTCCACGGTACCAAGAGCTCTTCAGTAAGTATCAGCCTCGATTTCTGAAGTAACTTCATGCCCTTGTATGTGAGCACGAGGAGGTACAGAGCACATGCAGGCCATCCCCCGCACCCACCTCACAAACTGCTATAGAAAATCCCAATGACACTGTTATGCATGAGGCACATGTACATCTACAGTGGGATCTAAATGGACACTCACTCCAAGAAAAAATAGTTTCCAATCACTTAACCCAATTTAATTCACTAACTCAAAAGTAATTGTTTCTTTAACAGTGCCTGTGTATAAAAAGAACAAAAATAATGAAGCAGGAAGCAGACCGTGTGATGATGGATCATGCCAGACACCTGCCAGGGATGCAGGTTACAGCAGAAAACCTCCATCGCTCGTTTTAGATATTTTATGTATTTTTTTTAATCCAGTATGTGATATCCTCAGTTTTTTATCAGGGGGTCTCAAAGATCTGACTTCTCCTTGTTAACCGACCCAAGGAGATCAGCCTTGCTTTCTCATCCCTGTTCAATAAATCAGGTTCATGCTCTAACCCACAAATCAATTCAGGTAATAATTGGAAAGAATAGACTGGTTACATACAAAGGCACTTGTAATATTAAAGTCAGACTGTTCATGCCTTGCCCCCATACAGAAATGATGCAAAACTAACAAATCAGAACACTAACACTCTTGTACAAATATCAATAGCTACACAAGGAAGGGGGCAAGGCAGTGGAGAATCACACCCAAATTCAGGCTCTGTGGAAGATGTAACTAAATGGTTAGACAGGAGAAAGGTCTGCAAGGTAAACTGTTACTAAAAGTGTTCCTGTTCCTTTGGTTTACGCTCTCCGAGAGCAATCTGCATCCTGTTCGTATACAGGACATGAAAAAATTATTCAGCTGGAGAAGATACATATTCACGTCCCATATGAAACATTTGACAGGTTTCAAAGTGGCATCTCACCATAGCGTGGGTTAAACCACTACACTCCTATGACCATAGAGTGCCTTAAATATACCACCATACATTCAGTTTAGCCATGAAGCGTGAAACGGCAACTGCTGCAAGAGGTAGAAAGTAAGGCTTTGTGAAAGAAACTAACTTTACTTTTAGGTTGGAAGCAAGAAAATTAGAGACAGCTTTATTTAGGACATGCAATTGCAAGGGAAGAACACAGCTGACAGAGAGCATTTTTGCCTTAGTTTTTTTTAAAGTACAAGCAATATGACACAAGCATTTATACATTTTAGTGGCATGCATTAATTAAAAACATTTGCAGTTTCTTATGTTTTGCCCATTTTTTTTATTTTTTTACTTTTGTTTTTAAAACATTGCTATTTTAAGGCGGGGTTACGCTGACTTTACTTTGCTGTTGTTTTACTGCCTTAGTTACATAGCACATTACATTATAACTAGTACATAAAGTAGACACTTTATAGGCTGTATGAAAAGCATGCTTTTTATTTGATATATATTTTGAAGCACATGGATTTGACCCTGTAAATTAGAAATTTTTTTAAACTTTGGTAGGAGTAAGCACAAATTTTGAAATTGGTTAGGTATTAAAGTGGTTTAATTAAAAGCATTTGATTGTAGGGCTGGTTTGCAATAAATGTGATTTTTTTTTTTTTTTTTTGCAGTGATGGTGAGATTAAAATGCATATTTAGCAAAGAGGTGGCCTTAATGTATACACAGCTATTATTAGCTTGGAACAGTAACTATTTTGTTAGGGTAGTTTTTTGTTTTATATTTTTTTAACAAATGTTGTTAAACGTTGTGACAACTTTTTTTTTGCTTTAATTTTTTTTATATACTAAAGCTGCGGGGGCTTTAGGGGCCAAAATGTTTACTGATTTTTTTTATTTTAATTTAAATATTAGGTGTTATTTTAGGAGCACTAACAACAAATTGGCTAGGCATTACAAGGTGGTTTAATTTTTTAGATATTACAGTGAATTATTTAATTTTACATTTTTTTTATGGGCCTGGCGGTATTTGGTATGTTGGAGCCCATACCCCTTTTACCGGCCCATATGCTTGGAAGGAGCTCTGCGAGAACTTGCACATTTATTTTGAAAATTTTTAAGTATGTTTTTATGGCCACAAATTAGATGGCATTTTTGAAGCACTGTAAGGGCAGTAGGCCACGCCTGATGCTTGAGATTACATTGAATGGCCATTAGCTGGTTATTTAGGAAATTTTGAATTTTTGAACATGCTAAATTTTACTGCAATTTTTTTTTCCTTAGTGATTTTTAATACCATTTTTGTTAACAGCTTTTGGGTTATTGAACTAAAGGTGGAAATAACATGTAATTTACCAACTTTAGCTTGCCCCTGGGTTAGCTGTGCTTTAGTAATAAGACCAGTGGCCTTTTTTAGTTGCCCTAATTTTTTATTATGTTGTTGGCCCTTAAGAATATTTTAAATTGCTGCTGCACTATTTGCACCATTTTATAAGTGTTTAGCTAAGCCTTTTTTTTCAAAGAGGAGACCTGTGCCCTTTGCTGTGCTAGCCAAATAGCAGCCCCCTTGAGCAATTTGGATACATGAAAGTGATTTGAAAGCTGGATGGGGCAGGGTAAATTTTACAGTTTTTAATGCGGCATTAATTACTATTTGATATTTTAGTACATTTGTGGGGGGGATAGCATTATACCACATTTATTGTTTACATATTTGTAGGTACTTTTGAGAGGCATTAACATTAATAGCATAGGAAGGGGTATATTGTAATATGGTACAGGTTAAATTATTAGTTACTGGGCGTCTTCTGGTGGCCCTTATTTACACTGGCACATATACACACACCAAGGCCTCTATTTTTTTTGTACCACGATGCATCGGGGTTTGTTTGTTTGTTTTAACCTGAGGGCGTTACCACAACTCCTCTGTTCAGACTGAACACACCAGTGTTCTTTTTTGAGGGCATTACCACAACCCCTTAACTTAATAGGTTTGACCTAAGCCACACGTTGGCTTACCCTGCATTTTTTTTAAAGTCAGTAGCATGTTTTATACACAAAGGGGAAGACATGACTGTTGGAGCAAACTTTTTGAAAATTTCATTGTTTTTTCAACCGGGGTGCCCTTATGGTTTTTCATGTGTAAAGTTTAGAATAAATTCTCACCTATGCCCTTTTATATAATAAAACGGGGCAAATCACAAGTACAAAAATAAATGAAATGTTAAAAGTAACCATTTTTGCTTCAAAAGTTTCCCTTGTACAAACACTTGACCAGGGCCATGCAAAGAGAGTTCAGCCAATTCCAGTGGGCCCAGGCCCAGAAAGGGCCCCTGATATTTTTGTGGGTTATTTTGTGTCCTCGCTCTTTTGTTTTGTTATGAGGCCCTAGCCATCTCCATTTAGTGCCCTGAATGGTGTAGTCAGGGCCCCATTTAGTGTTTTGTAGATTTCATTGATATGCACCATAGACGCTGACTTTTATTTTTCCCCTGTGGTGCGCCACCCCCACTCTGCCCCAAGGCCCCAATGCCACTCTGACCTTTCCCCCAAGGCCCCGCCCTCACTCTGCCTCTTCCCGTCCCCATTCTGCCCCTCCCTCACTCTGCCCCTCCTCAAGGCCCCACTCTTGCTCCGCCTCTTCACGCCTCCTTCCTGAGGCCACTCCCCACTGCTCCAATCAACTGTTTAGCAGTGACCCAATTAGCTGACTGGGGGGGCAGCCAAACAACTGATTGGAGGCTCAGCTGAACAGCTGTGGCTGGTGGGTGCTGAGCACTCACTGTTTTTTTTGTTTTTGTTTTTTTTTTCCCCTGTGGGTGCTCCAGCCCCGGAGCACTCGTGGAATCGGCACCTATAATATGCCCACAAGAACAAGGGATGGTAGTACAGAGGGTATTTTAGAGAAGTTGCAAAATGACAGTTCAGATTTGCCTGGTGTCCTAGATTTTCCTTGCAAACAGACCTAACATGGCTGCAGCACAGACAGGATCAAAAATCGAATTCAGCAGGTAAATTAGTACACTTCTTTCATTCCCTGTGCTGCCCATTCACTGAATCTTGTTGGAGAAGCTAGCACAATGGTTGTGCCCTCCGTTGTTCTATTTTTTGGAATTGTTTTCCACTTTTACTAAGCATTGAGATGTGTTGCAAAATCATACTAGCCTTACATTGATGTGCCAAAGCATGACAGGGAGGGAGAAGGCAAGCTGCCCACTACCAAGTCAGGTTGAGGGTGTTCATCACGTTTTAGACAAGATCAAGGCTTCACGCACTCTTACACGAGAGCTTAAATCAGAAGCTGATAGCTTGCAAACAAACCTTTCAGTGTTTTTGCCAAGATGTGGCATGCTATCTCATCAAAAATTAATGTTTTGAGCAAAAAATTGCCGAGTCCGGATCATGACAGTCAAATGGCTCGCAGTTTACTTGATGGCCTTTGAAATGCTTTATCAGAATGATAATCTTCTGGGTTTGTTGCATGTAAGGAAGTAGCTGCTTCCCAGGTTGAAATGGTAGGAATAACCATGCAGTTCAAAAAGACATGATCTTGAAGGAGAAAAGTAATGCCAGGCGATCCTGCAAAGGATGAAAGGTCATCAGATCCCCCCAAAAAAAAGGTTTTGAATGGGAGGTTTTCAACCCCATGTTAGATGCAATATTAATATAAATGGACCATAGGATGCATAAGCATGATGGAGTTGGAGAAAGGTTTGCTTTTTTGATGAGCCAGAAACTGCAAAGTCTCAGTAGCAAAATCATAACGCAGCATGCTCAAAACTTAGCAAGAGCTATCCTGAGAATTTAAACTCAACATTTTGAGAACAAAACTGAATTCTTTGCGAATTTTTGCAAGCAAATCTTTAAGGATGATTTGGAAATGAAGGTGCCCATTGATCTCCTTAGCTGCATTCACAAAAAGGTTTTAGATACAAGTTCCCCTAAGAAACTGCACCATGGATTTGTTGTTGTCTTCCTGTAACCATGGCTGCTAATGAAAGGAGTTTCAGCAAGCTAAAATTAATCAAGAGCTATCTAAGAACATGCATGGGGCAGAAAAGGTTAAGCTATCTGGCAGGCATTTCCACAAAGAACTCCGCAGCAAGGCGGATAGAGCTAATTAATGAGATTGTTTCAGATACAACTAGGAAGGTCACTTGTAAAAGTACTTAGTGATGATTGGGGGGGGGTGCGGTTTGGTCAGAAGACAGGGGAGGTGGGGGCATTTGAGTCTTTGCATCAGACCTGGCACACCCTTGCATGGCACTACACTTGACCGCCATGCAGGTGGCTTCAGATTTGTCATTCTTTCAAAGGGCAAGATGATTGACTGTGGAAAATCTAAAGCTATAGTATTACAAGTGATCCAAAAGGAGAGTGTTTCCCAGAGAGGATTTTGTGCATCACAACAGTAGCTTAGCCCACTGCCTAACCTACTTCATTTTTAAAGCTTTGCTGTAGAGAAGACGTTCATTTGTTACTTAACAGCGGCCTACGTATGTTGAGAAATCCCTGTCCCATAAGGCAATTCTGAGACATTGCCTGGCCTCCTCCCATCTCTTTTAATGTCTCGCTCTCTGTGTGCATGTTAAGTTTGTTGTGTTTATTCACTTGCTCATTGTCATTATTGTGTTGGCAACTCCGATTAATATCACACTATTTACTGCATTTTTTTAAAGCCCCTGTTCCAAGAGTCAAGTGATTACATGAGCACCTTGGTTTTCATTTTAAAAGATTACAATGACTGATGGGAACCAAGATTGCTGTGGCAGGTGTAATGTAACTTCATGTGAGCTGAACTATAGTTGCCTTGGATCAAGGTTTCTGCTGTGCCAGAAGCAATTGGAGTGAGTGTGCGTTATACAGGAGGCACTGAGACCTCTATTATCTGAGTTCACAAATTCACCTCTCTGTAGCTGACCTAGCAGAAGGTCTATGTGCTACTTCAGCCTTCAACATAAGGTTCGAGTCCAATTCAAGTGGGGCATATGCTGGACCCTCGGCACAGAAGTGACTTTCACCTGCAATGCAGCGATAACTCACATCCCAAAAACACAAGCTACCACTACACCACTGTGACGCTAACTTCTTCCACCTTTTCTTGTCAGAGAGGCCTCTACTCAATCTCCAGATGTGCGCACACAAATGTGTAAAGCTTGTGTTTGTACTGTAGGAAGTCCAACTCCTGTGCGTACACCTTAAAGTACTCTAATAGCAGTGTACACACACGTGTTAGTCTTTGCACATGCAAAATCCTTGTCTGTACACAGGCATCCACCTAAAAAGTGCAGCTGGGGATATAAGTGCGGTGCAGGAGGTGGCACATACGAAATGCAGCTGTAATGCCGACAGACCCCAGTCTGCAGCAGCAGGGATCAAACTCAAGCCTTCTAGAGCTTAATACATAAGCCTCTACTGCCTGAACTGAAAGACACAGCTCTCTCAGCCAAACTTGTAGCAGGCTCGTCAATCTCTAGCAGATCTAGCCACCACTAGAGGGGGACAGATGCCATTCCAAGCAGGCATGAGTTACACAGGCACAGATATGGGCGCACACTGCTGGGCACATCCATAGAAGAGCTGCTATAGAAATGCTGTTGTTGGGGGATGTTTAATGTAATAGAGGAAACTTGGATTCCTTTTTGGGCTGGCAGGGTCTAGAGTATTGTTATGGTAGTGCTGTTTGTATGACTTCCAATCATGTTTTCCAATCATATTTTTAAAATAGACGTCAGAGGCAGCTACTGTGTCCATATAAGCATCTCTTGTAACGGTTTTTATAAATCTAAATATGATTACTGTGCACAGAGGAGGAGGCCAGTGGCTGAAAACTTAGCCCTAGATGTCACTAAAGTGGCATCTCTCAGCCCAAAGCCATAGGCTGGCAGGCTCTACCCAAACTCCTTTACAAATAGAACAGGCAAAGAAATTGTGAATGAGGGTACCTGGGGCTGGATAGTACAGCTATTGTAGTCAATGGGAGTTTTGCCATTGACTTTAGCTGGAGCAGGATCAATCATTTGGCTGTTTGTCACTATTCTGAGCCTTACTCCCTCGCTGTGTGCAGCTTAGACAACTCCAAATCAAGTTAATCGGATAGAGGACTTGAGGCTGCAGATCCCTCTTCTGCTGTTGGCTGCCTAGTGTTATGTGGGAACTTTCCAGTAAGTGATCCCCTCCCCTAGAAAGGCAGGAAGGGGTCACTGATAACAGCCACCCCGAGAGGAACCATTTCACATCCTGTGCTACACACACTAGTAAATAATTTTGAGCAGCTTCTAAATAAGAACTAGAGAACCCTTATTACATAAAGGGCCTGTTTCCACAATGCTACGCAGGCACAACTCCCACTGATTGCTGTGGGATCTTGTCCAATCCTGGTCTGCAAGATTGGGTCCTACATAAAGGAAGTTGTTTACGTTATTTAGAGGGTTAATTCAGCTGCATAGCTCTGGATAGTGTGGTAGGGGCGGACCATTCTGATCATTCTGTTTTACTCAAGTCTGTGAACACCAGGTTGTTTCTAATGAATATACACTCATGAGTATGAAATAGTAAAAAGCTCAAGAGAATCTTTTCTTTAACGCAAAAAGCCTGGAAGGTATTTAAGAAAAAATCAAACTAATAACTGTTCACCTTTAATTTCCTGAGATAGCGTATCAAGCTATAAACTCTGCCCGTATTTGGGACAACTGATCCAACACCTGAGGGTAGACTGTCAGCATTACAGGGCTGATAGCTCTGTCAAGCAGCCTGAAGTGGCTCATGAACATGGGTGTCAACATCAGGGCCAATTCTTATGAACCAGGGCACATCCCCGCAAATTGGTTGTGTGCTTTATAATGAGATTTCACCAACCAAATATAAAGTGTGAACTCGTCAAGCCCCATAACAGCCTTGACATAGAGTCACAGATAATCCCCTTGAGCACTCTGGTCTATCTCACCACACAGGCAGGGCCAGATTAAGGTTACGAGGGGCCTAAGTAGGAATTACATATTGCAAAAAAAATTATGAAGTCATCAAACATTTATCTACATACATATTTACATATTTATTTATGTAAAATGAACAAGTTTGTTCTACTCTCACTACACTCAATGCTTCAAACAGATACTTCTGAATCAGAGGTAGCATGAGGGATGCTACGTTGTCCTTCTCCGGCCTCCTTCCTCCAAGTTAGGGGAGTGCTCCTCTGTATGAGGATGAACACTGCAATGTTCCCCATCCTGCTCACCTCTTTCCACCTTGTGCTTCTACCCTCAGCTCTCCACGTGGCGCCGTGCAAAGCCAAGCCCTGCAGGTGCTTCCCCCAAGCTATGGACTCTACACCATATACCCTGTCTCACTCTGACTGCAGGCTGCGAGGCAGCCAGCTTTTATTATGTAAAAGAAAACTACTCAGGTGTAAAATCCACTGAAGTAGAGGAAGCAGTAGTGGGGAAATTACATTGGGTGGCATTGTATTTTAGGCTGTCTTGCTCTGAAAGCTCCCTCCCAGTGTTTCACTGGCTGAGGACAATGAATTACTATTTTCACATTGAATCCAAATATTTGTGGGATGATACCCAGTTTGTGTAGTTAATTTCCAGTGATTCACCACACCAGGCCATTCTGTCACCAAGCTCTTCCACAATTAGAATTATAGAATAGAATCATAGGACTGGAAGGGACCTCGAGAGGTCATCTAGTCTGGTCCCCTGCACTCATGGCAGGACTAAGTATTATCTATTCTAGAATGTGTGATCAGCAGCTCTGACATGAGGTTTTTTAAGTATGAGTTCTGTGTGCACCAACCCCCTATGGGTTGCATTTGTTTGTTTTAAGCTTTCTATAAGAAAAAGATAACAGCTAGAAGTGACACAGATCTTTAGATGGTTGCCCAGTCATAATATTTAGCACTTCTGCATTATGTTAGCTCTTCAAAATCACTGTACAAACATTAAACAAACTTAATCTAAAGCCTTTCAGCTTTTGAATGACTAGGAGTATTGGTTGATCACAGGATGGCTATGAGCCGCCAATGTGATATGGCCATGAAAAAAGCTAATGCGGTCTTGGGATGCATTAGGCGAAGTATTTCCAGTAGAGATAAGGAGGTGTTAGTACCGTTATACAAGGCACTGGTGAGACCTCATCTGGAATACTGTGTGCAGTTCTGGTCTCCCATGTTTAAGAAGGATGAATTCAAACTGGAACAAGTACAGAGAAGGGCTACTAGGATGATCCGAGAAATGGAAATCCTGTCTTATGAAAGGAGACTCAAAGAGATCGGCTTGTTTAGCCTAACCAAAAGAAGGCTGACGGGAGATATGATTGCTCTCTAGAAATATATCAGAGGGATAAATACCAGCGAGGGAGAAGAATTATTTAAGCTCAGTACCAATGTGGACACAAGACCAAATGGATATAAACTGGCCATCAGGAAGTTTAGACTTGGAATTAGATGAAAGTTTCTAACCATCAGAGGAGTGAAGTTCTGGAACAGCCTTCCAAGGGGAGCAGTGAGGGCAAAAGACATATCTGGCTTCAAGACTAAACTTGATAAATTTATGGAGGGGATGGTATGATGGGATACCCTAATTTTGGCGATTAATTGATCTTTGACTATTAACGGTAAATATGCCCAATGGCCTGTGATGGGATGTTAGATGGGGTGGGATATCAGTTGCTACAGAGAATTCGTTCCTGGGTGTTTGGCTGGTGAGTCTTGCCCACATGCTCAGGGTTTAACTGATCATCATATTTGGGGTTGGGAAGGAATTTTCTTCCAGGGCAGATTGGCAGAGGCCTTGGGGTTTTTTTGCCTTCCTCTGCAGCATGGGGCACGGGTCACTTGCTGGAGGATTCTCTGCACCTTGAAGTCTTTAAACCATGATTTGAGGACTTCAGTGGCTCAGACATAGGTTAGGGGTTTGTTGCGGGAGTGGGTGGATGAGATTCTGCGACCTGTGTTGTGCAGGAGATCAGACAAGACGATCATATTGGTCCCTTCTGACCTTAAAGTCTATGAGTCTGTGAGTTGACAAAACAGAACTATTCCCTGTTGTGTTCTCTGCCCCCCTGAACAAAAAGACTTCATTGAAAATGATCCTCTTAAAAGAACCATTAAGGATCTTTCAAAAGAACAGTCCAACCAAGGCTGCTGTAGTGACACCCAGGGCCGGCTCTAGCTTTTTTGCTGCCCCAAGCAGCAAAAAAAAGCGCCGCCCTCTAAGCCCCCCGCCGAGCGCCGGGTCGTGCCGCACCGCCCCCCCGCCGAGCGCCGCCGGAACCCCCCCGAGTGCCGCCCCCCCGCCGAGCGCCGCCGGAACCCCCCCCGAG